>NC_137957.1:26523074-27123074 GCF_963924665.1 Micromys minutus
AGCCTCTGCTCCAAAATTTGTTTTGGTATTTCCTCCTGAGAATATTTTTGTTCTCACTTCTGAGAAGGGCTGAAGCATTCACATTTTGGTCTTCCTACCTCTTGAGCTTGATGTGGTCTGTGAATTGTATATTGGGTATTCCAGGCTTTTGGGCTAATATCCACTTATCAGTGAGTGCATACCATAGATGTGGTTTTGTGATTGAGTTACCTCTCTCAGAATGATATTTTTTAGATCCATGCATTTGCCTAAGAATTTCATGAACTCAATGTTTCTAATAGCTGACTAGTACTCCATTTTGTAAATGTATCACCTTCTATATCCATTCTTCTGTTGAAGGACATCTGGGTTCTTTCCAGCTTCTGGCTATTATAAATAAGGCTGCTCCTCCTTCCTTTCCAATTTCTATCCCTTTGACCTCATTTTGTTGTCTAATTGCTCTGGCCAGGACTTCCAGTACTATATTGAATAAGTAGGGAGAGAGTTTGGCCACTTTCTTATACCTGAATCTTTTGTGAGTCTGATCAAGATTCAGCCATCAAAAATTCCCATCTGGCTGAGATAATTAACATGTACAATTATGTTAATTCATGATTGGGGACTTATGAACCCATCCTAGCTCATTCCACTGAGTACCTCCCTTATTCCTCTTTAAACTACACCTGCAAAGCTCTTAGCTGCTATTTCTGACTAGTTCAGATTCATCTACCTTTTCTCTTTACCTTGCTTGGTAGAGAATCCCTTTGTGTGGGAATTTGTGTCTGGGTGTAGTGTGGGCTTAACATCAAGTCTAGAGGAGAGTGCCTGCAAAAGATAATATTCTTGCCCACCTATGACAGCTGATTGCTTAATAATAATGGCAGTAATATTTATCAGTCACCATTCTTCATTCTCATCATTATCTAATTCTCCTGGCCTGCTTTTTTCTGCCAGATCTATATGTTCTCATGCATTGTCTAGTTTAACAACTATATGTCTATTATACTTCACCTCAACACCTATTTTTCCTTATGACTTAAAATCTACTCATGAAACCTGTTGAACACCACCCTTTTCCAGGTGTGTGGTCTGTTCTTCTGCATTAGGTCATCCCTAATACCACTACTGTCCACAGCCATCTCTTGATATTGTAAACACCTGGCAGAGCCTCGTCTTCTACATCCAGACTTCATATCATTGAAGCTATCCTGGAACAAGATATGCTTATCAGAGGACCTTTAACACAGAGTTTATGGATTCATTTAACATTTTAACTCTGTGGGAGGACTCTGTCCAGACTAAGGCAGAGGTGTTCTCGATAGACATCAGTAATGGAATCCAGCACAGTGATGTTAAAAAAGTGTTGGAATTGAGAGGAATTTTTATAAATTGAATAGATTGAAGTTGATAATAAGGGAACAGTTTGGATAAAAGGAAGATTCAAGAGTGATATAGAATGTTTGGACAGAAATAACTCTTGGTAGAATACTATTTATTCAGATAAAGGACATATGAGAAAAATGGTCATTGTGCTGGTTATTGTAAATTTTATATTGTGAGATCTTAGGTGTTGTCCATGTCATGTGGATCAGAGTTCAAAAACAAACTAAGAAATAAAAAACAGCAAGTAATGCAGCCATCTTTAGGGATATACATATTTATAGCGAGAGTACATTCCTTCAGCTATAATAAGAGCTGTGAATTGGGCAGGTCCTTTTTGTAGACAAAGATATAAAGATACATACAGAAAAAGTAATTGCTTAATCTATTTCCCTAGTATGAAGAGTTAGGCAAGATGCTAATCATTTGATGAATCTGGGTTCTCTGTAAGGACTTCCTAGAGCATCATAATTACTGTGAAAATGAACAGAGTGATTTCTGTTGTACTTTTTTGTTCTTGTCCTTAATATCTCTCTCTCTCTCTCTCTCTCTCTCTCTCTCTCTCTCTCTCTCTCTCTCTCTCTCTCTCTCTCTCTCTCTCTCCCCTCTCTCTCCCTCTCTCATTAATTTACTTTTGAACTGTGTTTGTACAATTTTTCTTTCTAGTTTTTTCATGTTTTTCTTCTTTTGTGAAGAAAGAACTTTTCACTGAGGACAGCAAGAGCTAAAGCCCTGAGTGTGTTCAAGATTAAAACAAGGTGATTTTATCACCCAGTAGCTTTCTTGTGGAGAAACAAAATAAGGCCAGACAGCAATAACAACCACCATCTGAGAGGTGTAGGAGCCTGTGTGACTAGTATCAATTTCCCCACATTTTTTTCTCTTCAAATCTGTTCCTCTGGACCATATTTCCAAATACCATTTGCAAGAAAAACAGAACAACAGATCTCTAAGCATAAAAATAGAAACTACAATAGAACACTCACTCCCAAACGTGGAAATATCCCCAACATATCAAACTACCACCCACACCCAAGAAAAATAAAATAAACCACCTACATTCCTTCCAACCACCAGCATGACTCAAGCACACATTTACTTTATCTACTTACTGAATAATTTTAGTCTCCCTCATGTTAGCAGTGAAATATAACTCAGTGCAAGGCACACTCACCACCAGTCTCTACCAGTGCTGAAACTGATACTCAGTTTAAATCAAGAACCTTCATATAAATGTGTTTTCTATTAAAGTTAAAAATGTATTAACTGATAAAAGCATCGTTCATATAATTTATGCTAAAACTCTCAGTACAATCACACTGAAAAAGAGCAAACTACTTCACTGCAGTTGGCACTGTACCAAAAAGGGGGAAATGGTACAGCACTGGTGGTGATGTCTGGGAGCAGAACGAGCAAACACTTTGTTCCCAAAGCAAACTAAACCTCATCCCACGTATTTGATAATATTTTTCAAATCAATGATAATGGCATTTTGCTTTGCCATCTCTCTAAGGAAGTTCTTTGGTTTTCATTAAATATCTGGTTACACTGGCCCAGCCACCATTCCATTCAGAACTCAATTAAAAGTACTGTGATGGTGTTGGTGTTGTGTGAGTATACGTATGTATGAGTATCTGTGTGTTAATGTGAACTCAATACTTGTATTCACATGCAGACTAAGAAGATTGGATATCTCTACTATTGCTCAATGCCTCATTCTCATCAGAGTGTTCCTGTTCAACTGATGGCAATTCAACTCTAGCTCACTCTCCCTGTCTCTGCCTCTCTCTCTCAAACACAGACACCAGCTGCTAAGCCTGATGTTTTACGTGGGTGCTGGGAATCTGAACTCAGGTCCTCAAGCCATCTGGCACTGCTTCCTGCCAAACAAACCTTTCTCAGCTGCTGAAGGATGACAACCCACACAAGATGTGTCATCTCAGATGAACCATCTTAGGATAGGAAGCTTGCTTGATCCAGTGGCTGATGACAGTCATGAACAAATGCAGCTAAATGTAACTAAGCATAGTCTACAGAGCAGAACTACCAGATCGACCCCTGATAAACTTTAGTTGAATAGAATCATACTCTACACGTGTGGAGTACTTTTGAGCCACAAACTATTGGGTGCCTTATTATGCTTTGAAATACAGCTGAATGAATTGTGAACACTGTTCTAGTTAGATTGGCCTAGTTTTTCTTCCACATCTTTGTTTGTATAATGTATTTCTCACTATATTTTGCTCTAATGATTTTGTATTGTTTAAATATGAGATACAAAACATGGTGAAATATTTTCCTATAATATTGCATGACTTGTGTTACCTTAGGTTTATAACATCAAATATGTTGTAGTAGTAATTATTAAAAAATGGAAAGTGGTTGTTTCTATATCTACCCTGCGGTCTCAGTCCGTGGGCACCACTTCTAGCATGGAGCCAGTATACTGACTCTGTTGCTCGGTCCAAGCTGCCCCCAAAGTGTCACTCTGTCCGCACCACTCCCTTCCCTGGCAGTTTATTCCACCTGCCCTACTGCCTCTACCTTGTGGTGTTTCTTTACCCCAAATCCCAACACAAACACAACTTTAAGGCCAAATAGCTTTTCATACAGGCTTATATATCAAACTCCCCTCTACACAACAAGATTACATCAAATATACACAGATACAAACTGCCCTTCTATATGAGATATTAGAGCTATAAAATCCTTAAATGTTCATAGCTATTTAAAGCCAATTAAGCTCACCTGGATCGAATACTGATGTCCATCTTGGAGCTTCTCTCCCTGTCCTCCCTTTTGCTCTGACCTCTGACCCTCTCTCCACCTCTCTTACCCTGCCCAATTAGCAGCTCTCACCTTTATTTTCCTAATTGAAATCGAAAGGTTTGTGACTAAGCAGCCCTTCTTGGAGAAGTGAAATTAACATCAAAATACAAGCTATAAGACAATCTACACACACACACACACACACACACACACACCTCAATGACCTATTTTCTTTAGAGAGGGTTCTCAGTGAATCTGGAGCTCACAATTTTTGTTTTTTTGCTCAGCTGTTGGACAGTAAACTCCAGTGCTCTTTTTGTACCTAACTCTCTATTCTTATATATTATGAACAATATATATGAATGTATTATATTATTCATGGCTTATTCAAAGTTAAAGAAGAAAAAGAAGAAACAATTTAAATTCACAAAGATTTTGACACCAGTGAACTTATAACTATATGTGTGTGACACACACATCAAGAAAACATACAACATAAACATAAACACTCACATATACACACAAAAGCTCAGCTTATATGAAAAGAAGTTAAGCACAACAAGAACAAGAGAACCAACACATTGGCCTAGTAATTAAGCATTCCATTGAAATGAAGCATTCCCATTTCAAAAGATATACATTGAAAATACTACTTCAATATATAGTATAAATATATATAATATATTACCCACTACTAATTTATCTTTTTGATAAATATAGAGATAATTTTAAATCCATTCAAGATAGGTTATTGTTATATATAATCTCTCTGAAGGATAGATTTCGAATAAATGATGAAAAAAATAAAGATACTAAAGACCCTTTACCTATAAAAATGCTTTTTTAGCCCCTAGACAAGAAACCTGCATGAACAGAGATACTTATGGATTTCTAGTAACTATACTTTCTAGTCAGCCACCATTTCTAGTATTTCACTATTGAGATATTTTTATTAGCTGCAATAAATTATAGAAGAAAAGATTTAAAAACAGAAAAATGGTTCAAGTTTTTTTATTAATAAGAATAGACAGATCCCATCCAACAATCCTGGCAACAAGTAGTTACCCAAGCTGTTGCTCTTACAGGAAGCACATGGCCACTCAGGATGGAGAGTTAGGCAATCGGGTGATGTTTTACTAGACTGAGAAAGTTGATATGTGGCCATCGGAACTTAGTTTACCAAAACTGTGGATCAATGTTTCTAATTGACAGAGCTCGCTCTTGTTCTTTCCTATGAAAACACAAAGAACAATTAGAACTTGCACGGCTTGTTCAAAGTCAGAGAATGTGAATAAAGTACAGAAATCAAATTTCCAAAATTTCGAATCCCACGACTTCACATTGCTCAGCAGCCGTTTGAATGTTGTTGAATTATTAAAGCTTTGGCACTTTACATACTTCTTCAAATCCTCCCGTTGCCCTAACTTTGTAGATTCAGAATTCTGCATCATCTAACCACCCCTCGGGAAGTTACCTATTGCACAGCTGCATGCGGTCTGTTTGGGAAGCCTGCCAATCCTTAGACCCTAGAGTGAGCCGATATACAATACCGGCTACATTTATGTCAGAGTGTGACTTCCTGAAACATGTTCCTGCCAGCTTTCATTGCACCAGGTACAAAGTAAAATTCTTGTTGAGAATTTTGGATTACATGCTGGAAGGCGTTGTTCCAAAATTAGAGTCTCGATCTCTTTTCCTTGTTCCCTTCCTCCCTTCCTTTCCCTTCCTCCTTCTTCCTGTCCTTTTCTCTCCCCCTCTACTTCCAATCTCTTCTCTCTCTTTTCTCTTTGTCTGTATTGTGACTATACCTCATGGCTTATGTCAGTAACACGCTAAAGGCCTCCACTCATATCTGGATGTTCTGATTCCATATTTTTAACACAATGTTTTTGAAGTTTCTGTCACATAACAGTTCTTAATAGCTCTTTTAATTATTTTATTCTATTGAATTCAAGGTGGCGAATGTTTACACAGAACTAATTGTTAGCAATAGCAATATTGCAAGCAATTTTTTTGACTCAGAAAGCCTTAAAATTTGAGTTCATTCAAATCATTTTCATCATTTTTAGAAAAACAGATGATGTTGCCTTTTCATATCAATAACTTAAAGTTGTACACATTAGAAATACTCTAAACAAATTGTGACACCGCCCCCATTTCTATTTCCTCTGCATGCAATATACACATATGTCCACACGGTGGCACTATTTCTTTAGATATGCCAGTGGAAACCAATTTTCCTTTGTGTTTGCCTAGTGCTCTCTGATAAAATACTGGTCTCAATACTAAAAGTTCCCAGGAAGTGAAATGCATTCATTTACAAAATCTTTTGATTAGCTGTCCATTGTCTAAAGCTATTAATACTGGAGGAAGTTTTGCTAACAATCCATGTTTAAATCTTAAAATATGAATCCAAAAATATGTCTCAGGCCTCAGCGAGAAGCATGGAGAGGTCACAGTCAGGAGATAAGTTTGACTAGAAGCACCTTCATAACAATGCACCGAAAATAAACACTAGCATGTAACATGGCTGCACATATATCAATCCTTACATACTAAACTAAAAACAACAAAGGAGTCATATATGTTTTGCTCCTCTTATTAATTGGAATTCTGCTAGTGGTGAAACCAAACAAGAAATATAAGTAGAGGGGGAAAGAAGAAAGGATGGAGGGAGGATTGGGGTGGGGAGGAAGGGGGGAAGGAGAGGGGGAAGGAAGGAAGGGTGGAGGAAGGATGGGGGGAGGAAGGGGGGAAGCGTAGACGAAGGAAAGGAGGAGCTGACAGCAGGTATTCCCACTACATTTTCTCAGACACCTTATTTCTCATTCTGGGACAGAGGACAGTCTTCTTCCTTCAGGTCCTCAGCTTCAGATGCCCTAGCTTCTTAATGTGCAGCATCTGACTCTGCTGAGAATCAGACTAGTGTTTAGAATTTTTAAATGCTCATGTCACTCCTAGCACAAGCCCAACTGCTTTTTTTTTTTTGGCAGAGAAAGAAAGGTAAAATGATGTCCTAATCATGAGAAATAAATTTAATAACTTCTCTGTCCCTCTCGGGTGTTGAGGGCACATTGCTGTTATTGTAAAGATCTGAGTTATGTAAATAATGGAGGGAGGGGACTTTTTCTTTCCATTGACAATCAGAAAGTTGGGGACTCCCATTACAAAAAAGAAAGAAAGAAAGAAAGAAAGAAAGAAAGAAAGAAAGAAAGAAAGAAAGAAAGAAAAAAGAAAGAAAGGAAGAAAGAAAGAAAAAGTTTCAGTCTGGAAGATTTTCTTCCAAGGGCACATAAAGTCTGCCAGATCACATGGTCAAGAGACAGAGTAGTTTGTTCACCACTCTGGACTTAAAGGGCCCTTCTGTGTCCTCTACCCTAGGTTCCACTTAAAACTAGCAGCTTTCCTGGTCTCTTGGTACATAAGCTAGAGTGTCATGCTCAAGTTTGGGAATCTGGTATCTCAAAATCCCTGACATAGTTGATGAGCTTCTTGCTTTTTCTGTCAATGGCAGAGAACCTAGTTATAATAGCTACACTGGTTCTCAACCTGTGGGCTATGAACATCAAAAAAAGATGTATTTCTGGTGGTCTTAGGAACCCCCAGCCATAAACCTAATTTCATTGCTACTTCCTAACTGTAATTTTGCTACTGAGCCGTGTCTCAGTCCACCAAACCATTGGGAAGATGTGCTTTCCCATGGTTCAGACCCACAGGTTGAGAACCACTGTTATAGGGACTGTTTCCTTACATTTTGTTAGACTTCTTTCTCATCTGTTGATGTGTATATGCTTTATAAGGTCCTACCCTCTGCCCACTTGGTCCAATTAGTAAAAACATCAATATAATGGATCACTATGATATTTTGAGATCCCCAATTTTTACACAGGGCTAAAGAATTACTATGCCCTTGAGACAGAGAGGTAAAGCAGCACTTCTGCCCTTGTGTACTAAAGGCAGGCTGCTTCTGACAGTTGCTAAAGACAGGTATACATATAACACCACTTCGTAAATCAATAGTCTCATGTAAGAGACCTGGAGATGTATTAATGTGCTCAAATTCAGGAAACACATCTGGGAGAACAGCTAGTTGCAATCACTGCTTCATCTTGTTTCATATAATCCCCTGCCATCCTCCATGATCTCCATGGACCATACGGGGAAGTGTGAGGGAAACATGTTGGGAACCAGCACCCTTGCTTACTCCAAGTCCTTGATCACAGCAATGCACTCAGTTCCTTTAGGGATGCAGTGTTGTTTTGGGTTCAGCATTTCCCGTGTAAAAGGACGTGCTCATGGTGTCTATTTGGTCTTTGCAATTACAATAGCCTTCATTCCATCATTCAGGGAATTAATACAGGATTGTAACAACTACTCACCATATCTATTCTAATTATGAATCCTGGAATCATTCCTTTTAAGTATCTTGTTTAATAATCCAGCTACTAACCACTAAAGAAAGATATAAAAAGACACTAAATTTAAAAACCACCTATATTCGTGAAATACTGGAATTAATACTTTTAATATCATATATTACCAGTAATCACCAATATAGACTTACTATAATTTCTACCAATATTCTAAACACATTCATCATAGAACTAATTTAGAAAAACACTTAAAATTGACATGAAAGGTCCACACACTCCAAATAGCAAAAGCAATTCTTATGAAAAGATTGTTGTGAGATGCTATATTGCTTTACTGAGGTTTGGCTGTACTACACAGCAATTGTAACTAAACAGTATCACACACACACACATACACACACACACTACACACTACACACACACACACACACACACACACACACACACACACACACACACACACGTAGAGAACATTTTTGGTGCCTCTGAACAGTTTGTGGTGGTAATTCTTGCTTCACCAGGACAATCAAAAGCTGGTCAAGGCAGAAATATGACTCTGGTCTTATACTCCAGGAAACAGGCCTGTATTAAGTACATTTGCATCTGGATTAAGTACATTTGCTGAACCGGGCAGTTCAGCTGATGTAGGTGTGGCAGTCTCTTTGTCTCTTGGGATCCCCTTTTGTCTCTGATATTCACAACTCGCCTCCAGAAAGATGTTGACAGGATTTTTGATTATTAACTTGCTTGTTCCCTGACTCAAAACTGATGTTATATTTCTGCATGTAATTAAAGTGAGTAGCTTGCCTAAAATCAAAGAGCTAATACGAAAAAAAAAATCAAATAAACAAAACCTTACTGGTTTATGGCCATTAATCAGACTTTGTTCCAAGCTCACATTAATAAATATTTTTTGTCTCCTATGAAATTAGAGGCTATTATTTGAGGGTAGCAACCCTTTCGATTCATTTCACAGAGGATTGAAGATTTTTATCAGCCAAAAGATTAGAATCACTTTTCTTAGTTCTTTTTCTTCCACTGACAGCTTAAGACCAGGGGTTTCAATGTTCTCACTGGAACTGGCGTGTTGGCGACAGTGCAGGCATGACCTGCTGGTCAACTTTCCTGGCATACTGTGCTTTTAAATTAAGTAGCATGGTACTCCATATTCTTGAGTATTCCCAGAAATCCCAACAGTGAATTCTATTGTAGCATGGAAATGGCAAACTGGCCCGCTGATGTCTCCATGTCTGCTTTTATGTTCTTCTTCCACACAGGTGCTAAACCCTGAGACCAATCACCAATGGTTCGTCTCCACAAACTTGACTGAGCCAAAGGCCTATCAGTTTTTGTCAGGGGGATGCCCAGGTAATGACTGCACTGAACCTCACCAAATAGATAGACTGGTAACCCAGTGAGCCCCTGATGTCATTCAGTGTCTGCTCTCCAACACGGAGATTATACATATATGCCACCCATACCCAGAGTTTCATATGATATCAGCCAGTGATCCAAAACTCCGGTATTCATGCTTGTACAACATGTGTTCTACCTACTGTATCATTTACCCATCACTGTAATGTTTTAATATATAGACCTTATATCATTTTCTCACATAGAAGAAGCTTATACCATGTGTTTCCATGGACTTGAGAAAACAGACCACATTCTTGCATGACTCAACAGGATCTAGCTGTACCCTCTCATGACTCAGGACAGTGTAATTGCTGTCATGCTCTTCTCATGTTTACTGTCACTTTGCCTTCAGTTAACCCGACTTCTGTAACATTGAGTCTTATCATGCTATGGCCATTTTAACAAACTCTCAGAGACCTAATCGTGTATAGCAACAGATATTTTTCTGTCATAGTTCTGGGCAGTAACAGTTTACACTAAAACTTCACAGGTTTGACCCTGTCTGGTGGTTCTGGTAGAAAATGTTTGCAATGTCTGAGGGTACCAATCATGAAATTTACTACCCCACATTCACAGGGACTACATCTTAAGTTATAGCTGCAAAGATGCTGTTGCTAAGTAATTATTATATTTTGAAACAGTGAGTGGGCATGAATACTGTGAGGACATATTCATTCTGGTACATATTTGTTCTGATCATGTTTACTCTTTACTTGTGGATGGTAAACCTTTAAATTTCACAATGGCTCAGTTAGGATTTTAAAGCTATGAAAAGAAACCACAACCAAGGCAACCTGTTGTTCTGAAGGCAGCTAGCAATAGACTGGCTCCCATGTAGTTAGGCAGAGGAACTTAAAGCCTACACTCACAGTGGCACATGTCTTCCAACAAGGCCACACTTCTAAATAGTGCCAGTCCTTGGGCCAAACAAATTCAAACCACCACATTCCACTCCATTGCTCCCATAAACTTGTTCAAACACATGAGTCTACGAGGGCCATACCTAACCTTATAAATAAAAAAATTAATCCAGTCCAACTTCTAAAGACCCTGTAGTCTCTAGCAGAATCAACCATATTAAACATCCAAAGTCTCTTCTGAGATTTACCCAATTACTTAGTTGGAATACCCAAAGCAAGTCAGAACACCAGCTAGGTAAACTCCAAACTCAGCATCTCCATATCCGCTGTCACTGTAGTCTTCAGACAGATCTCCAACTCCTTTTTCATCTTTGTTGGCTGTAACAAACTTCTTTCTCCTGGGCTGGATCCACTTCTTGTTAGCAGCATTCCTCCGAAGATATCTCGTGGCTCTGGTATTTTTAATATCTTGGGGTTTCCAAGTCAACTTCAACATAGAAGCATCCAGGCAGACATGGGGCTGTAGGAGCTGAGAGTCCCACCTCTTGTTCTGAAGGCAGCAGGAGAAGACTGACTCCCTCATGGTTAGGAAGAAGCTCTTAAAGCCCATGCCCACAGTGACATATTTCCTCCAACAAGGCTATACCTCCAAGTATTATATAATGAGGAGAAAAAGGATAAACTGAAGTGATGAGAAGACAAAAAAATGAAGTCATTATTAATGATTTAAAAGGTAACCTAAAGAATGAGACTATTTTCCAGGATGTGAAATTTTTTCAAAATTGTTAAGATTTGGATTTTAAGATTTATTTTTATTTTTAAAGTTATGTGTCTCTGGGTAGATGTCTGCACATGAATCCAGGATCCTACAAAAGCCAGACAGAGGTGCCAAATACCCTGCAGCTGGAACAGCAGATGTAAGAGCGATAGAGAGAAAATGATAGGGAGAGAAAGAGCAAGACCCACAAACTGAATTCCAGTCCCATAAGATAACCTCAAGCATTCTGAAATGCTGGACCATCTCTCCAGGCCCTGGTTTGGATGGTAAATGTCTCATGAGTGCTCATGTGTTGAATGTCTGCTCTCCAACAGAGCTTTGTGCAGAGGTGGGCCTTTACAAAAATCATTGTGTCTTACACACTGGGACCACATCCATAAACTGACTGATCTATGGGTTTATAGTCTGATAGTTTATCAGGAGGTATAGAAAACAAAGGAGGTTAAACAAAAGTCAGAGGAATAAGTCCTGAAGAGCATACCTCTGAAGGTCATATCTTGCCATCCTCCTTCCATTTTTACCTCTCTCTTTTCCTTCCACAGTAGTTCATGAGATACGTGAGACCTTTTTGTTCTATCACAAGTGCCCAGTCCTCATGTTCTCTCTCATCATAATCCCAGGTGACTCTTGATCCAAACCTCTCAAGACCTGAACCACAAAAAAAAAAAAAAAAAAAAAAAAAAAAATCCTATTTCTTAAGTTACCTTTCTCAGGCTTTTTGATTGTTTTTAGTGGAGTAGAGATTAAGACACTGGAGATATTAAACAACAGAGCTGAAAAAAGTTTTGATGCATTTAAATGAAGAGCTTTTGGGCTACTAATCCCAGTGAGGATCGATCATAGAGACCTTTAACCTCAGCCTGAATCCAGGATCTCATGAATGAGCTTCCAAAACGCTATTCATTTTTTTTTTAATTGGATATGCTCTGTATTTATATTTCAGATGTTATCCACCTTCTGCCAATCCACTGCACCCCTTCCCCCATTGCCTCCATGAAGGTGCTTCCTCTCCTAACCTTCCTTTCCCATCTCAGCACCTTAGTGTTCCCCTATGCTGTGGGAAAGAGCCTTTGCTGGATCAAAGTCCTCTCCTCTCATTGATGTCAGAGAATGATATCTTCTAGTGATCTACAACTCCAGCCCTCTTTTTACTTGTATGAATTTTTATTTAAAGTGAAAGTCTCACTAAGTGGTGTAGGCCATGATTTGTATTCTAGGATAGTCTTATAATCCACCTGCCTCACACGTCCTCCTCTTAGAGTTCTACCATTATGTTAAGAAGAGAGACAAGATTGGATGACTGATTGGTTGAGTCACTGATTTTGATACCATTAGAAATAATCTGCAATGCCCAAACTAATCACAGTCTTAGAAGGGGACAAAAGCAAAAACAGCTTTCTAAGGCATTCCTATTACATGTAACCTTGATAGGACACAGGCAAGTTAGATGTGGATCTGTGAATGGATTTTTAGATGGATTCATGCATAAAGCCTTCACACACTTCAGGAAAGCATGCATTTTCAAAATTGCATTATGGAAACACATTTGAGTTCTTGGCACTTCTCCAACATTAATTCAAATAAAATTTTCTTTTGCATACCTACAGATCTTTACTTACAGTGTTGGCACTTAGTACTGACTGGTTTAGATTAGCAAAACATTACAATGTAATATAGTATAAATAGTAGCTTTCAATCCACCAAGAAACTCATCACAAACTAAGAATCTTTAAAGCTCTGGGAAGGAGGAAATGGTAGCCAGGAAGGGTGGAGGATGTAATTCTTGCTGTATGAAATTGATTACACTATTTTTTTTCTTAAGAGTGAAACCCATATCAAATTATACTGACAGGGTAGTGCATATCATTCATAGTTTAACACTAAAGTCTTGGAACATTAAATCATGGATACGTTAAACTGCATATACAAATTATTTACACTCTTAATACCAAATATGTACTTTGACAATAATGATTTAATTTTTTTTGCACCAGAAATATTTTCCAGGAAGAGGGAAAAATGTCAATATTTAAATAAAAAATACATACAATACAATTACCAATTACACATCTTAATCTACTAACCATGACATAGCTATAGACATCACGGACTCAGATTACTGGCACAAGACCTACACAAATCACAGCAGCCAACATTGCAGCTTAGATGAGGAAAAGGTCCCTATGCCCATGTTCAAGAGCTCCTGGCTGTAGGTATTTCTGAAAAGGGAGAATCATCATATTTTTTATGGTGTGTTCCCAGTAGATGTCCTATGTTCTAGTAGATGTACATTCATATATAAACAGCATTAACTAGACGTAGTTAATAGTTTTTTAAAAACAAGGAAGAGGTAGGCATGTTGAGGAGACATGGTGAAAATACGGAAGAAAGGGAGGGTGGACATAATACTCCATTGTATACATACATGAAAGACTCTTATTTATTTTTATTTTATTTTTATTTTTATTGGGTATTTTATTTATTTACATTTCAAATGTTATCTTCTTTCCCGATTTTGCCTCTGCAAACCCCCTATCCCATCCTGTAACCCCCTCTGCTTCTGTGATGGTGTTCCCTCACCAACCTACCCACTCTCTTCCTTCTCCCTGCCCTGGCATTCCCCTACACTGGGGCATCAATACTTCACAGGACCAAGGGCCTCTCCTTCCACTGATGCCAGAAAAGGCCATCCTCTGCTACATATGTAGTTGGAGCCATGGGTCCCTTCATGTGTACACTTTGGTTGGTGTTTTAATCCGTGGGATTTTGGGGGAGTCTGGTTGTTGATATTGCTGTTCTTCCTATGGGGTTACAAACCCCTTCTACTCCTTCAATCCTAAGGAATGTTTTAAAAAGACAAAAATGCTTTCCAAAACCTTCAGTTTTAAAGCATACTAACATAAACCTTAAGTTATCATTAATAATGCTGGCATTTCGTTTGCCTATAAAATTAAAAAGTTTTGTACATAGCAGCCAAGTGGAAAGAATAGAATATTACCTTACAGATGACCACTGTGGTTTTTCCTGTCTCTATAATGAATGACTATGTTGGTACTGCCTTCCTGTTACTTCCTGATATCATACATACTAACCCACTTCACCATTTAATTAACTGAACCTTTATTTCTTAGAACTTAGGCTTCTGAGACTGCCAATCTGGAAAAATTGACTTGTGTTTGATTTTGATGTGTTCATATCAGTCTTTGCTTTAATTATGATCCTGTGTGTCAAAGACACCTCATGGTGGGGTCCATGTACATTCATTTTATCATTTTGAAGTAAAATAAAACCTGTGATAGCCCAGGTTAAAGGATAAGTTTTTATTAAGACATGGGGGAGAGAAAGAGAAAGAGAGAGAGGGAAAGAGGGGGGTAGAGAGAGGAGGGAGAGAGAGGGGGTAGAGAGAGAGGGAGAGAGAGAGGGAGAGAGAGAGAGAGAGAGAGAGAGAGAGAGAGAGAGAGAGAGAGAGAGAGAGAGAGAGAGAGAGAGAGAGAACAAGGCTAAGTAGATAGAATTATCTCATTCTCAACAAAGATGCCAAGAACTTACCCTGAATTATAAAGATCTTCCTTAGGATTGGCAAGCAAATTTGTACATACATATGAGAAGACTAAAACTGATCCACCTCATACTTTAAAAAAAATCAACCAAAACCTTAATGCAAGCCCTAAAAAGAAAAAAAAAAAATCCCATAGGAGGAGAAACCCTTAAAGATATGGTTGTAGACAAAAGGTTTGTGAAGACATTTCTAATAGCTTTGGATTTAAGAGCAAGAATTGGAGAATGGGGTTTTATCAAATTGAAGGGTAGAACTTTGTACATGAATAAAAAAGTTCAACATTGTTAGTAATCATGGAAATGCAAATCAAAATGGCGTCAATATTCCATCTCATTCTTGCCACCTAGCTATCTACAAGAAAACAAACAGCAGAATGAGGTGAGGAAGAGGGCTGGATTTGTCTACAGTACAGGGAGGAGAAAAGTTTGTCCAGCCATCATGGAGGACAATTGTAAATTTAAAAAATCTCAAACTGTGGGGAGACGGTTCAACAGTTAAGAGTATGTAAGACTCTGGTGGAGTACCATGGTCTGGTTCCCAGGATATAATATATATTAGGCATCTTACTACTCTATGGAAATTCAGCTCTATGGAGATGTGATGCCTCTGGCTTCCTTAGGAACCTCATATGCATATATTTACACACAGATACACAGACATATAATTAAAATAAATGTATTTAAATAATGAACTTCTACTGCTCTAACTAATCCTATCTCTATCCCTAAAAGAATCTGAAGCAGCTTACTAGAGAATCACTTGCTTATGTTTGTTACAGCACTATTCACAACAAAGAAATGGTTGGCTCACCCTAGAGCCCATCACAAGGTGGACGAATAAAGGAGGCACATGCTGTGGTGTAGGTACACTGATGCATTCTATGATGCTTTTATGCCTAGTTATATGCTTTTTAGGAATATGGGTGGGATTAGAGAGTACCATCATGCTAATTTAAATAAGCCAGCTCCAGAAAGACAAGTATTGCATATCTTGTCCTAGCTGTGAAATGTAAGAATCAAAAAAATACATTAAATGACGAGGAAAGCCATGAAGCAGAGAGCACTAGGGAACAGGCTGAAGCAGAGACAGCATGAGTATGAGTAATGTCGAGGGGGAATATGTTCCAAGTAGATGATATTTATGGAAGGAAGTAGGATGATGTTCTGTTTTTAATGCTTCTTATAACATTGGGTCATTTTTATTATATATAATTTTTAATATATATAATTGTTTTTTGAAATTTTCAAATAATGCACACAATGTACTTAGGAAATATCCCTATTGCATAGTATTATTTCTAAAATTTGTTTTGAGCAACTATTAAATAATTTTGAGGGGGTGTATATATAAAAGTGATTATGCGTATGGGTGCACACAAGGAATGCTGCTTACATGGAGAGGTCATATGATAATGACCTGCAGGAATCAGTTATTTCCCTGGACTGAACATAGGTTTGTAGGCTTCGGAGCAGGGCACCTTCAAACCCTGAGCCACTTTCACTTCTTTTTTTAGTATGGTTGGGTCAGTATGGATTTTAATGGGAAGCAAAAATTGTGAAAGGCGTCAATTTTAATTGATTATGAATATACAACAAATGCCTCATAAGTGTCTATAGTGGATATAATTAATGTTATGTAGCAAGAAGTAACAATGTGAGTGCAATTATAAGCAAGTGCAGTGTAGCAATATTTGCTGCAGATATTTAAAAGCTTTTTAATCTTGCAGGAGAACAACTCAAGTGAATTTTTTCTTGCAGATATGCAGGTCTTAAAGTACAGATTCTCCGGCAAGGTTAATGCTTCCTTCTAGCATCTGGAAACTAGGGGAAATAAATGGAGGAGAATCTTCAAACACAGAGTTCTGCAGCTTCCCAAACATGATAAATACTAGTGTTTGAAAAGTGACAGAACCCAGAGAGACCAGCTTCTTTTTCCACTGGCCAAGGATGTAGAGCATCACACCTCTGGGTCCCAGGAGACTCAGTGCAGCAACTGTATCAGGCAGTCCTTTGTCTGGTCCTTATACCTTTCCCTAGGTATCACCAGGACTACCTCTTCGGAATTGTCTAGTGAGCAATAGCTTTATCTGCTTGACTGATAAATGTAACCTCATTGATTGTGTAGACATGCTTAGCAGTTAGGTTCAAAGTTACATGGACACTATCAATGCTTCCTAATTATGCAATTTATAAATAATATTGAAATGATATCTCTGAACCATACTTAATTTTACACCCATTATACATAATTTTTGAACTAAATCTAAACATACATATATATTTGTGCAAACACACACATACATATATATATATATATCTTAAAAATTTTATAAATATTTTATTAGTTATTAAGGCTCCCCAAAATTCCAAAAATTATTGAGTATCAATAAAAAGTTTTCTTGGTTTACTCCTACTGATAAGATTGTAATTTAATGCAAATTATCTCTTTAATAACTGTTTCAGCATTTATCTCTCAAAAAATCCAATACAAGCAAAAATGCCACCAAAATTTTGATATTTTTATATAACCAGCCTTCTACCTATATGCTACCTTTTATATTTATTTTATCAATAAAAGGAAAAATCAGGAGCAAATTACAGTGTGAAATTCTGTAGCTGACTTGTTATCTTGTACTTATTTTCTAAGATGCCTAAAATAGTACCAAATGCACAGTAGACAGTCCAAGATGTTTTCTTAGTAAGCATTTATTTTTACTTCATATTTTCACGTTTTAATGAGTAATTATATATATATAGCTGTATTCATCTCTGTTCTTCAGATAAACATCCTGAATTATAGCATCTTTGATAAAAAATAAAAATAGCTCCATTTATTGTGTTAGATGTGAACATTCTAATTAGCAAAAGTCCTCTACTTAGCCAAGAACTCAAAATACACAAAAATATGTTCTATATTATAGAGTAAGGAGTATATAAAGATGCATCATATATTTATACATATACAATACATTTTATAGTTATATGTGTTATATGTAATCACATATATGTAAAAAAATACATAAATAGTAAAGAAAGGTCACACAAAGTCATAGAAAGCAGAAGGAAAAACATGAATATTTATACTATGTAATACATAAGTATTATAAGCATAATATTTATAATCTTCTATATTAGTTAAAACCATGATTTTTATTTTAAAAGCAAAGACACCTGTATTAGTATTATTCATATTTGACATCATATAACATTATGTGGTAAAACATGTACCTCAATCAGTTGTTTATAATTTTATTACAATGTTTAATTTGCATGTGAATATGCAAATTGCATGCATGTGTAGAATGTCAGAGGAAAATGTACATTAGTAGATTATTTTTTTGGATCCCGTGAGTCTAACGGATTAAAAGCAGATCAGCAGGCTTGGTACCTTTTCCAGCTGAGCCATCTTGCTGGTCTTCAATTGTTTTTTTTTTTTTTTTTTTCTTTTTTTGAGTCAACAACAAAAAAGAATATTGGCTATAATACACATTTCTAGCTCATTTTGATTATCATGTCTTATTACAGTTTTGCATCGATTTACCTTCGACACTTCATTTACAGATAGAAATACAGCTGAATGGTGGAGTGCTCATCCAACCTGAGTGCAGGGCCCCAATTAATCCCCAGTATCGACTTATTTACTTTAAGTATATATTAATAAATTAATTAACAATTTGAAGAAAATTAAACAAAGACTACTTACAATAACTGAGCTTCTTCATTATTCTAAAATCTCAAGTAATTTGCCAGGCACTAGAAAAATACTATTTTTCCCTTGTTTCTTATCATATCAACCACCCACAAGACAAAATGCTAGTATGTAATGCTTTTCTCCTTTAGTAATTACACACATACAAACACACACACACACACACACACACACACACAAGGAAATTTCTATATTTAATACCATATTTTTGTCTCCTATATAATTTTTCAAAGAATTATTCATTTATTTTATGTGTAGGAGAACACCATAGCTTTCTTTATACACAGCAGAGTGCAGCATTACAGATGGCTGTGAGCCACCATGTGGTTGCTGGGAATTGAACTCAGGACCTCTGGAAGAGCAATCGGTGCTCTAACCACTGGACCATCTCTCCAGCCCTTATATCTCCTACTTAGTAACTTCATATTTATAATTCACTTCTACATGTACCATAATTTAAACCCATTTTTGTGGTGCTATAGATCATACTCAGGGCTTTAAAACTGTATGGCAAGGTTTCTGTCACAGAGCCACAACCCCTAACCCATAATTTGAAGGTGTGATTGCTCATTCTAAGTAGAGAGAGTTTAACAAAACTACTGATATGTCAATTGCCCTGAGTAGCAAGCATAAAAAAAATGAACAAGCACATGAGCTAACCACTGTGCAAACCATTCTGCATTTACTAACTCATCCAGTGTAACGTACCTTGTGAAAAAATTTCTATTATTACCCGCATAACAAAATTCAGGAAACTGTTACAAGAAACAAACACAAATCAGTCAAGGTTTAGCATGGTAACAGAAAGAATTAAAAAAAAAAGTTGAAATTGATATTCCAGAGTTCAGAAATTTTATATAAACTACAACCTATACATAGTATTGGGTCTGTTCTTACCGTTTTTTTTGTTTGTTTGTTTGTTTGTTTGTTTGTTTGTTTGTTTTGTTTGTTTGTTTTTGTTTTTGTTTTTTTGTTTTTTTTTGTTGTTTTTTTTTTTTTGTTTAGCTGGTGTGAGGGAGGATTTTCTGTAATCCTGGCTACTTACTCTATCTTCTTGGCTTAAACTAGCCTTGAGAGTACTCTTCTGTTCTTCCCCCAGTCTCCTAACTGCTGGGTCTACAAGCATGCATCCTTACAAGCCATCATGATTCTATTGCAAGGTAAAGAAAGCTTCCCCTTCTTCCAGAGACTGACCCACCTGGATCCATCCCATATACAGTCACCAAACCCAGACAATATTGTTGATGCCAAGAAGTGCATATTGACAGTAGCCTGACAGAGCTGTCTCTTGAGAGGTTTTGCCAGAGCTGGACAAATACTGAGGCAGATGGTCACAGTCAACCATTGAATGGAGAACTGGATCCCCGATGGAAGAGTTAGAGAAAGGACTGAAGGAGCTGGAGGGGTTTGCAACCCCGTAGGAAAACAACAATATCAACTGACCAGAGCTCCCAGGGACTAAACCACCATCCAAAGAATATGCATGAACAGACCCATGGCTTGAGTTGCACATGTAGCAGAGGATGGCCTTGTTGGGCATCAATGGGAGGAGAAGCCCTTGGTCTACTAAGGCTAGATGCCCCAGTGTAGGGGAATGTCAAGGCAGAGAGGCAGGAGGGGTTGTTGTGTGGGTGGGGGAGCACTCTCATAGAATCAGGGGCAAGGGGGATGGCATAGGGGGGTTGTGGAGGGGAAACCAAGAAAGGGTTTAACATTGGAAATGTAAATAAAAATATCTAAGAAAGAAGAGAAATAATTAAAATTGTGCAGTGGGGATTAGAAAGATGGCTCAGTGGTCAGGAGTACTTGCTTTTCTTCTAGAGGCCTTGAGTTCAGTTCCCAGAACTCATGACAGATGGCTCACAACTGTCTGCAAATGGACTCATGGCCATTTATTTACACTCATCTACATTTGCACATTCAAATATGCGTGCCTACATATAATATAACATTTTAGTAATTTCCAAATAATTAATATGGCATGATAGTTTCCCCAATGATGAAGAATGTATTAAGTGAGACTAATTCAACTCAAAGAACTAACTACACTAGTTAAATAGCTCTCAAATAAGAAACACTCTATTCTCATTTATTTTATTTTTAATCATGCTTTGTCCTAAGCTTTAGTTGGTTAATAAATATTTGTCAATTTAGAGTTTCAAGAACAAATATTCTTGGGGCATTAAGGCGTCCAACATATGAGAGCATTAATCTCATTCAGCTTAAAGTTTCTCTGAGAATTCTAACTCAAAACTGAGACAACACTATGAACGAAAAGGGAGTTGATCCATTCCATTTTTACTCGTTTTCTCTATGGTTCCTATATTTTTATCCTAAGTTGGGCCAGTGATAAGATGCTGGCTGCTATGTGTCAGGGACTTGGATTCTAGATTTGTAAATTGAGATTAATTATAGATGAGCCACTGGAAGCTTTCCCATGAGAGCACGATTCATCCTCGCCATGCATACTTGCTCTTACTGTGGCTGAACTGAAGAAAACAGCTTCAATGAGAAAATTTTACTTCATGCTGAGATTTTGAAGATTCTGAATGGGGTCACTTTTCTCCATCACCATAGGCCTGAGGGTGAAGCAGAGCAGCGTAGTGGAGGGGCTGTGGTGGGACAAGGCTGCTTAACTCAGAGTCAGGGAACAAAGAGAGTGAGGGGAAGAGGAAGATGCAGAGCGAGAAGGAGAAGAAGGGGGAGGGACAAGAAAAAAGAAGAAAAGGGAAGGAGAGAGAGAGGAAGAGGAGGAAAAGGAGACAGGAAGAGAGAAGGACAAAGGTGACCTAGAAAGAGGCAGAGAGGAACAGAGAGAAAAGGGAAGAAATGGGGCTATGGATGAGAACTAATACCCTCAAAAGCAGCATGCCCTGTGACCTACTTCCTTTACTAGGCTCCACCCACTGATTGCGACACACTGATTTGCTAGAGTGCTCACAATCCAATCAGCATTCAGTAGTTTATGATGCACCGAAAACCGAGCCTCAACACGTGAGCTTTTAGTGGAGTATGGCATTTAAATCTTCACCATCATTCAATGCAATTCATTGATATAAGCAATTTTCTGTTTGCCCCGTTCTCCCTTTCAGCTCACATACCATTTTCTATGACTCTTGATCCTGCTACCCCAGAAGTCTATCCCATGGAACGCCTACTCGTCTCTGCTCATCCAAACCCGGGATTTTTAATTGTCCATTCTTCGAGGCACTACTTTGGGGCAGTCTCATTGCATAGGTAACCCGTGTTCTTTCTTGTGTCGCAGAACAGAAAGCCTCTGCAGCTCCGATTACCAGCTCACAACCCTTTCCTGTCATCCTTTGGATCACTAAAAGCTCACATTGGCTAAGCGTGGCATTATTATTAATTACTAAGCTTGGTGTGGATACCCTTAATCTCTCACTATACATTGTGGAGATTATTCCGGCCAATAGTACAGTTTAGGGCTTGTTACAATTTAGATGTTTCCCAAAACACAGGTACTCAAGGGTGGAACCCTGGCTGGTAACGCTATTTAGGGAGAGAGTGGTTTTAGATGGTGAAGTGTAGCTGCAGGAAACAGATAGCCAAGCATCTCCTATATCTCTGCCTACGCTGATGTATACAAGTTCCTCTAACACACTCTTTCTGCTACGGTGATGCTTGGCCCAAGTTCACGGTCCCAGTGAACACTTCCCAGAAGCCCCTGCAACTCTGAACTGAGATAATCCTTTTCTTCCTTAAGTTCTTTTGTCGGGTATTTGGCTGGAATTTTGCCGAAGTGTCTAACATAGGCCTTTCAGTGAAGTGATAGAACTCTTGCTCCACAATTTTTCAGCTCCATATTTATTGAAGTCTTCAAAACCTTAATCAAAGTTTTGCCATCTGAAGATCTACTATTAAGAGGCTGCTAGTCTGTTTTATTTGCTCATCGAACATTCATTCGTGGCATGTTATAGTCTAGCCATTCTTGAGAATATTGGGCTTCTGGACAACAAAGAGAACACACTGCGCGAAAGAGAACTCCTGCGCTAAAGAGGCATAGATAAATGCCCTTGTTCTGCTCAGTAACTTCCCACCCACGCTCAGGCAAGGAGCTCTAATTGTTAGTGGGCCACACACAAAAAGAAGATGTGAAAGTAGGAGGGAAACTCATTGGAATGAGAAATTCCAGTGGGTGAATGAGTGGGATTTTGGGGGCAAAGTACAGAGTGAAAATGACTAAAATTTATTAAATAAATGCATAAGACTGTCAAACAGTTAAAGAAAAACCTCAACTAAAGACAGGCAAGAAAGGTTTTCATATCCATGTAATATTAAAATATGGCGAGGTAAAAGAAATGGGTCCAGAGATAAAGTGATAACTTTGCAAAGGCGAATGCCTAAATTTAGATTTCAATTTATACATCGCTCTCCCATCAAGAACACTTGCAGGGACATGACAGGGAATATATCCGGATCCCGGCACTGCAGGCATGGAGAAGGGAATCTCGGGGGTCTGCTGGACAGCCCGTCCAGCCTAAACTGCACACTCCCGACACCAATGATCAGTCTCACATTAAAATGATGACAAGGAACAGAGAAAAATGTCTATATTCATCTGTATTTTCATTTGATTTTGTTACTATTGACGTTTGCCTGGAGCCTTATTTCTTTCTTCAATGTAAGATGTCAATGTACAAGTTTCATAGTTCCCTAATTCTTACTTACATCCTGTACCACCAAAGCCTAAAATCAACTGTTACCACCACTGAGCTAAGAAATTTTCATATTAGTGGGAACCCAGGAAAGATTTAAGCCTACATGTGCCATGATCTTATTCACATTCAGACATACCGATTCTACATCTTCAGAATAACAATGCAGTGAGAGACAGTAATGGAATTCTGTGGCTGTGGTTCCTGGGCAGAGCAGGTATGAAGTAGCTATTATCAGATGCTGGGAAAGCTCTAGTATCCTTGCAAGAAGAAGATCAGAAGGTCAGAAACACGGTTTTAACGTGCAATGGTTAAAATGCCGCGGAGTAGCCCAGATAATTTGTTGAATATTTAGTTGAACCCAAAAGTCTGCATTTTACCGATATGGTTTATATGTTTTCAGTTACCCAGTCAGTCGTTAAGACTAAAGATTATATAATTAGTATTAATAATTAAAAGTCATTTAGTTTCAAACAAAGTCACTGCAAGTAGAAAAGAGGGCAATGTGATACAAGCTGCACAGGACAACCTAGCCTGAAGTTTGTTCGTGTATCCAACTCCAATGGGATTAATTCACACTGAGCTTTGTTGCACATGTACATAAACACATATGGATTTTACTGATACCAAGAAGTGTTTTCATCCTCAGGCTTATAACATGGATGAATTCAAATTTGTTTTCCATTTCATGTCCTATGTTATATATGCACATTTTCTTCATAGCTTAATCCTAAATCTATTTTTTGTCCGTTTAATCTTTTAGGCCATTTCAAACAAAATTTTTTTTTGCCAAGTATTCCACACACAGGAAAAAGAAATTCATTCTCAGCTACATCCCCATTTATCTTCTTGTCACCGAATGCAAAGGACACTATTCTAGAACCTTCTGTAACATGGGACCGCTAATAACCTTTGCAATCAATCCTTGCTCAACCTTGGTATTTATCATTTCATGTTTTCTTAGGATTTGTGTGGTGTTCTCTTCTCTGCTTTGTCCCTCAAGGACATTTCGCCGACATTTAACTTTCTTTTTAAGTTTACTTAAAAACTTTTCTTTCTTAGAGTTTTATATGTGATCCTTATATCTTCTACCTTTATCTACAGAATTATGTGACAATGATTTCACGTCCTTAAATCATCAATATTCTACATATTCAGAATTATTGTGTAATGTGAAATGTCATCATAAATTCAAAAACATTTTTTTTCAACTCAGCTATATTGAATTTGTCTATAGATTGTTCATAACCGTGAGAAAATTTTTGGTAACATCAGTTTTTGGCACTATAAAAGGTATCTTCTTTAGTCATTGACTGCAGAAGAATGCTGAAATATATATTTTTGCTGACTTTCGTTCTCTTCTTTCTGAATAAAAATCTAGTCATGAGTAACTACTGTGATCTCATGTCTCCTGAATCAATTCATTCTTATCAGCTCACCCTGACAGAATGCTTGTTTTACTATTGTATTATTTTAATAATATCTTTATTGATCTTGATAATTTTATACAGTATATTTTGACAGACTCACCTCCTTATCAATACTTCTCCCATAACCACTCCCTTTAACCTTTCTTAACTTCATGGTTAATTGTGAGTTTATTTTCTTCTTCTTTCTCACCTCATCATGTTCATTTGTGCTGTAGATCTAGTCTGGGCATGAGATCTGTCCTGTTGTGGGGTCTGTCTACCAGGAGATAAATCATTTAATAGTGGTGATTCTATTCCAACAGATACTCAGACACCTAAAATCATCTAAAACAGTGCTCCCAATTACTTTTTATTATTCTGTTTTAATGTTTAAAATGTAAATTAGGAGTATTTACAGAGCAGAAATAATATGTTATTTAAATATGTATTGATAGGAATTTACATTTCTATTTTTTTATCGTTATGCAGTGCTTGGAGCTTTTCAAGCTTCTCTCTTCTGGTTTATAAAAAAAAAAGCCATAATAATTTAGTAAAACATGGTCTCTGTTCTGTGTTACATACTTTAGGACTTACTGTTTTTATCTAAACTCTTTGGAACCTATTATAAGGTCTCTTCTCATATGCCTTCCCACCTTTGCTAAGTGCTCACAATTACTATTCCACACACTATTTATTTTAGCATCTATATATGACAAACATCACAAGGAATTTTTCCCTTAAGATTTATTAAAACATCACCATTATAATTTTGCACCATTCTTGGAAGACTTCAAGATCTTATTTGCTATTCTCTGATTTATTCTCCAAATACAGCTATGAAAATATTGTATTACAAAGAAACTTCCAATAAGGTTGTCCTCAGGTATGAGGACCCCATAGGTTCCCAAAAAAAGGGAATAGAATTTCTCCCATGTGCTCTCTCAAATTTAACGGTTTAGCCTCCAGTCTAACCATATCTCCCAACCCATGTTATTCCATAATGTGTGTATGCACACATATGTTTTACTTTGGTCTGTATAGATGCAGTTTCTGACATACCACATCTCTTCACTTGAAAGATTTCTACTTATCCTGCAATTTTAAAATGGTCCTTTACTTTGTTGTCACTGTATTTTCACCAACTGGGACTTGTGCCCTTTTACTGGGTTTGCACATGACCCTTCACCTACACAACACTGTACTTAGTGGTACCAAGTTGTCTGCCCACTGTATTATAAGATTCTGAAGTTAGGAGTTATTTATCTGAGAAGCCCACCTGCCTTCCTGTGACATGGCCTGGTGGGAGCCACACAGTGGACATGCCACCGTGCTGTAAGGCAGACACCATTAGAATGAGCAAGTGTGTGGTGAGAGGATGAGAAAGCGAGAGAAACGAATGGTTTATGGAGTATGAAGAAAGGCAGAACTGGAGACATGAGATTGGCTACATGATGTGAACTTCACAAAGAATCAATTAAAAGTTCTCAAAAGGAAGGTGAAACGTAATCAAACACATAGCACAACCAAATGTTCAACAGATTTGAAACAAATTGACTGAAAATCCTAAATTTAACCTTTATAATGCAAGAATTTGAACAGTACCTCGTTTTTTATCATGAGTACACTGATGGGACTTTCAAATTATCAAACTCAAAATGAGTTCAGAAAGTTTTAAATTTTTAAGTACATTTACAGTTAGGAAAACATATATAACCTCATCTTGGCAGCAGCCTCAGGAAGTTGAATATCTAAAAGTTGTGCTGTGTGTACCCAAATTGCAAGAACTATTAAGAAGCTATAAAATTTGAACAGAAAGTACAAAAACACAGAATGTGCAATTTCTGCCGTTTGCTGAGGGAATTAACAGAGCTGAAGGATTTTCGGGACATTGTGTTCATCAAGCTCAGGACAAAACGAATGGGGACTCATTTAATTCATCGCACTCCAGAACTGAAGAGATCCATTGGCATTTAACAAAAAGAGTCTTAGAACAAGTAAAAATAAACCCAGCCTAATATTCAGCAAACACAAATTTTACTTCTTACCAGGGAGAAAAAAGAAACCCATTCCCACTGGTGTTCTTGATCTGATTTCCGGGTGAGGCAATGAGACAGATTTAAAACTCGATTACATCCGGAGTAGAATGAAAAGTTTGTGTGTGCCTCACGTATGTTGATGTATGTTCCACTGTATTCAGTAACATGCCTCCTGTAGTCTAGATTTAGACACCCATCACTTCTTTTCAGATTTTATTCACAATGACATTAAGAAACATCATATTTTTCCATAATATAAATGCTAGTTGACTGACACAGTATATCCCAAACTGTATTCCAGAATATAACCAAATTATAAAAATCAGTCCTCTATTACACATTCTGCTGACATATGTGTCACTACAATTACCTTTTGTTGTCCACCTGTCTAATCCCACCTGCAGGCTTGTATTTAGCTTGCAGTTGAGGAGTGTGCCAAGATTCTCACAATATAGAATTCATGGCAGTAATACATCATTCTGTGTGTGCCATAGGGAAGTGCACACACATTTATCTGCATACCAGATGCCTAGTTCTTCACTTTCAAATTCTCTTGGTTCTCTGACAATTCCTAAAATGAGATTCCTAATCCCCAGTCCACCCTGTATATGAATAAGATAATAATTTTATCATTTGGGTTCTGGTAGCTCTTGAGGGTCTGTAATTATCCTTAATAATTTACATGCTTAAAATTTGTACATTTATCTTTGTTTTTTTTTAAATAAAGTTCTTCAATTAAAAAAATAATTTAAATTTTAATTTTGGTAGTAATTTCGAAATGAAATCATCTCTAACTCCAAAGGAATATTTGGTTCTAAGATTTCCTGCATTAGGAGACAATAATTCTACAGGTAGTCAATTGCTTTACATTTACATTCAAAGAGTCTGAGTATTTGAATATTACCTATGTATATCTTCTTTCTTTCTTTTTTGTTTTTTAGGAGATTACAGGTCATCTCTAATATTATTATAAGGTATGTTCTATATAGACATTTTTATACTCTGTTTAAAGATATTCACAAGAAAACTTATGTGACTGTTGCATATGTATTTAATTCGCATTTAATTGAATATACAGATGTAAAAGACATATGTTGTTGAGGAAGACATGATTTTTTGATTGAAAATATGGTTTGGTGGTAGAACATAAACTTAGCATGTGCCCACAAAACTATAGATTTTATCACCAGCATTGAGAAACAAACATCTGACCATTATTTAGCTATTTGATATTGCTTTTTGGTGGTTATTAATTATCTATTACGCTTGAGTAACTGTTTTACCTAAGCATGTACCTACATAAGCATGTTTATGGTGATTAATTTGTGATCTAATTTCTGTGTACTGAAAGCATATGCTGAATGCAGAGCAGATAATGTTTTGAAAACTGTTCTTAGTTATTATTTAACAGCCATTTTTCTCAGCAATAGAAGAATTATCATTTTAAAATAAATCTGAGATTTAGAAGTAACAGAAGCACCATCTTTAGTGACATCTTTTCTAGAGTCTATATTTAAAAGATCCTTAAAAACACTTTTGAAAAAAATAAAACCATTCTAAAATAATCTTGAATTACATCTAAAAATATTAATTTTCTCTTTACTGATGAAACAGAGACTCGATGATTTTTGACTTTTTAAAAAAATTTTACTTAGTGTTTATTATTAAAAATACTAAGCATGCTGGTGGTGGCATGTGCCTTTAATCCTAACACCTGGAAGCAGAGGCAGGCAGGTCTCTGAGTTTGAGGCCAGCCTGGTCTACAAAGTAAATTCTAGGACAGTCAGGAATCAACAGAAAAACACTAACTCACATCATCATCATCATCATCATCATCATCATCATCATCATCATCATAATAATAATAATAATACCAATATCAAACATTGTTAGAATCCTGTAACTATAGTCTTACCTGATAAGTCACTTTATCAGCAATATCATTGGATATACTAATCAAACCACCCTACACTTTGAAATGAAACAAGTTTCATAGTTTTAATCTTTAAAATTAATCCTTATGTGCACCTAAAGCAAAATTTTCATTTTCTAATTATTTCATTAGTGTTTCAAAATTTCTCAGTGCCCTATTATATTAAAAAAATAAACTACTACACTGTATGACATCAATTCACAGATCTGGATCCTCCTCCAATCTTACTTGTTAAGTGAGGTTAAACCATTTACTAATAAATATTTTGTTGGTAAAATTGATAGAATGGTATTCTAAATACTTTGACCTCACTGTTAAAAATGGAAATTAGTATTTTGATGATATATTTTGCTATATTTTAAATTGAAAAAATAAAACCACCTGGGTTAGAAATACATTTAGTTCAAACTTTAAGTTTTCTTACTTTATTTTGGTCCACAAGTCTGTAGATTAAACTGTGAGCCTCAGTCTTTGAGATGAGAGTTTGTCACAAGGTGCATTAAATGTTAGTCAGGAAGCAACTGCAATATGTAGGGAAGGGGCTTATTTGATTTACACTGCCTGCCACACTAAGGCCCATCACTGAAGGAAGTGGTGACAGGAACTCATGAAGGGCAGGGACCTGAAAGTAGGAACTATTAGAGAAGTTCTGTTAACACTCCTGTGCCTCATGGTTTTCCCAGCTTACATTCTTGTACAACTCAGAACCAGGAAAGGCACCACCCACAGTGGTCTGTCCACAGCAATCTCTAAGAAGATCCTCTAGAGCCAGATTTTATGGAGGAATTTCTTCCTTTGAGGTTCCCTCCTTTCAGATGACTCTTGCTTGTGTCAAGTTGGCCTAAAACTAGCCAGCACATGCATAATACTCATTAAATCTAACCATACTTACATAAATCAAACAGTGATAAAAGTTCATCCATTAACCATTTGCTAACATAATCTGCATAAAGCACTACTTAACTTATATACTTTGAATGTTATTTCTCAAGGCTGAAATCACAGGAAAATCATCATAGTTAATGTCTGCTGAAATCATTTGCTCAGAACAACAACAAAAAAGCTATAATGTTCCAATACAGCAAGCTTATCTTAGAATTAAAAATTTACCCTCAAGGGTTGGGGAAGTTATTCAGTGGTTGATCCCTTCCCACACAAATATTAGGACCAGAGTTTGGGTGCCCAGAGCAAGCTTGCTAATAAAATGGCTATAAGACTGATTTCTGGCTTTCCATGAGAGACCTTACTGCACTGAAATCACAGAAGAGTGACTTAGGGTTGTTTATAACATTCACTACAGTTCTCCACATACACATGTTCTCATATCCATGTACCTGCTAACATATGTCCATACACATGTAAACATGCAAGTGCAAATATGCATACCACATATTAAAATGGAAAATATACAAAGATGCCTTCCTATAGAGTTGATAACTCATTCTTTAAGTGTGTAACCAACCTTTGGGATAAATAGAAACAAAACATATTATAACAAATCAAACAAAGTATCACATGGCTGTCATTTTTGTCTGTAAATTCAAAATAGTGTGAAATTAAAATCTGATACTGGTTGGGGCCTGCCCTCTACTAGCTTAGCTGTGAATCTTATGTTCTGTGCCTGCCAGAAATCCTGTAATCTTGACATAAATGCAGCTTGACCATAGTCAGACATAAATAGCTTAATTCAAAACAAAGTCAAGTTGATCATATATTCTAAGACATCATCATCATTATTATTGTTGTTGTTGTTGTTGCTGCTGCTGCTGCTGTACTGTTACTACTAGTACTGAAAACTTTTCAACTGTAGCCTTTCCTCATGACCCATCCTAATAGAGGTCAGCCTGAACTGTTAGATTTTAACTACTAAAAAACCTTGGGAAAATGCCGACCACCCTGTAGTTCTTCCTGCATCATATCTGGGTGCAAATGTTCTTTTTTTATATATAAAACCTGGCCCTGAAAAATGTTCGAGGCAATAGCATCCAGCTTTCAAGTTTGAGCTATGGCCCTGATCAATCAAATGGTCTTGGGATATGTATTCAATAAACCAGCCCTGTTGCACTGGATTGGTGTCTTAATTCTTTGTACAGCAGTTCCCAGATTCCAAAAATAGTCAAATTTAGAATTATAAATTCTCAAGCTAATAAGACTATTATTAGAAGTGGTTTATGATTTCTAACAAAATATTTTATAAGTTTTCTCTTTTGTACTGGGAATTGAATCTATGGCATGGTGTGTGCTAAGCAAGTGTTCACCAGTAAGCTAGAAATCTTATTCTTCATTTCTGTACTACCAGTTTGGATGTAGATTAATTATTTGAGAAGGTACCATTTTTGAACCTGAAGAACACTATTGAAACCAACTTTACAGTTTATATTATTTTCCTCATTAAGTATATTCTAATAAGTTTTAGCACATGGCATAGTATACAGAAACTCTATGTTCAATGCAAGACATATCTAATTAAGGGTCTAACTTACCGGTGGGTCAGCCCCCTTAGAACCAGTCAGCCCTCCTGTCAGGGATTCAATGTCCTGAAAAGGGGAGAAGTGATTGTTAACACTATTCAATATTATGAAGATTACCCAGTCACACAGTGTATTGTAATTGGCAACAAAACTAGGGTGTTTCAATTATTTGTGGTGTGTGTGTGTGTGTGTGTGTGTGTGTGTGTGTGTGTGTGTGTGTGTATGTGTGTGTATTGAATCCCAAAAAACATAAAACATAGACTGTATGAAAATATCTGATTATTTTATCTAACTTTTTACAGAATTTAAATGCAAAAATAAATGTGAGAAATTGTTCTTGAAATATGAAAAGAAAATGACCCTAGATTAAAAAGAAAGATGTTCTGTCTTAAAAAGTTAAAGAGCACAGAACAACAAAACAAATAATCTCAATTAACATATTTCCAAGGGCATTGTTTCATGATGTTATTTCATCCACAAGACTTTTAAATTAACTATGGTCTACTTTACTAATACATGTGCAAAATGTTAGAAGATATGACTTGATCAGTTATTCTAGTACTAAGATCAATTCTCAATTTTAAAATAACAGGCACTGAAGTAATGTGTAAGTAATCATTATACATGTCACAGTCATTATGAATGAAAAATGAAAGATACTATAATAAGCTTTATAGACAGTGAGATTTATAGAAATGATAATACCTGTCATATCAGTTCTGGGGCTGTGATGTAATTGATATCAATCCTATAACATTTACAAACTAAAATTAAATGCCAGGTTTTAAAGTAAAATCTCACAAAATTTTAACAAGTTGGCAACTGTTTTAACTTGTAAATCACCTCTCATAAAGGAAACTGCAAACACATAAACACACACACACACACACACACACACACACATACACACACAGGCATCTCGCTACTAGCCATATGTACACTGACATCTTCATAGGCAAAAAACATTTTAGCCCTTGATATGTATGGATGCAGAAAAATCTAATTGCACCTTGGTAAACTTCTACTTATTAAGGGGGAATAAGAACTCTCAGAAGTGGACTTAATAATGCTTTATTAATTTAAAACTTTTTTATTGCCAGTGATATAGGAATAACAGCTACTGAAGTACATTGAATTAGAGGAGCAAAAAACCTACTGCCTTAAATCAACCTGTATATTTTAAAGATGTTTCAACTTCCGAATGGAAATTTGGTAAGAGGGTTTGTTTTTATTTCTACAGGTGATGAAAGACTGTGGGTTCTATCAAAATGGAAACAAATGTGATCTCCTTCCTCATGAAAGGCATGGTTCATAGAAGGAAGGGATGCAGAAAAGCAGCAATCCAGATGACACAGATAGCTGAAACCCTACATGTGGAAAGCTCAACAAACCAGATGTGAAAAGGCAGATCAGACTGTCAGAATGGAAGACCTCAATGCTGAAATGGACTTTCTTCCTTCAGGATAAATGATCAGGACTGCAGTTATGAAGGTTCATTACATCAATGGGTCTTTATAATGACATTTTAACTGTTAAATTTATGGGTTTGATAATTGTTTCTTTTGTAAATATAAACTGTGTACTAATTTTAGCTCAAGCAGAAAGAGTGAAAAGGTAGATAAATTTTAATGTAACAACATGGCTGCTTTATAAAGAGAACACAACCACAGACCTTCTGGGTAGATGTGATCTGACACTCTCTAGATTATAGTTTTTTTCTGGCTGAAACACAAACTAGTCCTTAGTATACACCTTTAATTCCTAACAATAAAGTTGTAGTTAGCTTGTAGAAAGAAGCAGCCATGTTTTAAAGTGATGCCTAATTGAGAGGAACATAAACAGAGAAAGATTTGATGGACTGATTCAGATGTAGTATATGTCTAACTCTTATGAGAATAGACAGGAATGACAGGCTACCTAAGAGTGGCCCAGAGCAGAGTGCAGGCAGTACAATTGAGTTGAGTTCAATTCATGCAGAGAGAGGCTGTTTTACTGGTACAGTTTTACACAGAGGTGTTGCAGGTGAAAACAGAAGAAGCCAGAGGGAGTCAGATGATTAGAACAGATAGCCAGAGTTAGTTTGAGGCCAAGCAGAGCAATTCCATAAGAATCCAAGAGAAGCCAGTTTGAGTCAGTCAGCTTGCACAAGAGTTTGGGCCAGTAAACCAGCCAGTCATAGTTTAGGAAGTACTAGGAAGTGTCAGCTTATTTACCAATAATCCTCTGAAACAATTACGTATGGTGAATAATAGTTACCTTTAAAGGTTTGATAGTATGCATTGAAATCTTACTAGTTACAATGAGCATAAAGTACATATAAAGCAAATTATAACATGGAAATAGTCAAAGTTTTCTTTGTCGGTAAAGATTAAACATAATGATTTTGAACTACCAAAAATTGCCCCAATGCTTTAAAAAAATAAAGTACTGACAAAAATATATTCATATAGTTTTATGCCAAAATGCTTTAAAATATCTGTACATGTATCTCTGTTTTTTAAATAAAGTTGTAAATAAAATATTACCTTTATAGAAATGTATTGTCATAATCAAATCTTTTGATTTATTTGACAAGTTTTCAAATAACATCCAAGACAGATGAATGCCCCATCTTTCTATAACCTAATTTTATGGCATCTCTACCAATATGTTTTGCAAATTCCTTGATCTATAACTTTTTGTTTTAGTCTGTTACCATAAAAACTCATGAGACTGCCTCCACATTGGATTATGTAGCCCGAGTAACTTAAATCCATGTTCCCAGCAACTGTCACTCAAATTTGGCTTTTGAATAAATATCTCTTGATCACTTTGTGGATAAGAGCTGTGATTTTTTTAAATTTTTACTTAATAGTAGTGAAACAAATAGGTAAAATATATTGATTACTTCAAGGGACCCTGAGCATGAAAAGGTATTTACAATATGTTCTTCGAGGTCTATCCCCCATCATAGCTGTCTCTAATTTGTTCCATGCCTGTCAACTGTTTTATCATTTCATGTTGTTGCTGTAATATGCTTGCCAGGCATTGACACAGAAAAATACCTTGACTCAGAGGAAGGTCATGCTGACCACACACTCTGTTTTATGCTGTATGTTATGAGGTGTGTTATTCTTAAGTAATTCCACAACTATAAGCTTCATGTAGGACACATCAAATTGAAGGTCAATACAAATTGTCTAAGATGTGTAAAATGGCTTCAGTCAGGGCTGACCACGAGGAAGCACTTTCAGGAGTTCTGTATGAGCTCATTGTGTATTTTGTGGGTTTGTCCTTTATAGGCTGACATAGAAAAATGTTTGGGTTGGTAGCCTCAGCCCCTGAATTCAGAGTTATGGCCTTGCTTAATCAGTCTTATTGTGTGTGTTCAATAAACCATCACTTTCTGACTGAGATCAGTGTTTGTGTAGTTTGTAAGTGACTCTTGGACCCTAACATTTTGACTTTTCAATATGATATTGCCATCTACTGTTGCAGTAACCTCTGCAACCCAAATAATCCAATGCAAAGAAAACACAACTCAGTTAATATGAATAGAAGCTGCACACTTAGATTGGGCAGATCTACCACTGACTACTCTGTTCCCCAGCTATGAGATCCCTTAGAACTTGCAGTTTCATTATGCCCTGTGTTTTAGCTCCATCTTCAACCTCCTCTTCCTCTGTCTTCTCCCTGTGTTCTCTCTCTCTCCCCATCTCTTCAGCTCCACCTTCCTTTCCCCTGCCCAATCACCAGCTCTTGCCTAATTATCAAATTTGATGGGGAGAAGGTTCCATGAAGTCACCTGAGTATGTGATTCACTCCTCTTCCTAGGCAGACCCTCTTGAGGAAGCATAATTAGCATCAAATACAAACAGCATCAGAGCAACTCACACCCACAAACATTACTCTGAAGAATCAAATACCCAAGTTACAAAACATGGTGCTCCCATAATGTTTTCATAATTTTAAAATAAAGATTACAATTTTATTTTGTTTAATTTTTATATCACCTCCATCTCCTCTCATACCTCATCTTGCAGCCAATTTTTCCCTCTCCTTCCTCTCTTCCTCCCACATCCCTTCTGCTCTCTACCCCTTCTAATAAGGACTGAAACATCCACAGTTTGGTCTTCCTTGTTGAGCTTTATATGGTCTGTGAGTTGTATCATGAGTATTCTGAGATTTTTGTCTAATATTCACTTATCAGTGAGTACATACCATGTGTACTCTTTTGTGACTTGGTTACCTCCCTCAGGATAATATTAATATTACAATAGGCCATATTCACACCCATCTCAGCCTCATTTATTTTCTGACAAAGCACCTTATATTTTTCTTTTTCCTGTCATTGCTTTTACATAACAAGTTTTTCAAAAGCCAGTTTAAAATAATTTTTGGAATTTTTATATATGAAGATAAAATCTTTGGAATGTTTGCCTGTTTTGTTATCTAAACACATTAACATATATGCATATGAACATAGAAGAGCAAGGAGAAACATGGGCAGGAAGTTTCATTCCTACCTGAAGAACTTTTGGCACTGCTTAGCTGCTAGTAGTTTTATGTCAACTTGACATTGCCAGAGTTGTGTGGGAAGAGGGAGTCTCAATTGTTAAAAGGCCCTCAAGAGATTTCTGGTGGGCAATGAATGTATGGGCATTTTCTTGATTGATGACTGATATGGTGGAAATCTATTCAAGATAAGAGGTGCCAACCTCGGGTCCCACAGTCCCTGGTATTACAGAACCAAAAACTGAGCAGATCATGAGAAGCATGTCAGTAATCAGTGTTCCTTCAGTGTCCCTGTGTCAGTTCCTCACTCCAGGTTTCTGCCTTGAGTTCCTGCCTTGATTCCTTTCAGTGATGTCTGTAAGGTCTTATAAGAAATAACTCACAGAATATATGAAATTTAAGAAAAACAAAGGCCAAAAAAAGAAAAATCATTATGTCTAGTTTTTACACACCAAGAAAACTTTGACTATTTCCAGGTTACATCTTGTTTTACATGTACTTTATGCTCGTAACTAGTAAGATTTTAATGCATACTATCAAACCTTTAAAAAATCAAGTACTGACAAAAATATATTCATATACTGTTACGAAAAAGTGCTTTTAAAATCTGTACATTTATCTCTGTTTTTTAAAATAAAGTTGTTCACTTAAAAAAAGAAAAAAGAAACAAGCCGTTTGATTCCCAAATTGCTTTGGTGACAATGTTTATTACAACAATTAAACCCTAGCTAAGGCAGTAGTGAAAATGGGTGAATTTGGAAAGGTAAATATGATCAAAAATCATTGTATAACTTTATTAAAGAACTGATATTTGATTTTTAAAAACTCATAAACACAGTGATAAAATGTTTTGAATTTACTGTTGTAATAATGCCTCATAAAGCAGGCAAATAACAAACTGTTTTCACAGGGTGATAGAATATCCTACGGTTTGTTGTGTGCCTCACCAAGGCCATCACATAATGTCTAACAGTTATCAATTAACTTGTCAATCTTTTTCTTCAGAAAAGTTAATAATGGTGGCTTCATATTATTCAAGAAATGTAATGCCTGTGTAAGGTTAATCATTAGTTCTTGACTTAGCTGTATGGAGTCAATCTTTCTTTAATTGGAACATTGTCATATTTTCCCTTGGCATAGCTATCTAGAGATTAATCATGTGGTCTTCACTGACAGTCATTTGTTTCTGATGTCAGTTTGTCCTCACATGAAATATGAAGACTTTTCTAGGCTATTCTCTATTTTTCTTAAATATCTGTTAAAAAACATAATTATTCAATTACAGGAAAAAAGATAGCAAAGGCAATACAAAGGAAAATATTAAAATTATGAATAATATGTCAGTTAGGATTGCTATTGCTAAGATGAAATGCCATGGCTAAGGAAACTTTGAGAGGAAAGGGTTTATTTAGTTTACATTTGATATCACTATTGATCTTTGAAAGAAGTCTGGATGGGAAATCAAAGAGAGCAGGATCCTGGAGGCAGGAGCTGATACAGAAGCCATGGAGGGGTGATACTTACTGACTTGCTCCCTGCGAGTTGCTCAGCCTGCTCTTTTATAGAATGAGAATTGCTAGCCATGGGAAGGCATCATCCAGAATAGGCTGGGCCTTCCTCCATCAAATAAGAATTGAGCAAATGCCCTACAAACGTGCACTGCAGCTATATCTTACAGAGGTGTTTTCTTAATTGAGGCTCCCTCCATTCAGATGTGTTCAGCTTATTTCAAGTTGACATAAAACGATCTAGCACAAATATCCTGTTGAATTTATTTTTATCTAAGTCATTAAGTCATTGAACCCTGATTACCTTAGTACATAGTAGCAGCCTTTTAAATGAACATCTATTGTTACCTTTTTTACAAGTCACTTCATGTGATGTAAAATTACTTAAAGTATGGTGATTATTTACATTAATAAGCATTGTAAAATTTCAGATTCATAAATGTGATAGATTATATTATTTAATCTGTAATTCATGTTGAAATTCCCAATCTTTACTACCTTAATATGTAAAATTGATAGAAAATAAACTTTGCCTGTAGTAATTCATGATAGTAATCTGATACAATGGTGTTGTCATGAAATCAGGAGGCAATGAGAGCAGGTACACTGAAGGAAGTCCACAGAAGGGCACCGCACAATGGTTATTTCCAAGCCCAGGGGTGAAATTTCAGAGGAGTCTTAGGCGGCCATCACATTGATATTGGACTTCCAGTTTCCAGAATGTGTGAAATAAAGCCTGTTATCTATGAATGCATGTACTTTGTTATATATTGTTCTGTGGAAACTAGTAAAGTAATGTAGGCATATTTATAGTCTGGGACTATAGCAGGGGTTGGCTGAGGAATGGCATCATATTTCAATATGGAGTCTATCAGAGATCATTAAGCAATCCATCTAAAGCCTATTGACATCAGTGAAGTCAACGTAAGTAGTAAAATAACCACACTTTTTTGAACAGCTATATTTTCATATTACTTCATAGTAATACTTATGGAAAGATTAAAATTGAATATTTCTATATCATGGAATAATTATTTCAAATTTCACTTCTTTTCCATTTCCTCTTAATGAAGTTCTTGTATACAACTCAACACTTTTTATCAAGGTTCCCAAGGGCCTATTGGTATTTGAATTCAATGAAAATGTTCTTTCAATAATCTTTTATAATTATTATTACTATTACTACTACTACTACAATTATTTATTATCATCATCATCATCATCATCATCATCATCATCATCATCATCATCATCATCTTTGTCTTTACTGAAATCCCTTCTTTAGTATTTGGAATTTTATGCTTTACATAATTTTATTTTGTACTATTATTCAAATATTATTTATGATAAATTACTTTCAAAAGTTTATTAGAATTCTAATTTTATTATTACTATGTGAGGGTCTCTCTATGTGTAAACATATATACTGGTGTTCAGAGAGGCAGAAGAGGGGGCTTCTATTTTCTTGAAGCGGATGTTTCTGTGAGCCTCCCCATATGAGTGGGTGTTAGAAAGTGAACTCTGACCCTCTGTAAGAGCAAAAGAACTCTCATCTCTTTCACCCCAATGCACTCTGAACCTTTATCTTCAGGTTTAGTTTATCTTCTGACAAAATGTCAAATCATATTTAACATCAACTTCTCCAATCTCAGAGATGGATGAAATTGCTGGACACTAGACAACTGGTTTTGCAGTACAAACTGTCCATCAAATTCTACTGCAAAGGTCTTAATGAAAGACTTTTAACTTAATCAGCTCCTATCATCACTAGTATATTGATCTCCTGGATTTCTTCAGCAATATAAGCAGCAATCTAATAATAATCTTTGGACATGCTCTTATCTCCCAGTGCTTCCTACATTCTCTACTGTGAATTCAAGTTTGAGTATTTAAATTATTACGCAAAACCAATTTCTGTTTCTTTTTCAAAAATCTTAGAATAAACCTTAGCTTATTATTGTGCTCTGCCTTGCCTTGTGTGGTCTTGATTCAGACATTTTCTCTAACACCACCTTTGGCAATGCTCCCTGTCTTTTGTGTCAATCAAATCATATTGGTCTTAACAAATTTACTAATTACAAACCAGCCCAATTATAGATTCTGTATTAAGTTCTTTGCATATTTTCATTTATTCTGTACAAGGTGCACATTCCGCAGGCACCTTTCTAGTTCATTAACTGACTTACTTTACTTCCAAATATGGTTCATTGCCAAAGTGACCGTGCATAAATCAGCTAATGTCTCAACTAAGAGAAAAAGGTTAAACTCAAACAGAAATTTAAAGAAGCATGAATAATAAAGTTGTATCTCACAGATGTATGGAGTGTTTGGCAGGTCCAGGTGAAGGGTGAGTAGCTGTAAGTTATAGCAATCTTTGAATGTAAAAGAATAAAGTATATAAAAACCTTTAGTTTGTCAGTGTGCAGTAATGGATGAATGACTCCCTGAGCCTCTACCAAGATCAACACAGTGAAGTTCAGTAGGGCTGAATGCAGAATGACTAAGTGAATGAGTATTCATGCACTATCATTCTGATAAAATATCTGACACTCCAGATAGTTGTGGCAAAATATTGCTTACTTTTCTAGAAATGCAGTCCATGGGAAGTATAGAGCGAGTCTACTGCGTTTACACAATGAATCCTCATTAAATTTAGAAATGAGCAAAACAATGAATTGCCTTCCCAAGGTCACACAGCTGGAATGTAGGAAAATGCTCTGAAGCCCCTGTGCTATAACTCCAAGCCTAGTCTACTTCAGATTCTCTCATAATTCACTAAGGAGACATCCACTCAAGAGAAATGCACTCAGCTCTGTGTGAGCCCATCTTGAAGCAGTACATCTCTATACATACCAAAGATTTTATGGCTCATAGGAAAACATTTTAAAAAGACTTAATAGGTAACACCATTATACAATTAAAAAATCAATATGTAAGCCATTTACCAAGCAAAGGTGCCTAGTATAAGGATATACTTCAGAGATATTAAACTAGTATCAACAACGTTTACTTTTATGTAATATTTTTTGTAAGTTCACAGCAAAAGGAATGGGTCACAGAAAACAATTTTTTAAAGGAATAAGTCTCTTTTTTCCACATGCTGCTTAATAAAACAATCTTTCATAAAGAAAAAAATTCCATCTCCTAAGGCAAACATCCAAAAAACAAAGTTGAATTTCTTAATGAGGTTTGAGCTGTTAGTGCTTCCTTGGTGATGTGACAGGGTAAATCCCTTAGGGAACAGAGACATAGAAAATATGCAATCAAAAAGAATACATCTTACTTGGAGAAGCAAAATCTCATTGCTCAAAGCCCTAAAAAGTAAGAAATAATTTTCTGTTGCTTTGAACAACTCAAATCTGAATTGCATTCCAGTACTATAATTAGCTCATGTCAAGATAAATGGTTTAGTATATATTGTGAATCCAGGATGGGAGAAAATGATGGGAAAATAGACCAACTCAAAGCTTTCATAACACTAAGGATGTTGTGGTGAATCATAACAAAGAAGTCAGTTCACAAACCTACTTTGTGTACTTAACCAACACGAAGTAACACATCTGAAGTATGGAATTCAATCTTTGAGATAATTCTTCTATTTTAATCTAAGGCAGAGCTTAGAGCTTGAACCATTAGTGTTTTGTTCAGAAAATTTTCTCCTGTGCCTATGTGTTCTAAGGTTTTCCCTACTTTCTCATCTAATAGTTTCAGTGTATCTGGTTTAATGTGGAGATCTTTGATCCACTTGCACTTGAGCTTTTTACAAGGAGATAAGAAAGGGTCTATTTTCATTCTTCTGCATGCTAAGTGCCAGTTGGACCAACACCATTTGTTGAATAGGCTGTCCTTTTACCATTGAATGTTTACAGTTCCTTTGTCAAAAATCAGGTGACCATGTATATGAGGGCTCATTTCTGGATCTTCTATTCTATTCCATTGAACCACGTTCCTATTTCTGTATGAGTACCATGCAGTTTTCAGCACAATTGCCTTGTAATATAGCTTGAGGTCAGGGATAGTGATTCCCGCAGATGTTTTCTTGTTGTTGAGGATGGATTTCGCTATTCTAGGTCTTTTGTTATTCCAGATGAAATTTCACATTGATCTTTCCAACTCAATGAAGAACTGGGTTGGAATTTTGATGGGGATTGCATTGAATCTGTAGATTGCTTTTGGTAGGATGGCCATTTTCAAAATGTTGATCCTTCTAATCCATGAGCATGGGAGATCTTTCCATTTTCTGAGATCTTCCTCGATTTTCTTTTTTAGAGGTTTGAAGTTCTTCTCATACAGGTCCTTCACTTGCTTAGTTAGAGTCACACCAAGGTATTTCATAGTTGTTGTGACTATTGTGAAGGGTATCTTTCCCCTAATTTCTTTCACCACATGATTGTCCTTTGAATATCGGAAGGCTACTGATTTGTTTGAGTCAATTTTATATCCAGCCACTTTGCTGAACTTGTTTATCAGCTGTAGGAATGAGATTGCAAAGTTTTTGTAAGGCTAAGGACATTGTCAAGAAAACAAAAGGGCAGCCAACAGATTGGAAAAAGATCTTTACCAACCTCACATCAGATATAGGCCTAATATCCAAGCTATAAAAAAAAACTCAAAAAGCTAGACACCAGAGAATCAAACAACCCTTTTAAAAAATGGGGTACAGAGCTAAACAAAACATTCTCAATTGAGGAATATTGAATGGCTGAGAAACATCTAAGGAAGTGCTAGACATCCTTAGCCATCAGGGAAATGCAAATCAAAACAACCCTGAGATTCCACCTCACACTAGTCGGATTGGCCAAGATCCAAAACTCAGATGACAGCAGATGCTGGCGAGGTTGTGGAGAAAGAGGAACATTTCTCTACTGTTGTTGGAGTTGTAAACTGATACAACCAGTCTGGAAATCAGTCTGGTGATTCCTCAGAATATTGGACATAGTACTACCTGAAGATCCAGCTATTCCACTTCTGGGCATATACCCCAGAGACACTTTAGTACACAACAAAGATACATGCGCCACAATGTTCATAGCAGCTCTATTTATAATAGCCAGAAACTGGAAAGAACCCAGATGTACTTCAGTAGATGAATGGATACAAAAATTGTGGTACATTTACACAATGATGTTATGTTATTCAGCTATCAGGAACAATGACTTAACCAAATTCTTAAGAAAATGGTTGCCTTTAGGGAATATCATCTTGAGTGAGATAACCCAGTCACAAAAGAAAGGACATAATATGCAGTCACTGATAGTGGTATGCTAACCTCAGAGGCTCGAAGTGCCCCAGAAACAAGTCACTGACTGTGTGAAGTTCAAGAGAAAAAGAAAAGAAAACAAAAGAAAACAAAAAAACATTATGCTCAATCCTCATACACCAAGAAAACGTTGACTAATTCCGGGTTACATCCTGTTTTATATGTACTTTTTGCTCATTGTAACTAGTAAGACATTAATGTAGAGTATCAAACCTTAAAAATAAAAAAAAGAAAAAGAAAAAAGCCAAGCACTGAAAAAAATGTATTTGTATACATTTATGCAAAAATTTTTTAAATTTTTTTCTTTTATCTTTGTTTTTTAAAATAAAGTTAAAAAAAGGAACAACAAAAGGGAAAAAATCAATTCAAATGAAAAAAAAAAATCTAAGGCAGAGCACAGAACAACATGTGGAGGAATTCTGATAATGAAGTATTAAATGAAAACACAGCACTTGTTGGAGTCAAATGTATAGGGTGACAGTGGTTTAGTTTTTTCATATTTCCAGAGTGGTGTTTTGTTTGTTTGTTTTCTTGTTTAGTATACATACTGAATTCCCACAGAAGCTAGTTGGATAACAGGAATGAGCACTGACTGACAGGGTCTGCACTGAAACACCATCTGAAGTTCTCCATTGCTTCATGAAGCAGCAATTCATCTCTCTTGACTCACATTTCCAAGATGGTGAGTCTGGGACTTCTAGAGTTTAATGACTTGACACAGGTATACAACTAACTAATAATGATATAAAACCAGACACTAAGTCTCGAGGCAGTGCATTTTCATGGCCATGAGCTCTGGAATCAGCTGGAGTATAGGAGGAATTGGAATGGTTTGCTGAGATGCTGTACTGACTTGGGAAACAATGGTAATGTGTATTAACTATCTGAAGAAGTGAAAAGTGCAGGAACAGTATTTGAACTGAGAAAAGAGAAAAACATGTGCTGAATTTTCAAAACCACATGATTCACACTTTTAGAGAAGCTAGTCAAGAGATAGGTTTTCAGATAAATTACATACTTGTAGCTTAACTTTGCAAGTTAAAATAGAGCAAAATTAGATAAAGCTAGACAGTAAGAGGAAAGCTTTGGGCAATATCCAAAAGCAAAAACTTTTTTTGAACAAAGTTGAATTTATATGTAAGACAATTGGCATAAAAACAAAACAAAACAAAAAATAACAAAGCAAACAACAGAACAAACAAGAACAAAAATAACTTTCTATTGCTATATCATTTCTGAAAAACAAATCAGACCTGAAGTCACAAGAGGTGAATTTATATTTCAATTCCTTATTGCAGTTTTTAAATTGGAAGATTATTATAATAAATAACAGTTGGGCATATGATATGCATATTTCTGTTTAGGGAGCTGTTACAAGTTTTCCTGATAATGATTTCAGTATCATTAGCACATCTTTTAAAACTATGAAATGAATGGGAGCTGTAACTCTACATTATTAAACCAACTGGATCTAAAGCATAAAATAGGATTATCAGAATAAAGATTGATGGAAATTTAACATCAGTTACAGAATGTTCTATAGTAATGGTGTGTTCTACAGACAAACTTGTTTTCTTCTACCCATGTAAATAAATAAAAAATCAAGCTTCAATGTTCAAGCTACTCTGTAATTTTTGGAGATTAACTTGGAATATTATTTACTTTGAATGTCTCTTATTATTTTTCAAACATGTTTTAATTAATTAATATTCTCAAATGTAACTGTTATTATCAGTTTGTAATAAGGAGTTAGTGTAGCTGCTCTCCAATTGTAATCGACAGTGTCTGATGTAGCCACATAAGCAGATAAGACATCTGTCTAAACAGCAAATCTACTGTTTGGAGTAGTGCCAGGACAAGGAAATTGGAATCCTATTGTTTAAAGTTAGCCAAATAGAAAAGATGCATGTTTCTCACTAGCACAATAAATCATTAACAGAAACTATGGAATTTATACTGTGCCTTCAACTTGCAGATTCTGTTGTATGTCACTTGTGTAAAATTACTATGTACAGTGAAGATACGGTCTACAGTTTGGGAGGATAGAAGACTGGAAAATTAAGGCGTTGTGTTTCTTTTTTAAGTATTCAGAGCAGAATAATTTTCTTGCCATCCCCTGCTCTTGGAAACCACCTGCATTCCTTGGCTTATATCTCCATCTTCAATCATGAAAAAGGATCCTATTTCTAACTCTAGCCATCTTGTTTTCTCCTTTTAACAACCCTTACGAATATAATGGAGTGACTCAAGTTATTTTAAGTAATCTCTATAAATCAAAATCCTTAATATTGCCTGTTAAATCTCCTTTAATATTAAAAGTAGACAGTAAGAAGTCCTATGAATTCTAATATATAAATAAATCGAATTAAAAATAAAAGGCATGATAAACTTGTCCTGAACTCAAAAACTGTGTAAGAATATCTCAAATCCCATATAAAATGGCACCATCTGAAACTACTTAGTGGACATGTCCAGTTCATCTACTGAATTTCCACATCACTTGTTTTCTTATTTATATTACCTTATCTTAGAGTATATGTTTTCTTCCATGCATAATTTATCTCTCTTAACAGTTTCACACAATTCTCTGTATTACAGGTTCTCAATATATTCTTTTGTTAAAAACTTAAATAAAAATTTCTGACTGTGGATGAATGTTCTGCTCTATAGGTATGTAGAATACTTAATTTCTTTCTCAAAAATACATTTTATTTTATTTTAAGTTATGTACATATATGTATCAGGAAGTTGTGTGTGTGTTTGTGAGTGTGTGTGTGTGTGTGTGTGTGTGTGTGTGTGTTTAGATGTCCACAGAGGTGACGAGTAGGCAATACATATTGTTAGCTATGAGTAGCCTTATGCAAGTTATGGGAACTAAATGCAGGTTCTCTGCAAGAACAACGAGGCTCTTAACTTCTGACCCACTGCATCTCTAGCTACAATTATAGTTTCTTCTTGAGAACTCTGTGAATTTTTATTTGTGGGTAGTAATAATTTCATGATTTATCCCTTTCTGTTCTAAAGCTGTGAGATCTTAGCAACAATTATGTGATTTTCACTACAAGAAATAGTCCCAGGCTTCAAGAGAATTATACCAACAGATTCTCCCCAAAGTTAAACACCTTCACTGCAAAGTCATTAAGAAGTGGGAAGTGAATTTATTTCATTATTTAGACAATGTAGATAAGAGCCTTTCGCGGATAACAAGAGCACGTCAATAAAAATATATTGGTGGATAATAACTGAAAGGAAACATTAATCACAGTGGAATAGGACATAAGAAGAATTCCATAATGAGGAGGGGAAAAGAAAAGAAGGGTTGTGATGGCTAAAGTTATAATACTATTCAGATCATCTTTGGTCTCTGCTAGATCTTGACCCTTCTTTGATGAAAAGTGAAAGCTACACGTATTTGAGGTTATAAGGATAATGATTAAGAATGTAAAAGGGAACCTACTGACCTGCCAATCTGTACTTCCACCTGAATGTGTGGGAGACAGGTGTGTCTGAACCACGACTCCCTAAGAGCCTACAGCTTACTTGTCACACAGGTGGTCTGCCCCAACCAGGAACACAGGTTTATCCACCACCCAAAAACCCACATCACCTATGAACTCAATGAGCCTGGATATGGGATCTATCCTGCTTTACCTGAGACACCACATGCAATAATAGTGGAAGACTAACATCACACTCACAAAAATAGAAAGATCATGGAAACAAACTGATCAGAGACAAGGTAAAACTACCAGTTATGAACCAAATGGATTCACCAGATACCTATAGAATATTTCATCCTAAAACAAAAGAATATACTTCTCAGTACCTCATGGCACCTTCTCAAAAATTGACCATAAAATTAGTCACAAAACTGGCCTCAGTAGATACAAGAAGATTGAAATAATCTCATGAATCTTATTAGATCACAACGGAATAAGGCTGGTCTTAAATAACAATAAAAACAACAGAAAGCACACATATATATTTGGAAGCTAAACAACTGTCTACTCAATGATAACTTGGTCAAGGAATAAATAAAGAATGAAATTAAAAACTTTTTAGAATTTAATGAAAATGAAGGCACAGTATACCCAAATTTATGGAACACAATGAAAGCACTGCTAAGCCCCCACCCTATCACCAGGCAAAGAAATAAGGGCCATTAATGGCTGCTAAGATTGGGAAGACATTTTTTTTTTTCAAAGACAACTCCCTGATAGGTTATCAGATCTCAAGTAGTCAGTTCTAAGCAAATATAAACAAAAGCAACATAAATTAGACTCGTGTGTGTGTGTGTGTGTGTGTGTGTGTGTGTGTGTGTGTGTGGGAGGGTTGTGTGTGTGTATGTAAAGTGACCAAGGATAAGGTTAAGGGGAAGAGGAAGTTTGTAAAGTAAGTAATACAGTACTATCATATGACAATTTCAAAAAATAATTTTTTATTTGGTAACTATGAAGGAATACTTTTAAATTCCCCAAATGTTCTCCTTTTGCAATGTGTGTTCTTTCTTTTCAAATTTTATTTATCTACTTGTTTATTTAACTAATTAATTAATTATTTATTTTTAAATTGAACAACTTTATTTTAAAAAAAAAACAAAGATAAATGTACAGATTTTAAGTATTTTTGCATAAAAGTATACGAATACATTTTTGTCCGAACTTGATTTTTTTAAATGATAGTATGCATTAAAGTCTTACAAGTTACAATGAACATAAAGTACATGTAAAACAAGATGTAACCTAGAAATAGAGCAAAGTATTCTTGGTGTGTAAAGATTAAACATAATGGTTTTTCATTTTCTTTCCTTTTTTTTTTTTTTTTGGCCTTTGTTTTTTCTTGAACTTCATATAATCTGTGAGTTGTTTATGGGGTGTTCAGAGATTTCTGGGGTTAGCATCCAATTATCAGTTACTGCATATTATATCTGTTCTTTTGTGACAGGGTTATCTCACTCAGGATGATATTCTCTAGATGCATCCATTTTCTTAAGAATTTCATAAACTCATTGTTTCTGATAGCTGAATAGTACTCCATTGTGTAAATATACAATTTTTGTATCCATTCATCTACTGAAGGACATCTGGGTTCTTTCCAGCTTCTGGCTATTATAAATAGGGCTGCTATGAACATTGTGGTACATGTGTCTTTTGGCATGTTGGAACTTCTCTGGGGTATAGGCCCAGAAGTGGAATAACTGGGTATTCAGGTAGTACTATTTCCAGTTTTCTGAGTAATCGCCAGACTGATTTCCAGAGTAGTTGTACCAGTTACAACCCCACCAACAGTGGAGAAGTGTTCCTCTTTCTCCACATCCTCGCCAGCATCTGATGTCATCTGAGTTTTGGATCTTGGCCAATCTGACTGGTGTGAGGTGGAATCTCAGGGTTGTTTTGATTTGCATTTCCCTGATGGCTAATGATGTTGAGCACTTCCTTAGATGCTTCTCAGCCATTTGATATTCCTCAATTGAGAACTTTTTGTTTAGCTCTGTACCCCATTTTTAATAGGGTTGTTTGATTCTCTGGTGTCTAGCTTCTTGAGTTCTTTGTATACCTTGGATATTAGGCCTCTATCTGATGTGGGGTTGGTAAAGATCTTTTTCCAATCTGTTGGCTGCCATTTTGTTTCCTTGACAGTGTCCTTAGCCTTACAGAAACTTTGCAATCTCATTAAGTCTTATTTGTCGATATTTGACCTTAGAGCATGAGCCATTGGTGTTCTGTTCAGGAAATTTATTCCTGTGCCTATGTGTTCTAAAGTTTTCCCTACTTTCTCATCTAATAGTTTCAGTGTAACTGCTTTAATGTGGAGATCTTTGATCCACTTACACTTTAGTTTTGTACAAGGAGATAAGAAAGTGTCTATTTTCATTCTTCTGCATGCTGAGTGCCAGTTGGACGAACACCATTTGTTGAATAGGTTGTCCTTTTACCATTGAATGTTTACAGCTCCTTTGTCAAAAATCAGGTGTGAGGGCTCATTTCGTGTCCCTCATTTTAGTGGGATTGCTTCAAGTTTCCCACCATTAAGACTGATGTTGGCTATTGGTTTGCTGTATATTGCTTTTAGTATATTAAGGTATGTGCCTTGGACTCCTGTTCTTTCCAAGACTTTTAAAATGAAGGGGTGTTAAATTGTTTCAAATGCTTTCTCAGCATCTAGTGAGATGACCATGTGGTTTTTTCTTTGATTTTTTTATATGGTGGATTACGTTGATGAATTTCCATGTATTAAACCATCCCTGCACCCCAGAGATGAAGCCTACTTGATCATCGTGAATGATCGTTTTGATGTGTTTTTGGATTCAGTTTGCAAGGATTTTGTTGAGTATTTTTGCATCAATGTTCATAAGTTAAATTGGTCTGAAGTTCTCTTTCTTTCTAAGATCTTTGTGTGCTTTGAGAACAAGGGTTATTTTGGCCTCGAAAAATGAATTAGGGCGTGTTCTATTTGATTCTATTTTGTGGAAGAGTTTGGAGAGTATTGGTATTAGGTTGTCAATAAATGTATGACAGAATTCTGCACTGAACCCATCTGGACCTGGACATTTTTTTGGATGGGAGGCTTTTGATGACTGCTACTATTTCTTTAGGTGTTATGAGAATATTTATATGGTTTACCTGGTCTTGGTTTACCTTTAGTATCTGGTATCTGTTTAGGAATTCATCTATTTCCTCCAGATTTTACAGCTTTGTTCAATATAGGATTTTCTAGTAGGATCTGATTTCTTGAATTTCCTCAGTGTCAGTTGTTATGCCTCCACTTTATTTTCTGATTTTGTTAATCTGGATTCTCACTCTTTGCCCTCTAATTAGTTTGGTTCAGGGTTAATCAATCTTGTTAATTTTCTCAAAGACCCTGCTCTTGGTTTTGTTGATCCTTTGAATAGTTTATTTATTTACTTTTGTTTCTATTTTGTCAATTTCTGCTTTGAGTTTGATTATTTCTTGCCTCTTGAGTGTATCTGATTCCTTTTGTTCTAGAGCTTTCAACTGTGCTGTCAAGTTGGTAGTTGTTGCTCTCTCCAGTTTCTTTTTGGAAGCATTCAGAGCTATGAGTTTTCCTCTCAGCACTGCTTTCATTGCATCCCATAGGTTTGGGTATGTTGTGTTTTCGTTTTCATTAAATTCTTGAAAATCCTTAATTTCTTTCTTTATTTCTTTTTTGACCATGTTGTTGTTTAGTAGAGCATTGTTTAGTTTCCATGTGTATATGGGTTTTATGTTGTCTTTGCTGTTGTTAAAGACCAGTCTTAGACCATAGTGATCTGATAGAATGCATGGGAATAGTTCAATATTCTTACATCTATTGAGGCTTGTTTTGTGACCGATTATATGGTCAGTTTTGGAGAAGGTGCTGTGAGTTGCTGAAAAGAAGGTGTATTCTTTTGTTTTAGGATGATATGTTCTGTAGATGTCTATTAATTCCAATTGGTTCATAACCTCTGCTATTTTCACTGCATCCTTGTTCAGTTTCTGTTTCCATGATTTTTCCATTGATAAGAGTGGGTTATTGAGGTCTCCCACTATTATTGTGTGGGGAACAATGTGTTTTTTCAGCTTTAGTAGGGTATCTTTTTTGAATATGGGTGCTTGGAGAATATATGTTAAGGATTGAGAGTTCCTCTTGACAAATTTTCCCTGTAATGAGTAAGAAGTGTCCATCCTTATCTTTTTTGATAACTTTTGGGTGAAAATCTACTCTATTCCATATTAGAATGGTCACTTCAGCTTGCTTCTTGGGGCTGTTTGCTTGGAAGGTTTTTTCCCAACCTTTTACTCTGAGATAGTGTCTGTATTTGTCTCTGAGATAAGTTTCCTGTATGCAGCAAAATGCTGGATTGTGTTTATGTAGGCAGTCTGATAGCCTATACTTTTTATTGAGGAATTGAGTCCATTTATGTTAACAAATATTAAGGAATAATGGTTGCTGTTTCCTGCTATTTTTGCTTTTAGAGGTAGAATTGTGCCTGTGCCTTTCTTCTTTTGGTTTTCTTGTTTAGATATTTTCTTGTTTTTACTATGATGTAGTTTCCCTTCTTGTATTGGGTTTTCCACCTATAACTTGTTGTAGTGCTGGGTTTGGGGTCAGATCTTGTATAAATTTAGTTTTGTCCTGGAATATCTTGGTCTCTCCATATATGGTGATTGAGAGTTTTGCTGGGAATATCAGCTTGGGCTGACAATTGTGTTCTCTTAGGTTCTGCATGGTGTCTGTCCAGGATCTTCTAGTTTTCATAGTCTCTGTTGAGAAGTCGGGTGTGATTCTGATTGGTCTGCTTGTATATGTTACATGACCTTTTTCCCTTACTGCTTTTAGTATTCTTTCTTTGCTTTGGGCACTTGGTGTTTCTATTATTACGCATTGGGCAGAATTTCTTTTCTGGTCCACTCTATTTGGAGTTCTGTAGGCTTCTTTTATGCTCATGGTCATCTCATTCTTAAGGGTAGGGAAGTTTTCTTCTATGATTTTTTTGAAGATATTTACTGTTTCTCTTAGTTGATATTCTTTGCCCTCTTCTATTCCTATTATCCTTAGGTTCGGTCTTCTCATTGTGTCCTGGATATCCTGAACATTTTGGGTTAGGAGCTTTTTGGCTTTTGCATCTTGTATAACTGTTTAGTCTATGTTTTCAATGTTGTCTTTGGCCCCCAAGATTCTCTCCTCCATCTCTTGTAGTCTGCTGGAGATGCTTGCATCTGTGACCTAATTTTTTTTTTTAGGTTTTTTTTTTTACCTCTTGGGTTGTCTCTTTTAGTGATTCTTTATTGTTTCCATTTCCATTTTAAATTGTTTCATCAATTCCTTCATCTCTTTGGTTCTGTTTTCCTGTAGTTCTTTGATTTCTTTGAGTGTTTATCTTGTTTCTTTTTTAAAAGATTCTATTTCTTATGCTTTTCTTCCCATTCTTGTTTAAGAATCTCTATCATCATCTTGCAGTAGGATTTCGGGTCTGAGTCCTCTTTTTCTGGAGTATTTGGCATCCCACTATTTGCTGTGATGGGAGATCTGGGTTCTGGTGTTGCCAGGTTGTCTTGGTTTCCCTGGAGTAAGTTCTTTCACTTTCCTCTTGCCATCTTGTTGTCTGTAATTATAAGTGGTCTTGTTTTCAGTTATTGGTTCTCATTTCTCCTGTGTACCTTGCCTGTGTCCCTTGATCTCCTCTGTTCCTGGTGGCAGATGGCCTGAGTGCCTGTTCTTATTTATTTATTTATTTATTTATTCACTTAATCATTTATTCACTTAATCATTTATTTATTTATTTATTTATTTATTTATACTCCACATTTCATTTCCTCTTTGTGCATCCTCTGATTGTTTCACATCCCTTTCCTTCATACCCCTCTCTCAAGGAGGTTGTCCCTACTGCCCCACCCCACCAACCAGGAAGCATGTTGTTTGTTAATTGCTTATCCTTGGCTAAATCTCATACAAATATGTCAAAAGTCATGGGATCTCTCTTCTAAGGTAGTTAGAAAAGGAATTACCCCCCTCATTTTTCCTGTCTTCCCACTCTCTCTTTTATAAGTTACTTTGTTCAGAAGCTGATATCTCATGGCAATAATCATCCCATAGGCCAATCACACTAAGTTCAGGCTAATTGGACATAGGATCCTCATCTTATCCTCAAAATTCCTAAAGACTGAGATGAATTAAATCCTCACTGGTTTGTTGATTGTAGCCTTGTGGTTGTGTGAGTCCCTAAAGTAGAAAGCCTACTGAAACCACACTCAATTCTGAACTGTAGATTATCTGATAAATTAATATTGGCAGAAAGAAGGCAAATCTTAATCTAGTGCTTTGAGTTTTCAGCAGGAATGTTCTAGAAAACTTTTTTTTTAACTGCAAATACCTATTTTCTTTGGTTGCACATTTTTTTTCCTGTCAGAAATTCAGTATGTCTGTAGTCTGAGTTGAAAGTCATTTTGATGAAGGGAATAAATATAATAGACATTTTTTTCTAAATTTTTTTCAATATTTTAAGATAAGTTTATGTAACATCATAGAATGTGACATTTAACAAGTTAGAGCTATAGTAATGCCTTAGAAAATTAACTGCATAATATGTCATTTGAACTGAAAAATTTTATGATAATGGGTCATTTAATATGAGAAGAGCATTCATTTTTTGTTTATTTCATTATGTTAAAACACAACCACTAATTAAAAGCCGTATACTTTTTACCAAGTTGGGCACTTCTTTTTCTAAGCACTACTTGGTTATGGGTCTTTTCAATTTATTTTACTTCATTTTCATTGGTTATTTTATTTATTTACTTTTTAAAGTTTTATAGGATATTCTCTGTATTTATGTTTCAAATTTTATATGCTCCTTCCTCCACTCCTCTCCCTCCTCCCGCTCAACTTGCTTCCATGAAGGTGCTCCCTCTCCCAATCACCCTCTCCACCTCAGTGCCTTGTCTGGTTAATGATGTTTTTCTTTCCATGAGGTTGCAAACCTTTCAGCTCTTTCAGTTCTTTTCCTAGCTCTTTCATTGGGGTCCCTGTGTTCAGTGTGATGTTTATCTGCAAGCATCCTCATCTGTATCTATATGACTCTGGGGGTGCCTCTGAGGAGACATCCTTATTTGATACCTGCCAGTAAACAATATTGCTTGGGTTTGGTGCCTGTATATAGGGCGGTTTTCCAGGTGAGGCAGTCTCCGTAGACCTTTTCTTCAATCCCTGCTCCTCTATTTGACTTTGTATTTTCTCCCCGGTTTTGTTCTCCCTTCTAAGAAGGACTGAGGCATCCATATACTGGTCTTCCTTCTTTTTGAGTTTCATAAGTTCTGTGGATGATTTCTTGGTTATTCTGATCTTGGAGGGGCAAGCAGGAGGAGGGCTAGTCTCTGCTTATCAGTGAGTACATACCATGACTGCTCTTTTTTAACTGGTTTACATCACTCAGGATAATAGCTTCAAGTTCCATTCATTTGCCTAGGAATTTCACGAACTCATTTTTAATAACTGAGTAGTACTCCATTGTGTATACATACCACAATTTCTTTATCCATTTCTCTGTTGAAGGACATCTGGGTTCTTTCCATCTTCTGGCTATTATACATAAGGCTGCTATGAACATTGTTGAGCATGTGTCCTTGTTAGATATTGGATCTACTTTTGGGTTTATGCCCAAGAGTGGTATAGCTGAGTACTCAGGTAGCACTATGTCCAACTTTCTGAGGAACCACCAGACTGATTTCCAGAGTGGTTTTACCAGTTTACAACCCTACCAACAGTGGAGGAGTGTTCCTCTTTCTCCACATTCTCACCAGCATCTGCTGTCACCTGAGTTTTTGATCTTAGCCATTCTGACTGGTGTGAGGTGGAATCTTAGGATTGTTTTGATTTGCATTTCCCTGATGACTAGGGATGTTGAGCATTTCTTTAGGTGCTTCTCAGCCATTCGATATTCCTCAGTTGAGAAGTCTCTATGTATCTCTGTACCCCATTTTTTAATGTATCTCCCTTCCTGATTTCTTTTTTTGCAAAGTCCCTATCCCTTCCCCCTCCCCTCATTCTATGAGAGTGTTCTCCCAATTACCCACTGAATTCCACAGTATTCTTCTATGCTGCAATATTGAGCCTCCACAGAAACAAGGTCCTCTCCTTCCACTGATGCCAAATAAGGCACTTGTCTACTACATGTGCAGCTGGAGCCAAAGATCCCTCCTTGTGTAGTGTTTGGTTGGTGGTTTAGTCCCTGGATTTTCTAGGGTGTCTGGTTGGTTGATAATTGTTGTTCTTCCTATGGGGTTGCAAATAGCTTTAGCTCCTTCAGTCCTTCACATAACTTCTCTGTTGGGGTGCCACTGATGTTTGACTGATGTTTGACTGTGGGCATTCAAATGGGTGTGGGTCAGGTTCTGGCAGAGCCTCTCACTGGAGAGCTATTCCAGGTTCCTGTCAGCCAGTGTTTCTTGGCATCAGCAATAGTGTCTTGTTTGGTGTCTGCAGCAGATGGACTGGATCCCTAGGAGGAACTGTTCTGGATGGTCTTTCCTTCAGTCTTGGCTCTACTCTTTGCCCCTGCATTTCCTTTGACAGGAACAATATTGGGTTAGTAATTTTGAGATGGGTGGGTGGCCCGATCCCTCAACTGGGGGTTGTGCCTAACCTCTGCATGTGGTCTCTACAGGTTCTCTAGCTCCTTTGTTGGTTATGTCAGCTAAAGCCATTATAGATTAATAATAGACATGAGAGTCAAGCTTTTAACTTTTCTATAAAGCATTTTGCAGCTCCAGAGCAGTGGCTCTCTGCTCTCAGCCTTCCTAACGTTGCGATGATGGGGTGAATGATCCCCAACCAAAACATATTTCTTGATAACTATAATTTTGCTACTGTCATTGATCATAATGTAAATATATGATATGGAGAATATCTGATAAGCAACCTCTGTGAAACGGTTATTGATCCCCAAGGGGCTGTGACCCACAGTTTGAGAACCACTACTATAGAAGGAAAGGAAATTCAAGGTCACAAGGAAGAACAACATTTCCTTTCAGTGTCTGATGTTTATCTAGAAGATTATATCTTTTCATCTTGTGCAGTAAAGCACAGCAGGGTATCATCCAGGAGAGGGATAATTGGATCTCTTTTTAATAGGTTAAGTTATTTTCTGAATATCTTCAAATAAGTGTCCAAAATAATCTTTAATTCACTGCTCACAGAATTCATGATCTGGCTCACAAAACTACTTGAATGTAAATCAATGAATAAAATAAAATCAGAGACTTATGCTCTTTATAAAGTTCCTTGTTGAAAGCTTTACACACAGGAAGTCCTCACAAGACCCTGTTTAATTAGGTTCCAACCAAGTCTGTGGAAAAGCTGAGATCATACCTCTGCTTTATAAATGACACCATTACTTTCTGAGGTTGCTGAGTTAGATGTGTGAGTTAAGTGTAAATATGAGTCTATGCAATATGTGATATTTTTTTCTTGAGGACGAATTCAGTACAGCTCTGCTGCTTTACCCTTTGCAATTTGATGGCACAGAAGAGACCAGAGCCACAGATCTGATATAGACAGCAGCAAGTCCATATTCTTCTTATGTAGATTAAAATTTATGCAATGAAGTGTTGCACACATATTTTCTTTTAAAATGACAATTTCAGATTTTCTATGATTTATCTATTTTCTATGATAATAGTGTATTAAATTACAGAACTATCCCAGGGATTGTATATCGAGACCTATCCAGAAACATCAGTATATCAGCTTGAAAGTTCATATTTGTAACTACATCTCAAGCAGTAACATCAGCATCAAAATACATGACCTGAAATTATCACCTCTTGATGCCAAATCATAGTTTCAACTGATTTTCTTGCTGCAAACTATTAACTTAAATTCTCATTTTGTGGGACCTTGCTTGCTCAAATAATTATAACATAGCATTGGAAACTGTAGAATGGGGTCAGGAGTTTGCCTAAGGAAACTAGAGCTGGAAAATATAAAATAAAAATCCAATTAAAAGGAGAAACAAACGGATACCCAGTGAAGGCAATTCGAGCATAAAGTCAATGTGCTAAAGAGAATACAGGTACAATTTTGACGGGTGGTTTTCCATGCAAAGTACACATGACTCATTTGTTTGTGAAGGAAAATTCTCAACTTGGACTACCTTAAGTAGTAATTGACTCTTGTCAGTTCATTCATGACTGAGTAAAAGAACTCATACATTATTGAAAAGCAACACTTTTTTATGAGATTCTAAATCTGCTTTGATATTTATACAGATTTTGGGTATCAGAACTAAATAGTAATTACTACAAACTGATTGTCAGAAAAAAATGATCTATTCTTACATATTCAGAACTGGCCAAGGAAATAAAGACATGTATGAAATAAACTATACTGTAAGTTGTCTGTACTGTTTTCTTGAGCCATGTTGATAATTTTAACGACACTATAAGTGGTTGAAGTATCAGTTTAGTTTCTTTTTTATATTATTTCATATTTAGAAATATAGTAAGTTGTCTATGGTCAAACTATCCTAAACTCACCCGATCTTGTCTGATCTCATAAGCTAAGCAACATCAGGTCTGGTTAGTACTTGGATGGGAAATATATAATTTATAGAAAGATAACCATTTTCTTGCTCTAGTTTTTATTTCTTTCGTTGATTCATCAGTATTCGTTTTAAAGCATTTTATTTTATAAAAAACACTTATGTGCTAAGGACTCATGAATCATAGGAATGCATGAATAATTTTTGTATTAGCAATCTGTTCCTGTATAAACAGGATGGGACCATCTACTCACCTCCAAATTCTTAACCCAGAAAGGCGCCTGTTCAAAGAAAATACAGGGACAAAGAATGGAGCAGAGACTAAAGGAAAGGCCATCCAGAGACTGCCCTACCTGGGGATATATCCCATATACAGACAACAAACCCAGACACTATTTTGGATGCCAAGCAGTGCTTGCTGACGGGAGCTTATTATAGCTGTCTCCTGAGAGGCTCTGCCAGAGCCATACTTATACAGATGAGGATGCTTGCAGCCAACCATTGGACTGATCACAGGATTCGCAATGGAGGAGTTAGAGAAAACAGAAGAGCTGAAGGGGTTTGCTACTCATAGGAAGAACAACAAAATTAACCAACCAGACACCCCAGAGTTCCCACGGACAAAATCATCAACCAAAGAGTACACATGGAGAAACCCTTGGCTCCACCTGCATGTGTAGCAGAGGATGACACTGTCTGGCATCAATAGGATAGGAACTCAAATATAGTTCGGACTGGAGGGAACTTAAAGTTTTGGGTCACTAACTACTCTTACAGACCCATGTTTACATCCCCATAAACATAATTCTTTGTGACTCCATTTAGAAAAATTACAACCCTCTTCTGACCTCCACCAGCACAAGGCACCAACATGGTGAATTTACACGTGCAGCATAAGCCATCCTACATATAAACAAATCTAAAAAAGGCTTTAAAAAATATGGCTTTATTCTTGGATGAATATATTCCTTCAGCTCAAATAAAACTAGAATGATCCATCATTTAAATGTTTAACATGAAGTTTTAAACAAATTAAATATGATGTGTGGAGCCTGAATATATGTGAACATGTAACAATACATGTATGAATGCTAAAAGAAATGTAATGGGAATAAATGAATGCAGAGACATTTGTTGAGAAATGGAAATTTTATGGTGATTTTATAAAAAATGAATATTTTCTATTCTGAACCATGCAAAACATTACATTACATATGTTTCATATATTTGTGTATGAATGCTAATAATGCTAATGGATTTTACTTTAGTCTCAGAGAACTATCTAAGGTTCCAAACCTTCTTCTGAGACTTACTGATTTATTAGGTCACAGAATAAAGTTTTTGCTACTTAATAAATACTTATGTTCTTCAATTGCATTTAGAGACATAACATTATTATTACTTAGGGCCTGTTGTTGTTCTCCAGTGTTCAGAGACATTTCAATGAAAACTGTCCACAATGAACCTCCTGTTCTTTTGACCTGCCCCTGTTACTTCAATTCATCATTAAATTATTAGTCACCTAAGCATGACTTCTAGAATTATTTCTTTCCACATCGTATTTAATCAATCTCCATGCCCTGCTAATTTTACATCTTATAAATAAATCAAATTTTTCTGCGCATAAAAAGGGAATTCATAGCACTGGTGAGTATGAGAACTGCACAAGTCATGCAGAAGTTTCTAGTCCAGAAGATCTATATACATAAATCTGAGTTTTTGGCAAAGGAGCTTTATTTTCTATGCTGAGCAAGGCCTGAGTATTTCTGTAAGGTACATATAGGATGAGAATATTCACTGGAGAAAAAAATGTGTTGTTAGGTATTTAAGAATCTTCTCCTGGTGAAAGTAGTCCTATACATTTTGATGATTTACTGTGCTTTGAAAGGAGTGGGATACAAATGATATCATTATATATACCATCATTCTCTCCCTGCTATAATCTTATTCTTAGTTCTTGTGTAGGTCAAGTAATGTCTATCTCTTATTGTTTAAAATTTTATGTATAGAATTTATATTTTATTATCATTATATATGTACAATGATATATAATGTGCATATATATAAATTACACATGTATATTATATATACATATTATGTGTATGTATATGTATGTATGTATATATATATGTATGTGTGTGTATATATATACAATGTTAATGGGAGATGAGATAAAATAAGATGCCTAGAATCTTGCCTGGAAGCCCTATACACCAGAATCTGCCTATTAGGAGGACGACAGCTGTAGCTGCTCTATGACTTGTTGTGGGCATTAGGTGGGGATGTGGTTCCTGGGCTTCTGAAAGCAAAACGGTTTTAGCATGTAGCAGGCCATAGTAGGACAACACCATTGTAGGAATAATCTACTGCATCTGTATGAAAGTATCACCTGTCAATAAAAAGTTAATAGCCAATAAGTTGAAGCAGGACTGGAAGTTGGGAATTTTGGCTGGGAAGAAGTCAAGTGGGAGGAGAGAATTTTTCAACTGGGATGCAAAGGAAACAGACTTAAGCTAGTCAAAGAAACTAGCCATGAAACTGAACTCAGGATAGAAAAAAATGGGATAAAAGTGAGTCACAGAACCATCCGAGTTCATGGCCTAAGCCTTTATTAATAATATTAAGCCTCTGAGTTGCTAATCGGGAACTAGCACTCAGGTATAAAAGTCCTGTGGGTTTATATCACCATCTCAAAAATGCCACATTGTATACTGCAAGTTTGAGTACCCATGTTGTTCTCTGATCCCTAAAATGGTATAATTTGAGGGCTAGAACTCAGATTTTTCAAAGGTAACTTATTTAAGTCTTGCCTTAGAAGTTTCTCAAAAATACTACCTTTTAATAATTACTTAGCTTCATTGTCTATAAAAAAAGAAAGAGAAGGTTAGAAGCCAAGGAGAGAGGGGAAGAAAGGATTGTAGGAGACAGAGGGACCAAGGACACCATAACAAACCAACAGAATCAGCTGGGTTCATAGGTGCTCAGGCCACCGTGTCTCACCTAGACCCTCTGTGCACATGTATAGCTTAATCTTTTTACAGAACCCCAACAGTGCGAGTGGGAGCTGTCTCACTTTCTGTTCCCTTTACTGTGATAGTCTGTGCACCCTGAGTTAAAGAGTGTATACATATCCTAAGCATTCAACTGTTCCTTATCCTAAGCATCCCGAGCAGCAACAACTAAGCATTCACCACAATTTGTTTCAAAAGAAGCTGCTCTTATTACTTTTGAGAGTAGAATTTGTCTTTGGGCATAAACATAAGTGTTGAACAACCATTTGGGGCCTTGTCAACTTAGCAAAACAATAGTACTAAGTTTACCCCTTGGGAACTATGAACTCAGCAGCCATGAGGTTTTGACTAGATTTAAAAATAGTTCCAGGCATGGATTAATTTCTATGAGGTTGCTTCAAACTAGAAAGTGGCTATTATTTTCTGCACTAGTTTTCCCTCCCTACTCTATGCCTAATGTTTCTAAAATCCAGTCATTCTATGGAAAACAGTCTATGTTAACAAATTATTTAAACACACCTTACTATTATTATATTGATTGACTGGTTGATTTGTTGGTTTTCTGAGACAGGGTTTTTCTGTGTAGCCATAGCTGTTGTGGAACTTGAACTCAGAGATCCTCCTGCCTCTGCCTTTATATTGTTGGGACCATTGCCTGGCTCATGTTATTATTTTTAAAACTTGCAAGTGTAGCAATAAAAATTTTCAAATTAAATAACATTGTAAAAACTATTTTCTGTAGTTTAATCAAAAGAAAAGGATATTGAAATAACAAAATACTCCTAATCAATTTTTAATCACTTTGTGTAAATGGACTGTAGTTAGTAACCAGCTATTTCTAATTCTTGTGGCACTGGGGTCAAAATTGTGCTTTTTTAACTCTACTGAACATTTTTGAACTAGAAATTAGATGTTGTTATGCTGTAAACCCAATTTATTAAATGTCAGTTATAGCTCCTAGATTTATTCACAACTTTATTTTACAACCCTTGGGGTCTGATAATCACATTAACCCCTTCTGGGATTTGTTTTATACACCATAAGTAACCACTCAAATGTTCTAGGGAGAATAGTCAAATAGCTATGTATTTTCCTTCAGGTTTGACTCATTTGGTGCTTTTCCTCCAACAAAATTCTAAATGTCAGCTATTACAAATGATATGCTTCTTTCCCCCTAAATAGAGTTTAAGCCCTGTTGTTCAGTGCCATACCATTAGGATGTATGGCAAGTAATTCCAGTTGTAAGAGGTTTTGGAGTTGCATCCTGATGGGATATTTAGTGCCTCTATAAGACCATAGCTGCTTCTATTTGCCACCTTTGTACACAGAAAAACCAAAGGAGGTCCAGTCGACAGGCTAATAAGCAGCTTTTTACCAGAACAACACTTTGCATTCAATCTTCAACATTACAAACTCTGGTACTGGTAGAACCAAGTGTCTACTATGTGAACCATTGTCCACCATAGCTTGTTACTACTGAGGGAAAAGAAAACACTACCCCTTACCTACTCCATTCATCTTACCTCTTATATCTCTAGACCAGTTTCACACAAACATAAGAGATATGTGCACCAGGGAATTTAAAATTTCCTCTTCCTCTTTCTAACTTATAGTCAACAATCTTTCTGTCAGTATCCTCCACATCCTGTTCCACCACCACCAAGTCTTCCTCAAAACTACCCAGAATGGATGCTTCTCTTTAACACACCAATACAAGTCTGTTCCAACCTAGTAATGTAATTTTAATGTAAGCCCCATGCTATTGTCTTATGCTGTGCAACTATTTCATCCACATAGAAAATATTCTATCAAGGAGGTAAAAAGGGTGCATACAAGGTTCAGGTAGTTCATGAAGTCTAACATACTCAAGAATGTGCCAAGATTTATGAGTCCTTTTTAGAAAGTTCGCAGACAACAAATGATTTTTCAGGGAAGAGAAACTTCTCCTTCATAGACAGAAATACTTCTTAGAAGTATTTCTAAGGTCTAGCTTCTACTTCATGACAGAATGAATAAATCATGGTAGCTATTCAGAATTCCCATGGACTGTCAGAGGAAGATAGAAAGGAGACCATCTTATAAACTCCAAATTAATCTAGGGATACAGTGACAGAATAGGAGAGACAGGAACCATGTGGTGGAAGTCCCATTATTGGGAAACCAAGTAATTTGGTCTGATGGAGTCTGAGATGAATGTACAGAAGATACACTAGTTATCCCATATATTGAAGATAGGTAGAGTTTGACCTGCCAATATAAAAAGCAGGCTGGGAGTGGTGGTACGGACCTACAATGCTCACACTTGACAATAGAAGCAGGAGAGGTTTCACTTTAAATCCAGCCTGAGCTGTAGAGTTTCTAAAGCAAAAATAACTCTAAAAGGAAAGAAGTCAGTTACTTCAGCTGCTTAACATGCCACCACCTATGGCACTGGTTCTGCATCACAGGCCTTGGTTTTTTATCTGAGTCCCAGGGAGAGCAGCACATCTCTCAAAAGTCTCCTCCAGACTGTGCTGGTTAGTGAAGGTCATCAATCCCTAGCCCTGTGCCAGAGAAGAAAGAGAGGAGTGGATGAAAGGGAAGAGATGGAAAAAGGAAAGGGAAGTATAATGGAAAGAAAAGGGAAGGAGGGGATAAGGAGGAGAGTAGAGGAGAAAAATGAAGAAGGGAGAGACTGACTTAGATTCTAGATAGAAGAAGTCAATCTCTAGCCTGTGTTTGAAATTATAGGCCTAAGAAATGCCTGAGGGTAAAGCAGGAACTGAAAACAGTCAGGGAAGAAGCCAGGGGCAGCTCAGTAAATTAGGATTGGGGATTCTTAAGTACACAGAATACTTTGCCATTAGAACCAGATCTTCTTACTGAAAGGTAAACTGCAAACCCCAGAGCAAACAAGGCTATCCAGTTGGTCACTTTCCAACGGCACAGAACTATTTACCCAGCCACTAGAAAGAGGCATTAAGTTTCTGGGATGTACGGTCTATAGACATAATTTTCGTTTGCTGATAATTCATATTCTAAGGTGGCTCTGTCCACTCTGAGAGCTACTAGTTACAAGGTTTAGACACAAATTGATTTATATTTTGGATGCACAGGGCTATGTAAAGTGTATCATTATATCATTAAATTTAGATTAAAAATGCCAAAACACAAAACTACATGAAACACAAAGCCCCCTGATATACAGGGGGCCGGTAAAGAGGGAGAGGAAAAGGAAGAGGGAGAGGAAGAGAAAGAGAATTTCTCTAGGATTTGGGATCTGCATTGAGTGTGGTTGGTAGAGGCAATGATACTCTATTGAAAAAATGATTTTTAATTTCTCAGTAGATAGCAATTAAAAATAGCTTTCTTGTTAGGGTTCTTTTTTCCTTCCTTTTTTTCTTTTATTCTTTCTTTCTTTCCTTTCTCTTTCTGTCTCTCTTTTTTCTCTTTCTTTCCCTTTTCAAAGGAGAGGAAGAACAGAAATGAGAACAAAATGCAGAAAGAAAGAGCCTGAAGCTGGGTGTAGAATGACATGAGTAAAATATGGAAACATGCATCAGAGGAAAACAGGTTCAAAATGTGTTTCATGACATACTAATAAATAAAATAAATGCACATTATTGTTTGAAATGTTCCCAGTGTTTCCTCGGTTACTCTGGATTACTGTGTAGCCTAGCATGGCCTAGAACTTGTGCTCTTCCTGACTCAGCCTGTTGATTGGTGGGTTGAAGGAGTTTGCAACTATATTCATCTATGATATTCAATGAGTGACCACTTGAAAATGCAACATTACATTCACAAAAAACAAGACATGTAACTTCCACTTCATTTCTGTCTGTTATTGCTGTTCCATATGTTTACAAGACAAGTTTGTATTCTTGTCAAGACAGGGTCAACACCAGGTTTTAGGGACATATTTAACACTGAATCTCTAAAACACCCCTTGAAGGAAAATGTAGTGTAAATAAACCTATGATTTTTCACACTGAGTAAAACCTAAATCCCTAAGTATTAGAAAATATGTTTTTGTCAAAATTATTGTTTTACTGAATTAATTAAATATAAAAAAATCAGAAATTCTTTACTAACCTGATGGAGAATGTTTTAAAAAATATACTATGTTTGTCTTTACTTTTTTACTCAGAAAGTTTTTAAAGTCTAGGGGCTAATAATTTAAGAATAAAATGTTATAAAGTGCTCATCATTTATTTGCAAACATTGAACCTGACACTTTCTAGCTTCTTTGTCAATCCTTTTAAAATTAATAAAAATCCAGTGAGAGTTTACTTGTAAGTTAGCACACATTTAAAACTCTTGTTATCTTGACAAAATCACCACTTCGAGATATATTACAATTAAGATTGCTTACACAGAATTAATGACAAGAGATAGCAACTTGAACATTGAACCAATGATATATCACACCATTTATTTCTGTTAATTCCCTTAAAACAACATGGCTTGCTACTATCTGCTGTGCTTAGTGAATCTCTGCTAATAAAGACACTCGGTGTACAGCCTTCCTCAGATTCTTGAGCATAACACAGCTGTTAAAATGCATGAGATTACATGGTGGTAGCGTTCTTTGTCAAGTCACAAATCAGGCCTCAAATACTAATAAAAATAACCACTGGGGCCTTAATGGAAAAGTTTTTCTCTTTTTGTGCTAAGAAATCTTGATGATTATCTGTGATAATGGGCCTCTGTATCTCTGCTAAAGTAAATTCTTGGGGAAAGCAAATTGTGTCTTCTGTTTTCAAAATACAAAGTTGACAGTTCTCTAGCTAAAATTTTATTTTACAGGCAAGGTATTGTGTAAGACAAAATTTGTTTTTTCTTTCTTTTTGTACATACAAGACTAAATTCCTCTTGATTCATACATTGTAGCACGACTATAGTTCCATTCTTATTTTGTGTCAAGTTCATGGCCATCAGGTCTCTCAGATTGCTAAGGTCCCAGAATTCCCCTCCCTTGTTTTACTGATACTGCAGTTTCATAGGACTACGTCCACCTCCAGCCACCATGCTGATCTTCTGCTGAAGTTCTCACCTTTGGTGTCTGTCACCTCTCCTGTAGAGGAGTCCAGAAACATGGCAAAGGGTCACTCCTGAAAACCTTGTAGGTCTAAGTGATCCATCTGGAACACAGAGATGCCCTGGACTGCAGTAAAATCTGGATGAAATACAGATACTCCTTTCGTAAATTTGGTCTGCATTTTCCTGATGAGTGAGGATGTTGAACATTTCTTTAGGTGCTTCTCTGCCATTCAGTATTTCTCAGAAAAGAATTCTTTGTTTGACTCTATATACCAATTTTAATATGGTTATGTGGTTCTCTGGAGTCTAACTTCTTGAGTTCTTTGTATATACTGGTTATTAGCTCCTTATAGGACATAGGACTGGTAAATGTCTTTGCCCAATCTGTTAGTTGTTTTGTCCTATTGATAGTGTCCTTTGTTTTACAGAAGCTTTGGAATTTTGTGAGGTCCCATTTGTCAGTTCTTGATCTTAGACCATAAGCCAGTGTTGTTCTGTTCAGGAAAATTTCCCCTGTGCCATGTTCTTGAGGGCCGTCCCCACTTTCTCTTTGAATAATTTCAGCATATCTAGTTTTATGTGGAGGTCCTTGATCCAACACTGAGTTTCCCCCTCATACCAGTCAGAATGGCTAAGATCAAAAGCTCAGGTGACAGCAGATGCTGGCAAGGATGTAGAGAAAGAGGAACACTCCTCCAGTGTTGGTTGGATTGCAAGTTGGTACAACCACTCTGGAAATCAGTCTGGCGATTCCTCAGAAAACTGGACATAGTACTACCTGAGAACCCAGCTATACCACTCCTGGGCATATAACATATAACAAGGACACATGTTCCACCATGTTCATAGCAGCCTTATTTATAATAGACAGAAGCTGGAAACAACTCAGATATCCTTCAACAAAGAAATTAGTACAGAAAATGTGGTACATTTACACAGTGGAGTACTCCTCAGCTAATAAAAACAATGACTTCATGAAATTCCTAGGGAACTAGATGGAACTAAAAGCTATCATCCTATGTGAGGTAACCCAGTCACAAAAGAACATACACAGTATGAACTCACTGATAAGCAAATTCTAGCCCCAAGAAAGCTCAGAATACCCAAAATACAATTCATAGACCACATGAATCTCAAGAAAAAGGATGACCAAAGTGTGGATGTTTCAGTCCTTCTTAGTAGGGGAAACAAAATACTCAAGAGAGGAAATAAGGAGACAAGGTGTGGAGCAGAGACTGAAAAAAAAGGCCATCAAGAGACTGTCCCACCTGGGAATCCATTCCATATTCAGACACCAAACCCAGACACTATTGCAATGTCAAAAAGTGCTTGCTGACAAGAGCCTGATATAACTGTCTCCTGAGAGGCTCTACCAGAGCCTGACAAATACAGAGGTGGATGCTTGCAGTCAACCACTGGACTAGAGAAAGAACTGAAGGATCTGAAGGTGTTTTTAACCTCATAGAAAGAACAACAATATCAACAAAGCAGACTTCCCTGGAGCTCATAGGGATTAAACTACCAACCAAAGTACACACAAAGGGAGACTGATGGCTCCAACCCCATATGTAGCAGAGGATAGCCTTGTTACACATCAATGGGAGGAGAGGCCCTTTGTTCTGAGAAGGCTCAATACTCCAGTGTAGGGAAATACCAGGGCAGTAAGGTGGGAGTGGGTGGGTGGGTGGAGGAGTACCCTCACCGAAGCAGCGGGAGGAAGGATAGAATAGGGGAGGTCCAGAAGGGAAAATAAGAAAGAGGATAACATTTGAAATATAAATAAATAAAATGTCCAATAAAACAAATAAATACAAATATGTTTTAAAAGGGTGAATTTATTCAGCCCTCAGTCTCAGAGGCTGAAACGTTTTACACCTAGGTCAACAGATGGAGGCTGGAACTAAAGCCTTCCAAATTCAGGTTTGCAGAAGATTCAGTTGTATCAGATAAATATTTACGGGAACAAGCCTAGGGATACTTAGAACAGAGAAAAATGCTTTGTGCTCAGCCTTGGGTATGGCTCCCATCTCACCCTTGCTCCTGCAGAAATAAAAGTAGTATTTCTGTTCTCCTCCTAAAATGTTACTTTCTCATCCTCTCACCATAACTTCTATGCTCTTTGATATCTGTGTCCAATATTCAATGCAAAGCTCCCTTTAAAATTGCCAGTGTTTGCTGTGACCTAGAATTGATTGGTGTGTGTACCTCAGTCTGTCTGTCTGTCCGCCTCCCTCCCTCCCTTTCTCCTTCTCCTTCTCATTCTCTCTCACTCTCTCACCTGTTCAAATTTATAAATAATTTTGTTTTATGTATGTATGTGATATGCATGCATATATGCTAGTATATGCAATTGATTGATCAGCAATAATTGATTAGTGATAAATGGCTGACTCAAATTTTCACTCTCAGAGCATATAACTCATGAGGTGAGTTCAAATGAATTAGTAATTTTTTACTTAGAGGTCTTCTTTGTACACCGCACTAATTCACCACCATCTATTGTATACTTCCCTCTCTGTTGAAGCTAATGTTTGTGATGATCGAGTCTATTCTTTAGAAAGAGATGACTACTATTAAATCCTCTTCAACAATTCTATAAAATATGATTTTCTCATTGAAAAGTTCTAACCCATGCAAAGGAAAAACATAAGGATTTTGTGACTACTTCTTATACTTCTTGCATGGTTTGAAAATTAAAATTTTTATAAATTTTCACTTACATAAAATAAATAAAAATTAAATACATAGTAAGAATTGAGGGATGTATTACTGTGCTTTACTAAGTTATTTTTATACATTTTATTTTCATAAATATGTGTATGTGTGGTATAGTCATGTGTGCATAAATACATAGCAAGAACCAATATTCAATGTCTTCTTATTATGTTAATTTTATTTTATTTACTAATTTACTTTCATATTTTATCAAAGTCTCTCCGTTTTTCTCTGTTTCTGTCTCTGTTTTCTCCTGCTTCACCCCCGTACCTCTCTCCCTCCCTCCCCCCTCTCCCCCTCCCTAAGAAATTATGTTGGCTACACCAACTAAACTTGGCTGAGCAGTCAATCAACTTTTAGAATCCTCTTGTTTGAATCTTAGCACTAAGATCTCAGGCAAACTATACTACAAGTTGTTTACTTCAATGACTGCCAAATAACTTATTACTAATTACCAAGTGATCATTCAATAAACAACACAATTGTGTACAATGTAGTGCCACCATAAAACTGTATTGCTTCCTTATTTATAATAGCCAGAAGGGGAAAAGAAACCAAATGTCCATCAACGGATGAATGGATACAGAAATTGTGGTACATTTACACAATGGAGTACTACTCAGCTATTAGAAACAATGGCATTATGAAATTCAAAGGCAAATGGATGGAACTAGAGACTATCATCCTGAGTGAGGTAACCTGGTCACAAAAGAACACACATGGTATGCACTCACTGATAAGCAGATACTGGCCCCAGAAAACTCTGAATACCCAAGAAACAATTCACAGACATTATGAAGCTCAAAAAGAAGCAAGGACAAAATGGGGATACCTCAGTCCTTAGAAGGAAGAACAGAACACTCCTGGGAGGAAACTCAAGGTCAAATAAAGAAACAGGGATTGAAGAAAAGATCACTCAGAAGCCACCTCACCTGGGGATCCACCACATATGCAGACACCAATTCCAAGCACTATAACTGATCCCAAAAAGTACTTACTGGCAGGAACCAGATAGAGTTGCCTCCTCAGGGACTATTTTAAGAGTCATATAGATACAGCTGAGCATGCTTGCATCTAACCAGTGGACTGAACTTGGGGATCCCAATGAGGTTGCTAAAGAAAGGACCTACGGAGCTGAAAGGGGTTGCAACCTCATGGGAAGAACAACATTATCAACCAACCAAACCCTCCAAAACTCCCGTGGACTAAAACACCAAACTTTGTGCACCTGTTGATCCAGTTTCATATGTAGCTGAAGATAACAGTGTCTGGCATCCATGTGAGAAGAGGCTTTTGGTCCAGGGTGGGTGTGTTTGCCCCATATAGGGGAATGTCAAGGCACTGAGGTGGAGAGGGTGATTAGGAGGGAGTGCACCTTTGTGTAGGCAAATAAAGGGGGGTGGGGGAGCAGGGGAGAGGGATTAATTTCAAATGTAAATACAGAGTATCTTATAATAAAAAGAAAAAAAACTGTATTCATAGTGCTATACTCTACTGCCAGAGTTAAAAGAGAACTTTGATAACATCATGTCTGTAGAAGACAAAAATGCTATGAAAGGAAACAGAATAATAGCAAGTGAAAAAAAAAAAAAAAAAAAAAACCAAAAAAAACAAGACCAAAAGAAATTGCTACATTCACATTCAGATGTCCTGCTTTTATCCTGGACCATAGAGTGGGCTGAAGTGTGGGTCTTTCCCAAATGTCCTGATACCCTCATTCCTCTGAAAACAGGCAGTGAACCTGCTCAGGTAACCCTAATTTCAGTTATGAAGCTATACACAGGACCAGTAAGATGGCTCAGCTGGCAAAGGTGCTCATTGACAGCCTACAGTCCTGGGTTGAATGCCTGATCCTGACACAGAGGATGGAAAGGACAGATGGATGCAAGTTCTGTATTAACTTCCAGTCCTGTAACCTGGCACACAGACATTTGCACCTGCACACACGTACTCCAAGAAATAAAACTGCTATTTCTTTTTAAAAGTCTACTTGAAAGTTGTGTTCTCTGTACTAAATTGACAAGAAAATCTAAGAATTGAAGTAGAAAAAAAAAAGAGTTGGAAAAAAAAACGTAAAATGGAGACAAACTCCAACTAAGGGGATACTTTTAAGATTTTAAAAAGAAGCCAAAGAAATATAAGTATGTTATTTTTAGATGAAAATAAAACTTGTGAATGAGGGAATACATACTCATTTTTTCTTTTAAGACTCACTCCAAGTATACATCAAGAGTTACTACTGAGATGTAATGGTGGAAGTCTTTATATAAAGTTATCTCCAATGACCAGTGACTTTTTTTAAAATAGAAAACTTTCTTTTTTAAGTTTATTATTGTTTATTTTATGTATTTACATAAATAATTTAGCAACTATTAATGAAGGGGAATATTCATTTTTTAATTTCATACTCATTTCTTTATATTGCTCTGAAGTCTAGGAGGAGATAAAAAAGCAATATATTTTCACAAATTTTGGTATCACAGGGTGGTGCACAACCTTAGTTTAAACATCCTGATGATTTTGTTTTTTATGATTTGTTTTTGGCCTTTTGTCTATTAAGGCAGAGCCCTGCATAGGCCCGATTAGCCTCAAGCTACCTATGCCAGAAAAGACCCATGGCCTCCTGACTATTCTTGAGCTAACTCTTGTTTGCCTGTAACACCAAGTCTAATCAACTTCTTGATATACATGCCAGACAGTAGAAATAAGATAACTATTACATAAGTCCTGGTAAAAAAAAGAAAGGTATATTAGACAAAATTCTGAACCATTTGTCTTCATATACATTATCTGTCCTTTTTAAATAGAATACTTTAATCTTTTGAAGAAATCATAGGGAAAGTCTTGCATAGGAATACCTGAATCCTGTACATGATATTAAATGTTTCCTTATCTTTAAGTTTCAATGCAGAACTTCATTACTGGTTAAATAGTGAATTACAGACAAGGCTGTGTTTTCTCTGACATTGTCATATTCCAGCCTTAGGACAGAGAGATGCTAGAGATGAGCAGTTAGGGATACGATCAAGTTTTACATGACTTTTTTTCTCAGCTTTTTTCACAAGTTTGAGAAAATGTGGCTGTACTGTCATTTCTCATGATTTTCAGTGTCAATACAAGGGTAAATAAAGATAAACACATTTATCACTCAAGAGACTTAGAAAGAGAAATGTGAATTACAAAAAAATATTCAGTCATTAATAAAATTTCATAATTAAATGATAAGCATGGTAAATATAACCAAAATTCTAGGACTTGAATGGCTGTTGTATGAAAACTAGGAATTAGTATAAGGATAGCTGGGACTACATAGAGAGTTTGAGGCCAGCTTAGTTAATGATTCATATATCTTCACATATTAACCTAATTACACATACATATAAGTGAAGTTTTGTGTGTGTGTGTGTGTGTGTGTGTGTGTGTGTGTGTGTGTGTGTATGTGTGTGTGTAATTTGAATGAGTAATGTCACTTCCTGGGATAGTCCTTACCCCAAGAGCCATAGACTGTCTAGCAAAAAATCCAGTACTATGGACAAGAAACCTGTTTGTTAAGGGGAATCCAATAAACACGAAAACCTATGTACTTGGGACACAGGACTCAGTATTTGAGCTGGGCCAGTCCAGATAGCTTCCTTCTCAAGGACTAAGGAGGGAAACAATCCTTACTCCTACCCAGATGTGGTGCTTAGGAGTCACAGAAATGAGCAGCAAGATAAGACATTACTACAGGGACAATTGGGTCATCCATATCTTGGTAGAAACCAAAAATGTTCCAGTTAGATTTAAGCCCACTCAAAAGGAGGACATAGTACCTAAGACTTTCAACCTAGAAAACGACTCTGGCCTAGAGAGGTCATGAATCATACAGAACCTACCCTGCCACTTCACTCAGCTGATATAATTTGTAACTGCCCTGTAAATACTCAGTTTGGTAGCCACAGATAAGTGTGTCTCTCATCACTCATCAAAGAAGCCTTCCAACAACAGATGGTGGCCATTACCTAAAGCCATGACTGGTCAGAACGCAAAGATTGATCATGAGATCGACCATTCCCATTGATATGTCCATAATAGGACCCCCACCTTAAAGGTTTAGGGAATATCTTGGAAAACAGGCAGAAGAACTGGCAAGTCTGAGGACCTAGACGTCTGCTGTGAAATTGTGACTCTTCAAACTGACTGGGGAGCTACATCCATGAGTCCTAAGTGATATGGCTACCTAAACAACAACTGAACAATACACTAACAGATGTGCTCATGGAGGATGGGCTGCACCCTAAGTAAAGAGTTAGAGTCTTCACTTAAGCACTGTTGTAGGAGTGAGAGTAAATCTTCCTCAGGGATGAGTGAGTAATGGGGAATTCTAATTGGTTATCTAATACCAAGTGACTAAGAAGTGTATGTATCTATTTATGTGCTATGTCCCCTCTCCTGTCTCTCACATTTGTATGAAAAGCATTAAAATAGGAGGTTCTACATTTAAGAGGGATGGGGTAGTAAGAGAGGTCACAGTGATAGATGGCACGGTGTTATGTTTCCATTTTTAAAATTATAAATAAGCATGTAAAGAAAGAAAATTCTTGAGTATAAATGAATTAGCTGCTTTAATTACACCTTCTATTATAAAATCTTAGATTTTTCCAAAGGAAATACTAAAATGGCATGTAACGTCAATGAATTTCCAAGAATACTTATTTTTGTACTATTATGACACTAGCCAGTAATAATAATGAGGCTTTCTTTTGTGTTCAAGAAATTTATTTGTTTGTATACAATCTGGAATTTGAGTTTTAGATGAACCTAATCCTGGAGGTACTGGAGTCCCTAGAGAGTGAGGAAGTATAGAGGGGTGAGGATGAGGGGTGGGAACATCATCCTGGAGATGGGGACAGAAGGTATTGGATGTGAACTGGGAGGGGGATACAGTCTAGACTATAAAAAAAGATTAAATTACAAAAATATTCAAACTTATCACATATTGTCATTAAGGTTATACAATCTTAATAAAAACTACAATATTAATGATATATATATATATATATATATATATATATATATATATATATATATATATATTCTCCTGAAATGCCTTCTTTCGTACATATGTATTGAATTTGAACAATAAAATATTCAGCTTGAAGATGTTAGGGCCTAAGACGGTGATGATACTATTTAGTCTTTACAGAGGAGAGGTCCATGGAGCAGGCATTCTAACACATGCTATCGTCCCAACATTAGAATGCTGAAGCAGAAAGATTGCAATTTGGGACCAGCCTTGGCTGTTTATAGAGAAAGATTTCATCTCTGGATGGAGAAGGGAAAAGAAAAGTGAATATTATCAAGTCATTACAACAACAGTCTAAGTACTAACTCTATAAGATTTTTAAAGTACACAAAATTGCCTTTTGAAGCTGAAATTGACTTCTTTCTTTTTTACTCTATCACACATGAATTCCATGCGCACAGGCCGCTTTCAGTTCTCCATCTGCCACCCACTGCTGTCTGTCCTCTTCCTCCATCAGCCTCCCTCATGGTCATGCTGAGTGTTTCTTGGTCCACCTAAGTTAATCAGAATTATAAGTGTGTCTACAGGTTTGCAGTTAGGTGTTGGAGACTCATGGGATTTTCAGTGATTGCACACCTAAATACTCCCTTATCTCAGATTCTATCAGATGGCTCAGGTGTAAAGGGAGAAAGGACCCTGGGAGCTCTACCCACTTCCTTGTGAAAGTCACCTTACTATCCATGACCAAATTTCTTTTCTTCTTTTGTATATGTGGCATAGTGTAGTGTGTGTGTGTGTGTGTGTGTGTGTGTGTGTGTGTGTGTGTGTGTGTGTGTATGTGTGTAGGCATGTGTGTGTTGGGGGAGTGTGGCTGTGGGTGTAGGTGGGTATGTGAAAGCTCATTTTCCCAGTATAGGGGAATGCCAAGGCCCTGAGGTGTGAGAGGGTTGGGGGAAGGAGCACCTTCATGGAAGCTAGAAGAGGGAGAGAGGAATGGGACTGGGGGAAAAAAGAGATAACATTTGAAATGTAAATACAAAGAATATCCAATAAAAATTTTCTTCTTTAAAAAATTAATTTAGAAGTCATACTATGAATACTCTTCTGAATATATTATTATAGATCTTATATCTGAAAGTAATGAAGATGGATCAGAAGAAAGGTGTCCTAAAGGCACTCTCTGGTTTAATTTTTGGCTTTTGGTCAAATTCCAATCCTGGAACTTTCTTTATAAACCAGGCTGGCTCAGACATAGCAATCTCTCTGTTTTTGCCTTCAGGGTCCTGAGATTAAAACTGCACACCACCAAACATTTAATATATCAGAGCTTTCTCTGTTTTAATGTATTTCCCCATTTTGATATAGCTTCTGTGCTTCAGATTTTTAGGAGCAATACTCTCAGAGGTCAGATAGCAAATGCTCTTAAGATTTAGAAAGCTTGAAATGAGTTAGAAATTTTGCCAGGTGTACAATTATCTGCTGGTAACCAGGACAAAAACAATGAAAGTTTGCTTATGAAAGAATGAAGTTTACCCCCAATCATCCTGAACAGAACAGGTTGGAAACACACAACAGAGCAGTGTCTTACCTCAGCTAAGACTCTTCATTATCAGAAGAGATGGTATTTTAAGGAGCCAAGGAACACTGTGACAAAATGAAAGTCTCATCATGAAATCAGAAAAGGTTTGCTGTGGTGACCCAGATAATTATTTTAGGCAATGTTGGCCACATGGTCTCTGTTAAAGTAACTCAGCTCTGCTTGTGTGGTAGCCAGAGACAGTGCATAAGTGAATGAGAAGTCAAGTCCCAGCAGAACTGTGTGAACGTATGCTTCATACAATTTTCATGTATCCTGAAACAGTACTGATGTTTTCATCTTTCGTCATCCTTTTAAAAGGTGAGGAAAATATTCTATCATGAGTACTCGAAGGAACTCCAGATTTGTTTAGGTATCAGCTTACTAACATTTGCCTAAGCCATCACACAGAAAATAGAATAGTGGTGAATGGTAATAGGGTGGTACTGTATGAAAAAAAAATGTGAAGGAATGCTAGGAAACTGAGCCCAGGAAATGCAGTTATCTGAAAGAAGAACCTTTAAAGCAAGATAGACCTAATCTAGGAATGTCACACAGACTTGCAGAGATGTGGCAACTGAGGCTGAAGATGAAAGTGATCCTCAGAAGCTCTGTCAAGTTGCATGCCACCGCAGCCCACTCAGCTTTTTAGCCAATAAAAGAGAATCATCCAAATTCTACGAGATCACTGCATCATAATTTTAGAACCAGAAGGGCTCTTAAAAGACATCTGGTCTAACTTCAAAATTTTAGAGCATTTTTTTTTTTTTTTTAGTGGGAAATCTCACTGAAACTAAAAGGCAGGGAGAGAGTTTTAAATGTGTGGAAAGTGACTTCCCACTCAATACATTTGGAGAAAAGTCTGTTAGCTGTTTGAACAGTTTCTACACATTATATCTCATTTGTTTAAGTCCTGAGTCTTAATGTCACCCCATCAACGCCGAAGCTGTGAGAAGAGCAGAACCTGCTGCTGTGCATAGCCTTGGTGCTCACAGGCTGCCCTAGCTTAGCGTTGATTCTACCTAGAATTTCAGCACCTGGGAGAAACAAAAAGGGGTAACTATTTTTAAGCATGAAAGCCAGATTGTCTTTACGTATAATGGTCAGCCATTGCCAAGATAACTATGGCACAGAAATTATTGTCTCTACTAAATTCAGAGGAAAATGTTTTCTTTTGTCATTTTAAGAATGCGGAACGGAAGACTATGAAAATAAGGCACTGAGGGGGGATGTCCAGGAGTGGTTGATACGTTGTATTTTATTAACATGGAAGAAATAATTTACATTAGCAGGTGAGTCATATGAATGACTAGCTATTGTTAAGAAACCACATTCAGTGTGAGTATGAACCCACACCTATGCCCTGCCCTCCCATACAGCAACGGTTTGCTTGTTTACTTGAAGGAGAATGTTCTAAGTGTCCAGAGTTACAATACACAACCTTTATTTTAACCTAATCTGACTTATTTCCCCTGCATGGGCTTTGTTTCCAGATTCTTCCTCCCTATTATCTGGCTCAAATGTCTTCTCCTCTTACTGATGTTCTCTGGAAACAGAAGACTGAATGTCACGTTACTGTCTCACATCCTTCTCTATGATGTCATATAAGATTAAATTAAGACAAATGCAGTTATGGGAATCCAAACACTTCATCATGACATATTTATCTATATGAATTAAATTTGTATATAAAACAGAAATTTAATCATACATCTTAAAAAGAGAATAAAATGGGATTTGGCGTTTAATGTAAATGTAATAGATATATACTTACAATATGAAGGGGAGAAAGCCATTTTACAACAGTTATTAATTTTCACTAGCAATCAAACTATGTTAATATCACAAACCATATAATAAAATTACCTTAATTTACTAAAATATTCCTACTTCGGCATATACAGCATTCATTTAATAAACAGTCCTTGTTCTGTGAACATTCTAATTATGTTTAGATCTAGCACATTTCAAAATCCCAGTGCCATTTAATGTCTAGTAGTCAGGACTTTCAGAAATCAATCAAAATTCTTGTGAGAAATGAAAAAGTTATTCTGAAGTAGCTGCTGAGAAAGGACAGGCTGCATGCGCCATGACTGAAATTTCAAAGGAAACCCAATCTCCTAACTGTCACTGTGTTCTGTGAAAAAACACTCACTCTCAACAGAATCCTTTAATTAGGAAATGAAATGGTTTGAGAAAAGCCCCTTACTGATTATAAAATGTGCTCTTGGAGAAAACAGCTGAAAGTGACGTGTATAAAAATGTGGTTGGGTCTGCATATGAGATACACACACATAATGAGTATTACTAGTTGCAACAAATCGGCCTTTTTTTCTTTTGAAATGTACTAATATGACGTATTGTAGTTCAAGATTGAATTCGAACTGAGGCTTATTAGGGATGGCACCAAATATATGTTCTATCATGGAAATAGACCAAAATCTAAATTATAAACTTTTACCATTTCACGCGAAACTAATGCATACAGTTTACATGTTATTGAAAACATTATTTCAAAACATGTTTTCATGTAACATAATTATGTAAATTGTGGAGCTTTTCATTCGTGATGCTGGTGCTTCAAATATTTCAGTTAAAGCATTTTATATTCATAGTTTTTAAGTTAGAGATCATCAACTCGAACACTTATTAGAGACTATTTCATTTAATTTCCACAAGCAGACCTAGAAATACATTAGTGACAAAACTTCTCCCAAGATAATTGTGCTCTTGAGGGACCTGTATTTTATTTAGGTTTTTGTTGGGCTCCTCATGCATTGCTGGGGCAGAAATGGTAGTTATAATATTTTTCATATATGCCAGAGTAATTTTTCTGAATGAGCATGTTATTAACACCATTGACATTATGTCAGTCTCTCTCTCACACACACATACACTTCTAGCCCAGCTAAGATGTAGCTCCTATTATTTCACATTTTTTAAGGCATAGGTGATCTCACAAAGCATATTTATCTTCATGCATGCATGGTTTATTTCCTAATATGCAAATCAAATCTTCATAGTGTCTACAATTTTCCTGTTAAAATATTATGTTTACTACAATTCTTTTAAAAAAAAAATCTTCATTCCCTTAACCTATGACCTCATACCATAGCATTGATAACTATTCTGTAAGCCTCTTAAATTTCATGAGAACACACCAGATAGGGGTAGTTTGAATCAGAATGGTGCACTACATCCTCGTTTGTTTGAATACTTGGTCCTCAGTGGATGGAACATTTCGGGAAGAATTGTTATTTCTGTCACTAAACCTTTGTTTTGCCATCATTAACTGTCACATCCTGAAACCATAAACCCAATTAAACACTTTGTTTTGCAAGTGTCTTAGTCATAGTGATTTTTTGCAGCAATAGAAAAGTAACCAATGTAACTACCCTGTATTTAAAAATACAAAATAGTAGCAACATTAACATTATAGAGAAATTCTGAGGGTTTCAGTGGGATATAATTCAGTATTTGATAAACTATAAGCATTTAATAAACATTAACTATTTTTATTATTTATAAAATTATTGTAAAACCAAATATATGTTTACATGTTATATTTCTATTTTTCTTTTTTTTTTAGATTTTTAGAAGTTACACAACAATGCAAAAACAACAAATTCCATAGGACTTTCAAGGAAGACCTTTCTACAGTGTTCATTTCTAAAGGATTAGTTTTTCTTGTAGAGCCTCTGTTGTTAGTGCAATACATAGAGAAGGTCTAAAACACACAGGAACTGTACAGTATAACTGCCCCTTCACTCTCCATCCCAAGTCTGACATTTCCAAAAGCTGATAGTGACCCTTGTCAGGTTCCTTGTAAAAGCGAAAACAACATTCTGTTCCTCGTCAATCAAAAAGGATTTCCCTAATGTGACAGACCCCAAGAGAAACAGGAAGCACATCTCACTTCTATTTTAAGTTCAGCTCTTCCAGAAAAAAAAAATCCCTTGAGGAAATTTTATCTTTACTTCCTTCCTCGTGCCTTCAAAAATGCAAATAAGGCCACTGATGCAGGCAGTGTCGGCTCCCACAAAGGAAGGGGTTTATGTACTTATTTTTCCAGCTCACCTCATTTCAACCCTGACAAGGAAGATCCATGTTCCAAAACCAAAATTTTTCTTTAAAACTATTTGATGATGATATTAACTGGTGGTATTGTCTGGCCCTTTTATGGTTTATTTTTGAAATTTCTCCTCAGAAGTGTCTATGGGTGCATGAAGGATAAAAATTAACCCTCAGTGTGGCAGGCTACCAAAACCTATGACTTACTAATCAGCTACAATATTTCCATACCAAATTATAGGTGCTGGTATAATCTTTTATTCCATGAAACCTTCAAATAAAATTATAATGCATATGTGTACATGTTAGAGCATACAGGGAAATCTGTGAAAGCTGTTGTTATGAGAAGGCTGTGATCTACATTGTTGCTTCATACATCACTAGCCTACTAACACCATGCAACCCTCTTAGCTCAGAATTAAACTGTTAACACTGGCTAGGTCGGTGCATGCTTTTGGCCTGTATTTGAGTATGACATCTAAAAGGGCATGCTATAGTACACAGAAGGTACATAGCCAAGACTTCACATCCTACTGCAGAGATGTTGGTGAAGACTAAATTAAATGGCCAATGTCATACATGCAATTACTTCAAAAACAGAAAAGGCATTACTAAACACCACAATAAATAGAAATAAACAACCAAATACAATTTAAAGAATAATAACCAATAAATAAATTGATAAATAGGCAATAAATATATGAGTACCACTATATGGAAAAGTAGTAAATTTTAACTGTTTTCTATACATTTCAAATGTATTGCTGGATAGGAAATTACCCATATTGAGATATATGGACAAATCTATGAAATACAATTGCTATCAAGTTCTGTCATTACTATTTTAATTTTAACAAACTGCTCCAGGTGTCCACAGAAAAATAATGATTTTTCTACCAAAAATAAACAAACAAAGAAATCATGTCATTAGTTTATAGCCTACAGCTCTTCCCATACACTGAAATGCTTCTTCTAGAGCTTGTTCAATCCTTGCAAACACGTGTATTGTTATGCAAATTGTGAAATATAAAGATATTCTACAATTTCTGTCTATAAAGCAATCTCATTGAGAGAATTCTGAATGCAACAATGAGATAATTCCCCCAATTACGGTGCTTTATTTCAAAATGCATAAATTGGAGAGTAAAATTGAGAAACTTCTCCTTCAAGATTATAGATGAAATAAATAGCATAAGATATTTTCTCTAATTCCTTATCAATTTATCAACTAAAATATCTCATATTGAAACCTATTTTGGGATTTTTCATATTATTCGTAACCTCTCTTTCTCAGTAGTAGCATTATCTGCAAAGAAAGGGAAAAAATAAAAGCCGCTGTTCTGGTTTTCTTTCTGGTAAAACACCAAAAACAACTTGAGAACAAAGGGTACATTCCATTGAGAGAAGCCAAGACAGGAACTCAAGACAGAAACTCGAAGCAGCATCCATGAAGAAAAGCAGCTTATTGGCTTGCAATCCTTGACTTATTCTGCTTGCTTTTTTTATATACAGCTTAGGCTCACTATCCTAGGAAGGACACCACCCTCAGTGGGCTGGGTCCTCCCATATCATTAGTAAACAAGAAGTTCCACAGGCCAGTCTAAACTAGGTAGTGTTTCAGTTCAGATCCTTCTTTTGGGTGACTGCTGATTTGAAAGCAAACTAGGACACAGGAAAAATAACATTTTTGTATGGTAGCATTCTCGATCCTCTTTTGACTTGGCAACAAATTTGAATAATGTTTAAGTACAATCAAAAGGTTTTCAAGGTATCTTGTTTTAAAAGTTGTACTTGGTATTATTAATAATGTATATTAACTGCTTTAATGTTTTAAACAAATTTCAAAGTGGTAGCCGCTGCATATCTGGCCAGTAACTTGAAAGCTCTACAATTATAAGAAATGGTTAATGTTGATTAATTATATATAATCTTGTGCAATTATACATTTGTCTTAGTTTAAGCCATGCATTTAGAAAGTACTTAGAAAAAAAACTAACAAAAACATAGAACTATCATGCTAGATCATCTATAACATATTATACACTAAAAAATATGTATTCTACCATGTTTTGTACCCAAATTCTCTTGGAGAATTCTATGGCCAGTAAATATATAAGTACTACTATATGGGAAGTTACTGAGTATGTTTTCTAAACATTTCCAATTTATTTCTCCATGGAAATTTACCCACATTAAGCTGTCTGGAGAGTTCTATGAAATACAAATTCTATTGCCATTATAGTCAACTGTTGTGTCATTTCTATTTTAATTTTAACAAACTGTTCCAGGTGTGCACAGAAAAATAATGATTCTTCTATCAAAAAAAACTAATCAGATGTACGTAAAAAGGCATGTCATCACATTATAACCATGAACTCTCCATGTTTACTGAAGTGCTTCCTGTAGAGTTTTTAACCCAGTGTCCACATATTAGAAAACATAAAGATGCAATTTACTCCATCAACCAGCTAATACACGTTTATATTTTCTATTTTTATAAAATTTCTTGAGATTTTTTTGAAATATCTGTTGCTAGTCAGTACATATTCTCTTAGCTCTCCAGAGCCTATATTTTGTCCACTCTAATGTACTAAAAATATAAAGAAGAATTATAATGTTGTCAGACTCAACAAATACTGAGACTACTTTTAAGTTAAATTTAACAGAGGTTTTGGAGTTTCTGATCTAAAATAGTCATAGCTTTCATTTGCATAAAAGATTTCTATTATCTATTGAAATCAAGTAAGTATAAGCAACTCACCAATAGCCAATGTCATGCTAATCAAAAGTTTTACTCATACAACCATGGTTGTTTGTATGGAAATGGACCTCATAGATGCATATGGAGAGGCACTATTGGAGGTGTGGCCTTGTGGGAAGAAGTACATCACTGAGGGTAGCCTTTGAGGTTTCAGATGTTTGTGTCTGGTCAGTATGTCACATCACAGTCTTTTCCTACTACAGTTCAAGATGTAGATCTCTCAGCAGCCTCTCCACTACAATGTCTGTATGCTACCGTGATTCTACTCATAACATAGGCTAAACCTCTAAAACTGTAAACCAGCCTTAATTAATTGTTTTCCTCTACAAGAATTCCCATGGATGGTCATGATGTGTCTTCACAGTAATAGCAAATGGAGGACAACTACTACTAACTGTGCAGAATGTCTACTTCTCGGCTAAGTGAACTGCCCATCTTATAATTTCTGAACTTGGCCTTGGCAAACTGAATATAAGAAAAACAGATCCACCGAATATCATTGCTAGGCTGGCCAATTACTGCTTCTTCACCCCAATGTTTCCTATATCTTGACAACAGCTATGGTTTTAGCTTCATCTTAACTTGTGAAGGATCTTGAAGCCAAATCAAAGTCAAGATAAACATTTTTCCATGATGTAAAAATGGAAATCAATGTTTGCTTTCATAAACTACTGAGATTGGCCTGTGGCTCTTTTATGGTGGTTTAACTGAGCAAAAAGTAATATGTGAACATAGACATAGCCCTCCCTGTTCATGTCTGTCTAAACCACGAAGTCAATGATTCTAGGTTTCTTATATCCATTTCAGACAACCAAGTGTCACATCAAATCAGAATAGCATTATTCTTCTTGTCACAACCTACCTTAAGTAACTAAAATCCCACAGACACCATCTGAATTGATGCTACTTCCACACAGAAATCTCACTTTTATTTAACAATTACCCTGCTTCATGTTCTGCCTCCTTATGACTTAGAAAATTTATATATAAAAGGCTTTTGTGCTAAGGACCAGAGGAAGAAATGTTATTCTATTCAGTTTGTTAAGTCATTTGCTTAACAAAGCAGAAGTTGGTTTAGTGGAAAAGCAGTTTAGTTGATAAAGGGAAACAAAGAGAGCATGTAGGCGATCCGAAGGGCTGTCCCCAAAGAGTAGAAAAAGTGAGATGAAAGAAAAAGTTATACAATTGCATTACAGTTTTAATTGAAAAATTACCTAATTTTAATGTGCATTGCACTTTGTTCTATGGTATTGTGTCTCAATTTCCCTTATATTTCTCATAGATTGACTTTAAAATTATAGATTTAGCTGAAAAGAGAATATATATGTGACATAAAGTACTATTATAATGTAGAGAATCAAAAATAAAAAGTCCTGGCTTTAAATCTGCTTTGAATGGCATAGCTGTGTATTATAATACAAAAATAGGGACTCATACAGTGGGTATTTGAATATTAAAGACTTAATTCTTAGAATATAGATTAACATCTTTTTGCACTCTTGTCAGAAAAAATCTAACACCAGAGACTATTTATCAAAGGAACTTACAATTATAGCCTATAAATATGTAAATATAAAAGAATGACTTCATTATAGAGTGACAACATTATTTAAAAAAAAAATGAATTGGCTCTTAACTTAAAACTCTATTAGCACTATTACTCATTATGATATGTTAATTGGAAACTGGACAAGAAATATAATCTTTCCCCAGAATCAATTATTTTCCACATAAACCAATAAATGGTTTTATATACAAATAACTACTTAAGTATAATACAGTAACATGTCCATCACCAAACTTGAATAAATAGGTTCATTTCATGTAATTGCCATTTGCAGACATCATATTACTCATGGTCACATAGAAAAATTTCATAACTTATAAAACGTCCAGAGCATCTGGTTTGAATTTTAAAACGAGCACAGTGGATATTTCCTAAATCAATCAAGAAATGCTTAATAAGAACCTGTCAAGTTCTGGTGATATTGTTAATTCATAGTGTGAACTTTTTTTCCTCTGGCTAACACTGTACTTCGAAGTGACTGACATCATAGATGTTACACATAGTTTATCATTGTAGACTTTGTAAGAAATAGTTCCACCTGAGGTAGGAAGAATGGCCTCAAAAGTTATGGTACATGAATTTCTAGAACTTGTAATATATAACTTGTTTAGAAAGGGGGACTGGATATGTAAGTAAACTCAACATTGGAGAAGGTCCTTGTCTATGGGTCTAATCACAGGAGCTCTTGAAAGATGCAACATTTGTCAAAGAACTAGCCCATGGGTTCATTGATTTTTTTGTAAGTATTTTCTCTATATTTTTCAATTTTATTGGATATTCTCTGTATATACATTTCAAATGCTATCCCCTCTCCCCCAACTTCTCCCTTTCCGATGAAAGTGCCCCTCTCCTAACTATCCACTCCCACCACAGCACCTTGAAGTTCCCCTACACTGGGAAAACTAACCTTCACTGGACAAAAGGCCTCTCCTCCCATTGATAACAGACAATGCTATTCTCTGCTGCATATGCAACTGGAGCCAAGGGTCTCTCCATGTGTGCTCATTGGTTGGGGTTTTATTCCCTTGGAGCTCTGGAGGGTTTGGTTGGTTGATAATGTTGTTCTTCCCATGGGGTTGCAAACCTTTTCATTTCCATCAGTCCTCTCCCTAGCTCTTTCATTGGGGTCCCTGTGCTCAGTCTGATTTATAGCTGTAAGCATCATCAACTGTATCTGTATGTATCTGGCAGAGCCTCTGATGATGCATCCACATCTGGTTCCTGGAAGTAAGTACTTTGTGATATCAATAGTGTGTGGGTTGGATGCTGCATATGGGGTGGATCACCAGGTGAAGAAGTGTCTGAATTATCTTTTCTTCAATCCCTGCTCTTTTATCTGTCCCTGTGAGTGTTTTATTCTTCCTTCTAGGAAGGACTACAGCATCCACATCCTGGCCTTCCTTCTTTTCGAGCTTCATAAGGTCCGTGAATTGTTTCATGGGTATTCCAATCTTTTGGGGGTAGTATCTGCTTATTAGTGAGTACATACCATGTGTGTTCTTCATTCCCATTTGATTAATTTTTGCCACAAACTTAATTGTTTCTTTCTACCTAGAACTTTTGGGTTTTGTTTGGTACACTATTAAGGTATATGCTTAAGCGATTTCTCTCTGTGTCTCTGTCTTTCTGTCTCTTCATCTTTCTGTCTCTCTTTTTCCGTGTCTTTTCCTCTCTCCTTCCCTCCTTCTCTTTCTCTCTTTTTATGTAGGTACTAAGCTTTATGAACTTTCCTCTTAGAACTTTATTGAGCCCAAGAGAGCTTGTTTGGCAAGTTAAATTTACACTTTTATTTAGTTTTGGAATTTATTTATTTTTTACCTTTTGATTTCTTCAGTGGCCCATTTATCATTCAAAATTCTGTGGTTTAATCTTCCTAAGTTTGTCTGCCTTGTGTGGTTTTTTATTACTGTTGATACCTAATTTAATTCTATTGTAGTCAGAGAGAAGGAATGGCATTGCTTCAATTTTTGTCTGTTTGGTACAAATTGCTTTGGTTCCTAAAATGTGTTCTACTTTGGAGACTAACAGATGGGCTACAAAGAAGAATGCATTCTTTAGTGTCTGGATTGGATAATAAGTCTGTTAACTCCAAGTGATTTATGGTGTCACTTAATGCCAATATTTATGCTTTGTTTCTGTATGGGTGACCTGTCTATGGTGAACATGGGGCATTGATATCTCCATTATTCTTATTATGCTGAGATGAATTTGTGAGTTTACAACTAGCTGTGTTAGTTTTGTCAAATTTGAAGCATCTATGTGTGGTCCTGTCTGTTTAGAGACATAATAATCTCTGCATGGGCTGTCCACTTAGTAAGGATAAAGTGGCTTTTATCTCTTCTGAATAGATTTTATTTTCAGATATTAGACTATGTATGCATGCTTGTTTTCTAATTCTGCTCACTCAGAATATCTTTTTCTATGCTTTGAAGTTCTAAGGTAGTGTCATGGGTAGAGAGAGAGACCTGAAACCAGTATAGATGTAACAGAATATCTTGGACTGAACACACAGAAAATAATACGGTTGCTAAGAGAAATCTCTGACAAACTGCCAACAAAGAGAACAGGTATCATGATTTCAACTTCTGGGACAGGATTCCACTTATGACTGAAAGGAGTTTTGATATCCTATAAAAAAACTTATTCCACCTCAAACTGGGATTTTGGCTCTGTGAAACTCTATGCAGAGCATGTCAAACTACTCCAGGTTGTCAGTATGTCTCAGCCACACAAGTGTGAGGGTAAAATTGATCCATGTCTTAAGCCATTAAATTTATGATCTCTTCTTACAATGGCAAAAGTAAATGAAAGTATGTTGCTTGTTTAGATATTATGCTGTTATATTAATGTTTCTACTTTCCACATTAAGTTCAGTCTAGAAAAAGTCAATGATTTTTTAAGGATCATTCAAATTCAAAATAAGAAAATTCTTTACATTTATACAAATAAATTCTTGGACAACAATTTAGCCTGCATCCTTAAATGATAAAACAACAAAAAAAACTCTCTCTCTGTCTTTCTCTGTCTGTCTCTCACTGTCTCTGTCTCTCTCTGTCTCTCTCTGTCTCTCTCTGTCTCTCTCTGTCTCTCTCTCTCTCTCTCTGTCTCTCTCTCTCTCTCTCTCTCTCTCTCTCTCTCTCTCTGTGTGTGTGTGTGTGTGTGTGTGTGTGTGTGTGCCCATGCATGTGTTATATACTAGAAAATATATTAGTGGGATTACCAACCATCTATTATGTAAATGTCATAATGTACCTTCAGTGTTATTACTACCAACACTGTGTTACTCTAACCATCAAAACATGGTTGTTTAAAGGAGTTAATTTGAAGAGCATAAAAAGTGTATAAATAAATCCCTTTGTTAATAGAAAAAAAGAGAACAAAATATTTTCTGAGTCTTCACAAGTGAAACTGTTAGGTACTAAAACAACAGTCTTGGTCAAGAATAGAGTAAACATTTACATAAAAGCTGTTCCTGCACCTATTGCAAACGTCAGTATTTTCGTATGTCAACATCACTGCCAACTACCAACTACACAAGTCTCCCTTGAAATTCCATCCTAACTTCAGAACCTCTTCTTGGGACACTGTCACCTTGTCCCAATCCTAGTAGCTTCAAAATGCTTTCTTTTCCTTCTTTCCACTGTTTTTTTTTTCTCTCTGAACCCTGAAATGTAAGAGAGGCCTTTCATCTGTTTGGAAAGACTGAAAGTCATACTATACATTCCCATTGTATTTCTGCTTATCCAGATGGCAATGTAAAGTAAATAAGGTTGATGTTTCAGCTTACTTCATAATTTTCCGTGGCTATGGATGTATACCTAAATAACTGCTCAAAATTGAAGGTGAATAATCTGTACTAAAAAAAAAGGTCATACATTTAAATAGTAATCCCTCTTGTGCTCCATGTAATACTAATGTATTTTAAATTTATTAGAGTTAGGCTATGGTTTCAATTCTTAAGGAAAAATTGTCAATTATATGGCTTTATATAATGTATATATAATTCATATAGTACAAATTATATTTGCATTTTACAAATAGTCACAGTAAATGATTTTACTGTGATATAAAATTATAAAAACCAAGTGTTTAATCCTTGTTTCTGATTATCATTGACTCTAAAATCTTAAATTCATTCAGAGACACTGCATGCCAAAAGTGCAATGGGCAAGCATTTTTCAATTAATCAAGAGGAACATGTTCTAGAGATCTACTCTATGACCCAGAGCACTTAATTGCAATTGCATTCTGGGCATAAAACCTTTGTTGAGATGGCATGACAAGTGCTTGTACAGAAATGACAACACAATTAGTAAGACCCCTGACATCTGTGAGGTGTGTATAGGAGGCATGTGTTTTATCAGAGTTTTTTTTTATCTTGCTAGGTGTGAAATTAAATTAAGTGGTTTAATCTCACAATTCAATGAAGATGAAACATTCAAAAAGGGCAACTAAGATACTGATCGACAGTTCTCTCTCTCTCTCTTTCTCTCTCTCTCTCTCTCTCTCTCTCTCTCTCTCTCTCTCTCTCACTCTCTCTCTCTCTCTCATAGTCTGATATTACTCTTTACCAATAAAAAAATGTTTCTGGAATTTCACAATGATTAACTAATGATAAAATCAGCCTTAGGACTAGAGGCTCATTTGTAAAGATATGGAACTAAGGATATAATCTCATATGCTATAAGAAATTATATTGCATTATACATTACAGAAAACCAAATACATGAACTGATATCAGCACAACAGGATTAAGAAGTTCAGTCTTGCATTTAAGTTATAGATGCAGGTGGGGGGATGGACCATGTAAAGGGGAAAGGGAAAAGAGGCAGAACAGAAAAGAAACCCATCACAGCTGCCAGGGAATAAAACACCAACCAATGAGTCTGCCTGGAGAGACCCAGGTGCATATGCAGCAGAAGATAGCATTTTCTGGCATCAATGGGAGAAGAGGCCTTTGGTCTAGTGTAGGCTCTTTTTCCCAGGGTAGGGGAATGCCAAGGTGCTGAGGTGGGAGAGGGTGGTTGGGAGTACCTTCATGGAAACAAGTGGAAGGGAAGGAGGATGGAAGTTGGGGGGGGGGGTAGATAACATTTGAAATGTAAAAACAGGGAATATCCAATAAAAACAAACAAACAAACAAACAAAACAAAAAAAGACACAGTAGAATTATTCATTTATTTTCCAGATTGAAATTTCATAAACCCATAGGAACAGGGGAAAATTTCCTGAACAGAACACCAATGGCTTGTGCTCTAAGACCAAAAATCAAAAATGGGACTTAATGAGATTGCAAAGTTTCTGTAAGGCTAAGGACACTGTCAAGAAAACAAAACGGCAGCCAACAGATTGGGAAACGATCTTTACCAATCCTACATCTGATAGAGGTCTAATATCTAACATATAAAAGAACTCAAAAAGGTAGACTCCAGAGAATCAAACAATCCTATTCAAAATAGAGTACAGAGCTGAACAAATAATTCTCAATTGAGGAATATTGAATGGCTGAGAAGCATCTAAGAAAATGCTGGACATTCCTAGTCATCAGGGAAATGCAAATCAAAACAACACTGAGATTCCGCCTCACACCAGTCAGAATGGCTAAGATTAAAAACTCAGATGACAGCAGATGCTGGTGAGGATTCGGAGAAAGAAGAACACTCCTCCCCTATTGGTGGGGTTGTAAGCTGATACAACCACTCTGAAAATCAGTCTAGTGGTTCCTCAGAAATTTGGACTTAGTCCTACCTGAAGACCCAGTTATTCCACTTCTGGGCTCACTCCAAAGATGATTCAACATACAATAAGGACACATGCTCTACCATATTAATAGCAGCCTTACTTATAATATCTAGAAGCTGGAAAGAACCAAGATGTCCTTCAGTAGATGAATGAATACAGAAATTGTGGTATATTTATACAATGGAGTACTACTCCACAATTAGAAACAATGGCTTTATGAAATTCCTTGGAAAATGAATGTATTTAGAGACTATCATCCTGAGTGAGGTAACCCAGTCACAAAAGAACAGACACAATATGCAGTCACTGATAACTGGATACTAACACCAGAAAGCTCTGAATACCCACGAAACAACTCACAGACCATATGAAGCTCAAAAAAGAAAGAAAGAAAGAAAGAAACCAACAAAACAAAGGCCAAAAAGTAGAAGCCTTAGTCCTTAGAAATAATAATAATAATAATAATAATAATAATAATAATAATAATAATAATAAATAATAATAATAATAATAATAATAATTGTAAGTGTATAGCACCCTCCCAGAGTGGGGTACACCTAGACCTTAAATTATTAATAACTCAAGAGCTAAAAAGATAGCCTTGTGGGAATTTTTGGTTCTTAAAAATCATTATGTTTAATCTTTACACACCAAGAAAACTTAGACTATTTCCATGTTACATTTTGTTTTACATGTACTTTATGCTCATTGTAACTAGTAAGATTTCAATGCATACTATCAGACCTTTAAAAAAATCAAGTACTGACAAAAATATATTTATATAGTTTTATGCCAAAATGCTTTTAAAAATCTGTACATGTATCTCTGTTTAAATAAGTTGTAAGGAAAAAACACAAATAATAAACACAGATATAACACACACACACACACACACACAAAAGAAATTTCATAAACCCTACTAATCTGTTTGTTTTCTATTGTAAATTCTCACTTTTCAAAGGTAATTGTTGAAAATACAAAACAAAATCAAAGTTTCCTTACTACATTACGTAATTGTCAATAAGTCATATGAATGATTCTCTCTTCAGACATGTTTGTGATAATCACTCTAGATGATAGAGAACCATAGAAAAATACTAACACTGCAAATGAATAACTTACATAACACAAAGTTTTATCTCCATATGGCCATTATCATGATCTTATATATATTCGTCAGCTGTGTAATCTCCATTATAGTCCACTGGGAAGCAAGTCTTGTGTCAATCTGGAGTTATTTCACATGCACGGACCTCCAAAATAACCTCCGTTCTGTAATTCATTTACTACCTTTGCCTTTGTAGATAGTTCCCAGAATGTTGACTCACTTCACACATCTCTCCTGTAATTCCAGTACATTTTAAATCCTGATTGCCAAATAGAAGCTTGTTACCCACTTAGTATCTCTTTACTATTTGAAAGATATTTGGGTTGTTTCTGTTACTTCTGTGTTATAAATGAGGTTGTTGTGAACCTCTGTGACAAGACTATGTGTGGAAATACGTTTCCAATCTCCTGATTAGAATACTAAGAACAGAGTTCATGCCTGACTATTATTAAATGTATTTGTCAAATTGGTTTTGAGAATGATCCTGCCATATTATATGCCTGCTAGCAATCTCTTAAAGGTATGAAGTCCGCACTAATGCTTGCATTACCTTATATTTTTTTTTATTTTTGTCTTCTCAAACATTTATTATTACCATATCTTTATATTGATAACAAGCAAATATTTACTTACAGTTTTCCTTTTTTTAATCATTCTATTGGAAATTCTATGCATTTACATTTTGAAATGTTTTTTAATTATAAATAACTTACTGAGTATATATGATCTTGTTCTAGTTTTATATGAGATGCTTAATTACTGTAGTTGTTAATATGTTTCCCTGTGAATAATAAAATCTAAATATGAAAACCAGTGCAATGTCTGTTTATGCTGGCTTGATTGAGAATGGGTCTCATAGGCTCATATAGTTGAACACTTATTCACTACTTAATCGAATTGTCTGCTAAGGATTAGGAGATGTGTTCTGATTGGCATAGGTGTGACTTTATTGAAGAAAGTGTGTCACTTGGAGTATGCTTGGAGGTTCAAAAATTCTCTAAGGTTTTGTCCCTCACTGTTTCTCTATCTCTCTGTCTCTCCATATCTATCTTTCTATCTGTCTGTCTATCTGTCTGTCTGTCTAGCTAGCTAGCTAGCTATTGCCCATGCATAGTTTTATAAACGTTCTCAGCTACTCTAATAGTACTAAGCCTGTCTCTTTCCCACCATGAGGATAATGGATTAACTTTATGAAATTGTGAATAAACCCTAAGTAAATAGTTACTGTTCTCTAAGTTGCTTTGGTCATGATGTTTCTCCTTGGAAATAGCAACTAAGACAATGATTTATGCATTAAAATAAATGGGATTCTCTTCATAATAATGATTTTAGCAGCCTTTATTTGTAAGTTTTTAGCATATAAACAACTTAGAATATTTTTCATCTTACCTTTAAGTTTTCTCATATTTAAAATATTATTTTTCTGCTTTAAGACATCAAAGATTTTTTTCCATATTTTAGGCACCGTGCCACTTTTCTGTGGCTGCAGTGAATCATAATTGAAAAGCCAGTCTGTGCTACATGGGGAAGCCTTGTCTGAAAAAGTAAAGTACAAAACAAACACATACACACACACACACACACACACACACACACACACAAATACACACAGTGAGACACACACACTCTCACACACACAAAACAAGAGCAATATTTTATTATATTTTTAAAATTTATATGAATATTTACATATATATTTATAATTCCATAAATATATATACATATATAATTTGTTTTAGTTAAATTTTTGTATAATGTGTTATGGAAAGGACCTTATTTCATTTTTTGCAAATATACAATAATTTTAGCATCCAAAAAAACCACATTAAATTATGTTAACATCTGTCTTGAGTTAAATTTGCAATAAATATATGTAAGGGAGTGAATTTTCAGTGTCTTATGTGCTCCACTGACCTATATGTCGAATTCAAGCTGGCCCAATTACAGCATTCATATTGGTAAGATCATGAAGCCTTCTAAGTACTGGGATTAAAGGCATGTGCTACCATGTCCAGCAATTTGTTTAGAGTTTAAATGACTTTTATTAGTACTTCCCTATCTTTCTCTTGGCAAGACATAAAGATGCTTTGTTATAATCATTTTAATAATCTACTCTTTATGTTAGATAGTTCATTAATGATCAGGACTATGAATGGAATTGTTTTATTATGCCTTTCGTGAACAGCATTTCATATACTATAGAAATAAAATCAACTTTTACATATCCATCCATTATCCTATTGTCTTATAGAATTTGTTTATTTACTATAGTAAATATTTTTGTAGAGTTAAAAGTATTTTAATTCAAGGCATAAAATAGCCAGATCCTCATTTTAATGAAAGAGTGCTGCAGCTGTTGGGTGGGTGCATTTGAAAGAAGAAAATATAATTTCCCAAGACTCTTAGGACAGTCACTTGTATCCAGAATTTTAAATGTGGCTAAAATAGGCCAAGATAAGAACAGTGTGCCAGAAAGTGAATAATTCAAAATAAATGCTTATTTTTCTCAGAGAATAATAATGTTAAGCCCCCTTTCAATTAGTTGCATGCATTGTGCTTATAGAAGTTCCAAGATGTCCTCATAACAAAAGATTGTGCAATGTGGATCAATGCTATCAAATGCTAAGGTCAACGATAAAAGCTGAGTGATTTTGGCATTATTTTTTAAACCAAGTAAAAGGATAACAAAGTTTTCAGAGTTCTTAAAACATAGGAAAATGAGGATTTTTTCCCATAGGTCATTGTTCCCCTAAGTTTTGTGTGTTTGATCAGTTTTAGATTTGTTTATCTTATGTTAAGGGTATGAACATTTTTCCTGCATATATGTATATACCTCAGGCATATGTGATACCCAATGACGTCAGAAAAAGAAATCAGATTCCTTAGAACTGTAGTTATGGGTGGTTGTGAGCCACCATGTGGGTACTGGGAACCAAACACGGTCCTCTGAAAAAGGGGCATGTGCTCTTAAAATATGAACTTTTTTTCTAGTCTCGTGAGCTTAGAACTGGTATTCAGTCCTGACCAGAGTGGGGGTCCCAGAGAATCTTCCCCATTTGGTGTGAAAAACAGAAAGTCTACAGCCTAAAATGAATGTGATTGTGGCTGTAAGCATCCCAGTTTCCCAGGCATCTGGCCAATTAAATAAATCATCCCTCTGGAGGGAAATAAGAACACCTTAATGACTTTCACTCAGTATTTAACAAATGAAATGACATCTACAATGACAAAACTAGACGTGGGTAAGTAATGGCAAGGCAGCAGGTATAGGATGAACAATACACCGCAGGATGAAACCCACAGTCAGAGCTCCCAGCCTGAAAATCTTAATAACTGCTGGTAGTGTTCAGGATGGTTAAAATAACACTGTAAAGCCAAATGAAAAAAATAGTGATAGAGAATTTTAAAGGGCAAGATGCTGATCAAAACAAAAAGCCAGACAAATGCATTTGCTTAAAAATTATGCACATTTATAAAAAATAGTCTAAAAATGAAATTCCAAATAGAACAGAAAAAAAAAAAAAGGAACAGAAGAAAACGTAAGAGGAATTTCAGATAAGGAGATAAAGGATAGTTCCAAGAGGATATGAACATTACAGAAAGTAATGCTTTCAAGTGCATCAAGATTTCTAAAAAAAGTTATTTGTTTAAATGTCAAAAGAAAACCCACAGAAGTAATACAACTTGCCTTCAGAGGTAGGAAGCTGAATACTGATAGAATAAAGTAAGTTACAATATAAGAAAATATCAAAATACGTGGCCAAATAATTGCTAACCTAAACTTTTATATCACTTCAAACACCCCAATGCTTTGAACAGGAAGGTGAATTGAGATAGTCCAAATATTTTTATTTAGATAATAAAGATGAAGTAAGGCATTTTCTGAAAATCCTAAGTGAAGAAAATGACTTATCTGAAAATTTACACCAAAGAAAACATTGAAAGTCGTTTTCATGTAGATTAAAAATGGATCCAGATGGAAGATCTGAGATCTAGAGATAGTACTTGAGTCAATTTAAAGAGATGTTATCCTGTAACACTACAACAACCATATATCGTGTAGTAAATACAGTAAAGAGATGGGCATGTTGAGAAGCCCACATTGTTAAGGATGCGCATCTCAAATTACAGGGAGGATATTAAGAAACACAAAGTGCAAAGTTTCCAGAGTGGAGGAGACGAATGTTTGATAAAGAAAATGTATACATTAAATTCCATGAAAATATAAAAAATTAATAAAAGGAACACTGACTATATACAACAATAGAAATACAATATAGGTTAAACACATGCATGTAGGTAAAGTGAAAAAATATATAAACCACATAAGAATAAAATTGCAAAACTGCTGTTTTAAAGAATCATATGAATGAATGTACACACACGCACACACACACACACACACACACATATATGTATGACATACAATTTAAGCATACAAACATTGTGTTTACTAACTCTCCTAGCTACTGGTATATTGCTGTGAAAAGACACTGTAATCAGGGTCACCCTTATAAAGGAAAACATTTAATTGAAAGCTTGCTTACTTATTGTTTTAGAAGATAAGATATGATCACCATGACAGGGAGCAGACAGGCATGGTGCTGAAGTAATAGATGAAGGCATTACCTCCTGATCCACAGGGGGGAGAGAGGGGGGGAAGGGAGGGAGGGAGGGAGGGAGGGAGAGAGAGAGAGAGGGAGGGAGGGAGGGAGGGAGGGAGGGAGGGAGGGAGGGAGAGAGAGAGAGAGGGAGGGAGGGAGGGAGAGAGAGAGAGAGAGGGAGGGAGGGAGGGAGGGAGGGAGGGAGGGAGGGAGGACCTAGCATGGGCTTGTGAAATCTCAAAGCCCCACCCCAGTAAGGCACCTTCTCTAACAAGGCCACATCCACTCCAGTAAGGTTCCTCCTCATAACTCTTTCTAAACAGGTTGCCATCTGGGAACCAAATATTAAAATACATGAGCACGTGTGGACCATTCTCACTCAAACCAGTACACTAATGATTAAATAAGCAAGATAAAATTCATGGGAAAGTAGATATCAAGAAATAAACATCAATGCTGTGATAATAAAATTGAACTATTAAGTCATAACAAGGATATAGTTGAGTGAAAAAATAGCTCCAAAATATAAACAAAGAATAAAAGAATTGAAAATTAAAATTGAAAATCTGTAATTGTTGTAGATGCTAAAACTTGTTTTAATATGAACACAATTCCCGGTAGTTAATTTCAAATAAAGTTACATTGTATAAGGCATTCCATTTGATGTAGTCGTGGAAATTCATCATTTCAGGACTCATACATTTTCAACTCAAAGATCATTAATTTGATTAGCTTCTTTTAACCCAATCAACATTGGCTGCTACTATTTGGCAAGCTTGAAAATAGGACAGGAAGGGGTTAATACTTTATCACTAAGCTTACGTAGCACACAGTATGAAGAATTTCTTTATTTTTACACACTGTGTATCACTGTGCCTTCCATTATCCTCCATCTCCCCTTCTCTCATGGTGCTTTCTTTACCTTTGCCCACTCAGCATTCAGTTCATATTTGTTTATTTCAATCTAGATTTCAATATGAGAAAAATGCATTATTTGTTCTCCCAGTGAACTCTCATCTGTCTCCCTCCCCTCACAGAGACCTTATTCATCTCAATTGTATGCATATGCACACACACACACACAAACACACACACACACACACACACACACACATTGGATAAAGCATTTACCACAAAAGTTTGGAGAGATGAGGTCAATTTTTAGAAACCACATAAACCTGGAAGAAGAGGGAAATTAATTATTAATAAAATTATTATAAGTCTCCTCTGGACTCCAATCCACATCTACAACACCCCCCCACACATACATCAATTCAATGTGAGAAAAGTTCTAATTAGAAAAGAGCTTCTTTCTCAAGAAAAAATATCAGTTAAAATCTTCTGAAGGAAATTTATAATTAACTTATTATTTAAAAAGTTGATCAAGAAAGGATGTATCATAAGTTATCAAACTGATAATGAATGTTATAAACCATCACAAGAACAGATGAAAATTCTATTTGGAACCTTATAATAAATGTTTAATCCCAAAGGAGGAGTTAGAAAAAGGACTGAAGGAGCTGAAGATGTTTTCAACCGCATAGGATCAACAATATCAACCAACCAGAGTCTCCAGAGCTCCCAGAAACTAAACCACCAACCAAAGAGTACAAATGGAGGGACCCATGCCTCCAGCTGCATATGTAGCAGAGGATGGTCTTGTTAGGCATCAATGGGAGAAGAGTCCCTTGGCCCTGTGAAGGCTAGATGCCCAGTGTAAGGAAATGCCAGAGCAGGAGGTGAGAGGGAGTGGGTGGGTTGGGGAGCACTTTCATAGAGGCAGGATAAGGAGGGATGGGATAGGGGGATTCCAGAAGTGAAACTGGTAAAGAGGATAACATTTGAAATATAAGTAAAGAAAATATCCAAGAGAAAAGAAGAAAAATAAAAGAAAAATGTTTAAATTGAAGCAATCTTCAAAGCAATTGCTATTCAGAAGGGAGAGTTAGGTGGGGTGGTAGTAAAGTACAGTAGGCTCTCAAAAACCCATTGCTAAATACCTTAGCAATGTTGTTTATAACATATTTATTTCATATTGTGATGAAAAAATTATAATGTGGCATAATTCACTTGAGACAAGAAGAAGATGGTATCTAGACCCTGAGGGCACTTCATACAAGAGGGAGATGATTCATACAAGAGGGGGAAGAACAATGAAATCCTCAAAAGCCATCACCATTTTCAAATGACTTATATATCACTGTACTATGGGGTAGATGGACAGACCTCACATGGATACTGAGGGTCTGTAAAGATTGCAACACTTACAATGCCTTTAGAGTAGAACCTGACACAAATGAGTCACAGGGTAGTTAGTAAATAAAAACAACAGTTTTAAGAGTCATGATTAATTTTACACACTAAAAACTACATCCTTTATAATCACTTAAGACTTCCCAAAATAAAAAGAAGTGTAGATTGTTGAGTGCACAACATAAAGATCCTTGCACCCATAGATCTCTAGAGACACCAAGGATGTTAAGCACACAGGACTACCTTTCCAGTGGGAAAGATGTAAAACCCATCCAGAAAACTGAAACTACCAATTGAATGTGACTAATAACCTGACAATCTGCTGTGCTAGGCTATATCAACCTAGCACAACCAGACATAGGTGGCTAGTAACTAAATGGCCCTTACAGCCAAGAGTGAGGCAAGCTCCCACAACCAGGACCAGAGATGCATAATAGCACCAATGACTTCTATGCTACCTATATGACCATGACCAGGCTAGACCCTTCCTTAAGCCTTTAAGCTAGCACAGGTTGCCTCTTGCTAGAACCCATCCTCTTGGAGGAAATGACATGTACTCTGAGTTGAGTTTTGATGTAATATGTTTTCTTATGCACCAATGACTATATTATGCCAGAAAACTTTTTTTCCCAAATAGTACTGTGTTTTAAATATGCTGAAAATGAACTACCTGGTATCATATTCTTGTTCGAGGTTGACAAAGTCAGTATGAAATGGTTTCCCATCCACATATCTTGTGATTTTCTTTCCTGCCTTCCATGAGTACCTGCTATGTCTCCCTCAGTAAGAAATACTAGAAAGGGCTAAAATTTCTCCTTTTATCTGATAGAAATCAAATATATCAGTTTAATTGATTTCCAGCAACATGAACTGATATGAAACTTAGTTGTTTAGAAATCCAGGGGGCTTCAGTAAGCCACAGATGATCCTCTGCTTTTCTTGGGTGAATAGAAAAACCTTAATGAAATTTTGGACAGATGTTTTAACTTTCCCACTATGATCAGATAAACTATTTCTCCTTTAACCTTTGAATTTTAAAATCCAATTCAGACCCATATCTCCCTTTTCTAGTTCTGTATGAGAGTTTAGAATGTAGCTTGTCCTGTAGTTTTATCCAGCCTAGGTCTTGCTCTTTTATGCTCAGTAGTTTCAAGATCCTGGGGACATGATATTCTCTCTCTATTCTGGCACTTTCCACTTAGGGAACCTTCAGTCTTACCAAAGTGAGAGAATTAAGGGTGGAGGGAGGACCCAGTGGAATGGGGCTGCTCTTCCTGTCACCCCTAGTCTACATTTTTTAATAGCACTTATATAATCAATGGTCCTGTTCCTTTCCCCAGGAGCTTATCTGTGGATATCTCAAAGAACTCTCAGTCCCTTCTTCTCCATTATAGTTGGCCTTGTCAGTTTTCTCTTTGGGAGTCAGTCCTCTAATTAGTCATTTATGTTTAAACATATAAGCTGTGCATGTGACAGTCTATTACTCTGTTGGTTGAAAATAACCCTAAGGACGATCCATTAGTATTTTAAGTGTTGACTACTTTATATTTGCATAGGAAGAACAGACATGTCTCTAGCTTGCTGCAGAGGCAAGTTTCTTCAGCCTTTACAGTGAGTTTTTTTTTAAACTTTAAACTCTGCCTACAGTCTCTGCAAAAGCTCATTAAGCTTCCAGAGTTGTTTCCTTGAAACACTTCTCTTTTTCTGGGGAGAATGACATTTGCTCCTTAGCTTGTGGTACATAAAGTGATGTATAATGCATAGCAAATTAAAAACTCTCTGCAAGAGTATTTGACCATGTCACTAGAGTCTTTGTCGAAGATTAAAAAATACAGACTGTGATGGAGAAGATGAAGAAAGTTAGACAGAAGAATCTGAGAACAGGGTTAGAGGACCAAAATGGAATGCTGGGTTTCTAAAGGTTTCTGAAGAACAGGGTGGGGGTTATTGTATTTACATTGAACAGTTGACAGAGTAGATTTGGATGTTACAAAGCCTTTCGGTTGAGAGAAAGATGATTTGAAGTACTAGATATTATATATAGGAAAGAAAGGAGAAGATAAAAGGAATGGTTGAAAGTATAAAGACTGTAGAGCACAGCTACAAAGGAAATTATGAATAGAGACAATTAGAAAGATGTATAGGCAAAGAAATGACTCTATGAAAAATAACGTTCAAGTAAGGGAAGGGAATTTCCAAATGAAATGACTTATAGTCTTGCTTGGCTATTCAAGGTCATGAGAGTATAGCTGTAAGGATTAGAGAAGTAAAGTAAATAAGAAATAACATCTCCAAGTGGGTAGCTCTTTGTTTAGCTGTGCAGGAAAATAACTTCATAGAGGAAGTATAATACTGGCCACAACATGGGCACTTAGAAGGGATGCAGACTTTGTCTATCACAGACAATTGGTCAAGCACATTTAGTGTGTTTAATTAGTATATACCACAAATGAATCTGCTCAATCCAAATGCTATTTTCAAAGTCTGAAAAGACCCTTTTTTGTCACAAGTGCCATATAACTATAGTTGCTATAGAAGCAGAGGACTACTATAGAAAACTATTAAGAACATAATTATGAATACTTTAAAGACTTATTTTAATAACATGTATATGTTTGTGGAGTAGGCTGTCAAGCAAACATGAGTCAAGTACTCATGGAAGGCATTGGATAAACTGGAGCTGGAGCCACAAGCAGTTGTGAGTTGCCTGACACAGGTACTGGTAAATAAACTTGAGATCTTTCCATGTGGAGCACAAGTTCTAATTTGCTAAGCTATTTCTCCAGGCCCTAGTTAAAATTTCTAATAGTAAAACACGTTAATTAGAGGGTATCCAAATCTTGATCAAGATTGATTGAATTTAACATGTATAGTATTCCAAACTATACTGGCACTTCTTATCACTGAGTAAAACCACGACAGTGACAATGCTAAACCTATAGCTCGAGGAGCCTTTCTGAGCATATAGTATCTGGAAGTGTTTAATTATTTAATATATTCCAACTCATGTATTTCCCATAGTGATCCAGCATAGCCCTTTGTATTATTGGAAATCAATAATTGTACCAAGGTTATCAGTTAGTAGTTTGTGAGGCAAAGAGACCGCAAGAGAGCATGTCCCCAGAACAACACTAACTTTAGCACAGATATGTCCCCACTGAAAACTTCCCCTAAATATTCTGAATTTTAAAATCTTAAATAAAAGCCATCCTTTACCTCAATTAACAGCCTTCCCATAACAATTCCTCATTAGCTTGTACACCGGTGTATGTCACCTTGATAAGCACACCTGACAGCGTTTAATGTTTTTTAGAAGTGCATGTATATACACCCTAACAGTTGTTCTCTCATGAAGAAGAGGGTAATAAAGAATTGAAATAACCTGATCAAAAGCCTTTCTGATAGATATGAATGAGCTCCAATTCAAATCTCTATCCTCAGGCTCAAGGCAACAGTCATGGCCATTCAGCTAGTTACAAGTTCCGAATATTCTCTTTCTTTAGTGTTCTCACATTCCAACTGTCTTTTGGAGTTTGCTGGCTCACAATGCTATCTCAAATAGCGACAATGTCCAACAGTCTATTTCTCTCATGGTTATTCTGTCATAGTGCAGCAATGTACTGGACGGCGATTGGCTATACTTGAGGTAGACCCAACAGACTGACCCTCTTTCAGAGTCAGTGGAGCACAATGTCTGTGCATGTATTTGGTGTTTTTTTTTTTTTTTTCCTACTTGATCTCTGGCCCTGAGCAAAGGGCAATACTAAAATAAAGAGAGAAGCAGAATTGTAAAAAAGCAAATTCTTCTCTGTTCTTCCCCCTGTGCCATGAGCATGATATGGCATGTTCATGTTCATGAAGATACCAGCCTATCAGGACTTGGCAAACACAGAGACTGTGCTCCAGTGGGCACAATCAAGGCCCACCTGCACAGTCTATATGCAGATGAGATACAGCTAACTGAATACTTTGTTGCATGAATAAACCCATCCAAGACCGTCCAATCCAGGTCCAGATTAGCCAAATTCCACAAACATGGAGTTTTGTATTCTACTGATAATTTTGCGGTATCCAGAAATAGATATCATTTCTAATACATCAGCACTCTTGTAGTCTAGGAAGGTGTTGAAGTTCAAGGCATGTTCCTGATGTTATGAAGACAGTGGTTCTCAAACGTGGATTTTAACCCCCTTAGCAAAACCTCCATCTTCAAAATATTTGCATTAGGATTCGCATGAGTAAAAATATTACAGTTATAAAGTAGCAACAAAAGTAGTTTTGTGGTTAGGGTTTACCCCAACATGTGGAACTGTATTAAAGGGTCTCTGCACTAGGAAAATTAGAAATCACTGGGTTAGGAATGAGAAGATACAGAGGTAAGTTATTAGTCACATGGCAAATAACAATGTAAGTAAGATGGGAAATATATTTAGGTTTTAGAAAAGGATTTGTACAGGAGAAAAAATTTCTAAACTAGACTTCACTGCTCTTGATGATGAACTGTTGTATGAGACTGTGAACAAAATAAACCCTTTCCTCCCCATGTTGCTTTTGGCCATAGTGTTTCAGCACAGAAATAGTACCCTACCTAAAACAGCACAACATAAATGTGCCATAAAGACAAAGCATTTATTGCTGACTTAGGTATAGTTTAGGATTGTTTGTGAATGCAGTATGACCAGTTTATAAAAGGGGAAATAGTAGAAGGCATGACAAAGAAATTGAAGGCAAGGTGCAGAGAGAAAGGAGAGATCTGGTGTTGGTTTAAGAGGTAAGGCACTGTGGCTCCTTGAATTTGTACGGAATACTAATCATCATCTGGGAGGATGCTTGGGTTCTGTACAGGAAGCTAGAGACCTGAGAGGAGAGGATGCTTGGGTTCTGTATAGGAAGCTAGAGACCTGAGAGGAGAGGATGCTTGGGTTCTGTATAGGAAGCTAGAGACCTGAGAGGAGAGACCTGAGAAGGCAGAGGCTTGCTTGCCAGTGAGGAATGTTTAACACATTGTTCCAGTTCTGTGGAATAGTAGAATGGGTCTGCACATTAGAAAAGCAGGTGAGTGAATCGAAAACTAGAAACATCATGGTGGAATATAGAAGGATGTGAAATTATCAGTGCTCTTTAAACACTGATATGCTCCAAAGACAAATGGAGTACACCATGGGGCAGACATTGACATAGTTAATATTGTTGAAATATTGCTACATGTCTCCCAAATGTAGAACAATGAAAATGGGGTAACTGAAACAAAGCCCTAGTCACCAGTGCATGGAAGACTTGTACAGTCAATTTCAAATACATTTATCATAAGGTTTATGACTGAGTTCAATTCTTCTCACTCAAACAATATGATTTTATGTCACTATAGTAGTTTTTCATTTGGTATGTCCTATTTACTTTTGCCTCAAACCTCACATTTATGATAGCCATTTTCTCTGTTTGCTTCTCTGTACAATGTCAATACATTTCCTCAAAATGTCCACAATTTCTCAAAGATACCAATTAAGGAGTATCTGATGACTACTTGCATGTAATATATATTCTAAGAGCACATATTGGGATATTAAATATTCACATCAGAAAACTAACAGTGCCATTCCTTCCTTTAAGGACTGGGAGGGCCTCTCTATTGCAGGAGTTTGTAGTAGTAACATACAAATCAGTATTTTAAAATGTTAAATAATGCAAAATAGTTGTCTATTGTACTGTAATGATACATGATCAAAATTCATATCCACAATTCTTCAATAAATATATCCTGAAAATGGGTATTTAATTGAAAGCATTTGACAAAACTAGATCTTTGAAATATGAGACCTTAGACTCACCTTTTCTATAAAGTGTGATTATGTATATTGTTGCCTTCAGAAGTGTATTTTTATAATCACTGGTGCTCCATAACAAATTCTATACAAGTAGAAAATCTGATTTCAACAATACAACCAGCTTAGGAATTGAGAGATGGTTTAGCAGTTAAAGGGTTTGACAGACAAGGAACAAGCATTAGGATTATGTGTGTTGGTGTTATGTTGTATGATGGCCTGTTTGTAACTTAGTGCTTAGATAGGAGGAACAATGGCTCCTTGATGGTAGCTAGCAAGGCAGGCTAGTCAAGTGGGTTAGCTCTGGGTTCAAGTGAGAGAGAACATACTTCAATGAATAAGATAGAAATTAGTGTAGTAAAGATCTCTGAACAATATTTGGTTTGCACACTTTCAGTTACACACATGCACACACATATACACACAGACACACACACATACACATAAACTCACACACACTCATGAAAAAGAAAAAATATGCAACTAAAAGAATTATCATAAAATTGTACATTAGTATAATAAGATAAAAAGTAAACTATTAGGCATTATAACCTCAATATTTTAGTTATCTAAAATTGCTAGTAATGGTTTTTTCACTCTCTTTCCCAAGATATGAAGAAAATACAGTGGGACTCTTAATTAAACACTATCATGTATTAGAAACAACCACATTTGCGACACAGATAAATAAGGTGTGATTTATTGAAGAACACTGTTTTATAAACATATGTGACCAAATGGAGCATTTCTAATTAAAGAGTGAAAGAGATGATAGCTCAAGGAATCACTTTATGAAGAACAACTGTCAACATCAAAATCTCTTAATTGCAAAAAGTATCACATTGAGTGAAGATTAGAAACCTGCCCTTGGGAACTGTCAGGATATGTTGGGTGCTGAGATGAACCAGGTTTCTTAACATGTGGGAGTCCCTTGTAAGCTTATTTCTCATTGAAACCAAATGAACTTGTGTAGAGCTAGAGCAGAAATCATTTGTATAGAGGTCTGGGTATGACAGAGTGTGATCCATCCCATTCAAGAATGATGACCATCTTAACATAACACAGAAAGCTAATTCCAACTCCGGAGGTTCCAGTATTTGGTGAAAGAGCACACATTACAAGATGTCATTTATGGAGATAAATTGACTGCTCAAAATTTGCTATCCTGCTTGTTAAACTCAAATAACCTAGTACCTAAAACATAAATTTAATTTATTATGCAAAACTATTAAAAATGTCATTTGTATTCTGTATATTTTTTTCTACCAAAAACAACATTATCATGAAACTCCTCAGTAGGTCAGTGATCCCAACCATTAACTCCCTATGCAAATAAACTTGGAATCACTATTTATCAATTTCTATAATATTCAAAATTGACAAAAACAAATATAAAAAACTAACATTAGTTTGAACAAGTTTCTTCAGTTTGACATTTATTATTTTCCTTTTTTAATATATGGATTCATTTTGACTTTCTGAGAGTTTTGTTACATAGTCTAGGCTAACTTTGAACTCTTTTTTTTCTCTTTTTCTTTTATTTTTCCTTTTTATTTTTAAACTCAAGATTTTATTCTAACTTTGGTCCACTCTCCCACTGTTCCACATCCCATACCTCCTCCCCACCACCCTGATCTCCATGAGGATGTCCCCACCCCACCCAACCCAACAACCCTTCCAGACCTCTAACTCCCTGATTCTCTTTAACTGTTGGGACCACAGCCAGGAGACCTACTTATATGGTTGGAAATTTCTAAAATGTTTTAAAAAATAAAAAAAAAGCAATTCTGCTTTGAGTATTTTCAAAAGGTTATTATAGATATTTGTTAAAAGTTAATCAAGTACTGGATATTTTTGAAAACAAGCAAATTATAGAGTAAATTCCCAGACTACTACCATATCCAAAGGCAGAGCACACCGATGAAAACTGAAAATGACAAGTTTCAAAAGTCATGACCATCTTAATAGATTTACCTTTTGAAGAAAATATTATACATTTCTTTACATCATGAGTGATAAAGAAGTATTTTTTTTTATCTTCACCAAAACATAGAGATGAAAATTTCAATAACCAAAGGCTTAGGTAGTTAGTCACTAATTCTTCCATTATGCACGTGCACATGCACACATACACACATCACACACACATGTTATGTTACACACACACATATACACACACACACAAACACACACTCACACATACACATCACACACATACACACTTACACATCACACACATAACACACACATACACATAACACACACACACACAGACATCACACACACATACTATACTCTGTGTATAAGGAAAATTTTGATGCATGGTAATAATATATTATAAATTATGATCAAAACCACATTAAGAGTTCAGTAGAAAAACGTAGTTACAGGAATCAACTTGAAGTAAATATTGAAAGCTTGCTCCAGTTTAAAATTTGACAGAAAAAAAAACCTGTAGTACAGAAGCTTACCTGAGGTAGGGCTGAATTGAGCTGTCTCTGGAGTGAATCTCTGTCATAGATGACATCCTGGAGTCTTTGCTGGGCAAGTGAAAGGCTTTCCTGGGTCTCTCGAAGTGTGTCCAGTAAGCGGTCCCTTTCATCCAGCATGTTGACCATCAGTTGCTCAAAATGTGAGTCCGAGTCGGAGCCACTGCTTTGGGACCCCCGTTGGCTCATTGGGGTGTCCTCGTTAATCGTGGGCATCACTTCACACATCATTGCTTAAGAAAGAACATGAAGGGAAAGTTTTTAAGGAACACATTCTTTTTAGTAATGTGCGGCCATGGCTTTCACTTAAGCATCTATAGGTCATTCACCTCTTCCCTCTACCCTTTGCCTTCAGTCCAATCTGGAGGGAGATGTGGACCTCAGGGAAATATCATTGTCTGCAACCTCCATGACTTCACCTGTCTGACAATCCAAAGATGCGTCATGGATAATACTTAACCTGCCTTGTGTTTCTCCATTTTCTTCTGCATAATTTATCACACATCATTTGATTTATAGACATACTTCATTTCAATAATTCTGCTCCCCTCCTCCTCCACCACTGCAAGTTTACAAATGTCTTACAACTCTACCTTATTTTCCAACAAGTACATCCTTGTGCTTCGGAGAGATGAGAGTATATGATTTTTGATTGATGCACTGATAAGTAACCTAGTAGTTACTCATTTCATCAGAAAGTCCCAAATAATTGAGTGTTTTGGGTATTAAGCAGTTATTTTATTACTTCTTCAACAGATTTCCTCACAGCAGTTAGTTTAAGCCTTTTGGATTGATCATTTTTTCCTTATTTTCATGTTCCCTCTGTCACAACTGTACACAAATTTGATAGATAACTTATATTGAATTAGACATAAGCTTTAGGAATTAGTCTGAGACACATGAGTTTGTCTCAATTATTATACAGCTAATTATGCTTAGTATGCCCGTTAGATGCACTGTCTGGTTTCCATCCAAACAATACAATCTAACACTCTCTCAAATATTCCACAAACAGATGCAGTAAATTACATTACCAAACACGGTTTCACTTGTCAGCTGCTAGTCACAGACTCTCAGTCATGGAATAAATGGACTGCTCAGAATACTTCTTAAGATTATTTACTGATTTGATGGAAAGTAGAATGTACAGACGTTGTCATGAAGCATTGTCATGTCATGTGTGGCATCACTAAAAATCAGAACTTAGGCTACTTCCCTTTTCATTCCTGTGCACGTGTGCATGTGTATCTGTTGTGTGTTTCTATGCTAATGTGATTGTATATGTGTGTGTGTGTGTGTACATGTATGCTCACTAGTGTGTGCTGGTGTGTTGAAGCATCTAATTCTCAGTTTCAGTTGTATGATGACCAGAAGCTATTGGAAGACCTGGTTAACTTGTAGGTCTCAGAGCTTGCTTGGGACGTTATAAAGGAAGTCAATCCACTTCTCTGTCTACATATATGTCCTTAGGGAAACTTTCTGGTGACATTTTGAATTAAAATGTCAAATTGTAACAGTTCAATATTCAATTACTTTTCATGTGCCTCTTCATGTAAACTTAGTTGTGAGGAAACAAAGCTTAATTATTTCTGAACTCTTAGGTCATGGCCCATTGGAAATTGAGATAAGCTTCAAGAAAAAAAAAAAAAAAAGAAAGAAAATCATTTTTGATAAGTATTTTCTGGAAAAGAAAAGAAAGAATTGAAAACTTCTAAAAAATGATTCAAAATACAATGAAACAATGTCCATCACTTAAAAGACTGAGCTATGGGAAGACAGGGCCTTGACTGATTGAGTTCATATATACCATAGAGTAAGTTACAGAGCAGACATGTAGATCCTCTTTACAGCCATGCTCACCGACCCTTTCTGGTTAACAACAAACATATGCTCCTTGATCAATATTTTACACTTTTTACTATATTCTTATTCATTCACTATAAGGAAGGTTAAACCCCTCCCTTCCCTTCTTTAACAGCTACAAATTCTTTGTTACACTAATTGAAAATCAAATAAAGCCTTTTCAACACATTGGCTTATTTAAAAGGGTTGCTTTCCCAAGCCTTGTATGGCTTTCACACATGGAACAACTGAGACACTCTGAAGAGACATGGCTGTGAGCCTATGTGCTTATTTCCGACACTGAAGGTTAAAACAAAGTAGCAGACAAAACTGTGCCAGGAAATACAGCTATCTACCTATTCTCTATTCTATATTTTAAACCATACCTTTAGAAAGGAAAGCTATTGCAAACAACTTTAACTTCCAAGTAGAGTTTAACTGTCATCATTACTTCAAGCATAAATTTCACTCAACTAAAGCAGACTACTCGGATGCTTTAATTGAGTGAAAAACCCTTGCTATTAGCAGGAGACATTGGACAGTCACAAACTTAAGACTTTAGATCTTAGTTGTAGATTTGATCAGCCAAAAGATACGTTGATGAAAAGTTTAGAAAATCTATCCAATATAAACTGTGATAACACAGGATCATTGTGAAATGGAGGAAGTTGGTTTGCCATCCAAAAATACATATTTCCATCCACAAAGAAGGAATGACAATTTGTTTATAAAGTTCTCACTTTAAGCATCTAGTGGGTTATCCAACAGAGAACACACATAGAAATATATTTAAAAAATTATAAAAACCCAAACATGCTCTTTATTACCAAGTGGTCCCCATTTATCCTTAAAGAAATCATATTGTACATTAAAATTCCTGCTTCTAAGTCTATAGCTGTAATCCTAGCAGATACTTCTGAACTATCCAAATTCAATTCACAAAACTCAAACCATGCGAAATCACTTAGGAAATAAAATGCAGGCATGCAACTTTCTTCCAAGCCGATGCAAATAAGTGAATCTGGAAAGATAAAAAACAAACAAACAAGCAAACAAACAAAAACTGTCTGCAAAAACAAATCAACTTTTATGGGTTAGGTTAGTTATTATGTTAGACCTCAGATTCTGATATAGTCTTATAAAGTACTTGTATGTACCTCAAAACATAGTCTACCATTTCCCAAATGCACAGCTTGGGTGTATTAGGAGCAATTAGAATCCTATGCAGAATATTTTATAGAACCCTGGCATGGGGCCGATATGGTTACCCAGAATCTTGTGTATTGCACCCAGACATATCACATCTTGCTTTTATAGCCATTTTTGGCACTAAAATTGCAAACATTACACCATCACTGAGACACGAGTCAATTCACAGTTTGCTGAGGCATTTGCCTTTTCATTATCCCTGTTTTATGTCAATGTGAAATGTAATTTTATGAACCGCATCTAGATATAGATGACTAGATAACTCAACTATTGTAGGTTTCAAGCCCCAGTTTCAGACAGAGTGGATTTCATTTTTAAGAGAGAAAAAAAAAAAATAATAACCCTCATTGGTTTAATTATCTCAGTGCTTAAATTTAGCACGAATAATTTTATACCAAGAAAACCACCTCCCACGCTGTCAGGGTATAACCTTGACTGTCTTCTAAACCTCTCAGAATCCAAAATAAAAGTTTTGAATGCCCGGTGAAGTCATTCAGCAAGAATTTTGAGATCCAGAGTGCTCCTTGGTAATATATGTTCTTACTAGCTATACCTATTCAGACAAGAATATTCCAAAAGTCTTTTATTTATGTAAATCAATAACTTCGTTTAATTATGTTGCTAGAAATTATACACTACCATAGGCAAAGAAGATGTCATTCACGGTTGTAAGTTTCTTCGTAAAGGTTTAGTCTTTCGAACCCTCCCAGTTCCATCTCTGTTAACCCACAAGGAGTAATTCAGTAAGAGAAAGCCTAGCCATTGTCTGATTACATTACACGAATATTCCTCCTCCTCTTTAACTCTTTGAAATCCCCTGTTCTCGGAAAATATTCCTACCACTCTAATGGAAGCATTTTCACTTTCTTTACCCCAGTGCCTGTTCAGATGGTCAAACATCAAGCCTACCCCACACTGCTGGACAGTGACTGTTCAGCCACACCCCCACCACCCCGAAAGAAGTTGACTTCATAATTTCCACACTAAAATTGTTCATCAGCCCCAGGAGAGAACCAGCTAGGCAGGAGGCAAAGAAATCAGGATGGAGGAGATGGATAGAAAGCAAAGGTAACTAATACCCACAAGGAGGACTTTGCCTCTCCTCTTCCCTGGGGGCGGGGTGGGGCTGGGGAGGCGGTCAAGAAAAAAAAATGATGGGGAAGAGAAACCATGCAGCTTGAATACAGTTTCTGTACCTAATGTCTCTTAATTCGGGTCCTGTTTCTTCAATTGTCAATGACAACCGCAGTCTCGACTGGAGGAGAGGTGAGGCTCACACCCAGCAGTCCTGGACCATTTCCCTAGCAACTGGAGGAGAAAGGCAGCTTAGACACTTGCGAGCCCCAGCGTTCTCTTGGAACGTGCCCTGGCTCCTTAATGTGGCAGCAGTTCGGCATCTTCCCGTGGCTCCGTCAGCAGCCAAAAGGAGAAAGGTCCATCGGAAAAATGGCATATTACAAATTTTGCTTTGGGAAGCAGAGCTCGGTTCAGACCATTGTCAAAGGGAAGAGAGGGGGAGGCGGTTCTTAAAGCAGCCGCGGCCCCTTTGCCGCCCAGCAGCAGCCACCGCCGCTTGCTTGCTTTCGAGTGTAGCTGGAGCCCCGGGGCGGAGAGATGGTAATCCGGGACTGGATCTGACTTTCAGAAACTTAATGTAGCACAACTTCTCCCCGTGGTTTCCCTGGGCCATCCAGAGGGTGTAGAAGGAAGGGTCCCTCCAAACACGAACTTGGGGTGAAGTGTGGGAAGTACCTATCTGGAAGGGACATTCTCCACCCAGTACCCCACCCGTAGCCCCTGTGGAATTTATAGTAAATGCTGGGAGTTTGATGGTTAAAAGGAAGTGAGTCCCCTGGGGATGCTAGAAACAGGACAGGTCTTCTCTGGGCACCCAGCCTACTTCTGTCCTAGGGTGTAGCCTTTCACTTAAAGGAGGTGCTTCTTTTCTGGGAAGGTAAGCACACACACACACACACACACACACACACACACACACACACACACACACACACACACACCCCTGCCCCCATCATCGCGCGCTGCCTCCTCCCACAGGAACATTTTTTTTTCCTTCGAGTCCCTCTGCAATTCATCCGCTTGCATCAGTTGGCCGACAGAACCAACCTGCTGGGAACTAGAGAGGATGCTACAGCATCTTCTCACTTGCCTTGTGCAAGCCTAGGATACTCCTTCTGTGTCTCCTCCCCTCCTCCTCCTTGGCAATCTCTACCGTCTCTTCCTCTGGAACAAGGGCTTCCCCTGGAAGCTGCTGCAGTGGTTTCCACCGGCCCTTAAATAAATTCTGAAGTAATCACGTCTTTGCTCTCCTCCTCACGCACACGCGCTCGTGGATACACTCCACTCTTCTCCCCCAAAAGCTTCTCTGGAGCTGCTGAGGATCACGCTGGTCTCAGTGTTTCAGACATGGCGAGGACTCGGATGATCTGAAGTATTAGGGGTTCTGCTTTGCCCAGCCCAAGCTCTTCCCACACAATCATCTTTATATGAAAGCTTGTGTTGGCACGTGCCTTAGAGAACTAGCAACCTTCCTGCTCTGTAGCCTCTTGTGTTTGCTGTTGCTTTCTGTAGCTTCTCTTGAAGGAGAGGCAAGGTAGTCAAGTATAGGAACCTGAGTCTAGGGTGTGGCTGGGTCTGTCACTTTGCACTACCTTTTCAGGTCTCCTCCATTTATTACCTTAGTGATAAGGATCACTCGTTGAACATTCCCTGACAGAGAGACTAAATTTTGACTTTCAACAGTCTGGCAGCACCAAGAACATGTTAGGTCCCTATAAACTTTCCCCTCCCCCACTCCAATCCTCCTTCAGGGAGTCTCTTTCTGTCTGTCTGTCTGCCTGTCTCCCTCCCTCTCTCTGTGTCTTTCTCCCCCTCCTCCTCTCCTCTCCTCTCCTCCTGTAGTGTGTGTGTGTGTGTGTGTGTGTGTGTGTGTGTGTGTGTGTGTGTGTGTGTATTCACATCGATCAGGAATAAGGAGTCATCAGTAGACAGAAAACAAGCAAACAAACAAATAAATGATACATTAAGGAAATATTTGAGAGATGAAGATATTGTTGCACTGAGGAAACAAGAAGAGAATTAAGCATCAAGTAGACAGCAGTGGAAGTTACAGCAAGTGTCTAGAGTAAGTAAGCAGTGTAAGAAACCCAAAAGAGCAGAATCCAGATATTACTGAGAAATGATGCTCACATCCTGAATCACTATGATCACTACACAGAGTATTTTCTTGGGGAAAAACTGAATTAGTTGATGATTCTACAATAAAATTTAAGACAAACCATGAATTATATTCCCTTCTGTCCTAGACTGTTATTCAAGTTTTGAATCACAGTATAAGAATTGAGTGCAAAAATATTGAACATTAATAGGTGGAAATTATTATATGTTGGATGAAGCACTATTTCTCAAACATGCTCACTTGTGGGTCCAGATCTTCGTAGATGCTGGAACTCTAAGGCTAGAGTGGATGCTTAGAGGCTGCATTCCTTTCTAACAATACCTATACAATACACTATGTTGATGTGAACAAAAACTCCCCCCAAAAAGCTGTGTGTGTTGAGACTAAAAGACTGATTGGAAAGTTCCAGGTCCAAGAGCTAATTATTTTGTCTCAGGCTAACTTTGGCCTTCCATCTTTAGCATTGCAGCTTAACTCTTTAAAGACACCATACTGAAGTCACCACTCACAATGGCATCTTTGGTCTCTTGAGAAAAATCTGGTTATAGTGATGACACATATTCTGTAAGTTTGTCATATTTCCCTTTCTCTACTTTGAACTCTTGAGATATTGAAATAAAAGGTGCATTCAATAATCAGAGAGCACTATGGTGCATCATAGCCTTGATACCCCTTGTTCTGTTAAATCTCAAATTCCACTACAATTCCTCTGCACAAGTCATTGGTCAAAGTCAATACAAATCCTCCTAACACTGTTTTTCCTTTCTTAGACTCCTGGCTTAAGAACATCAGAGGCTTAACCAGGGGAAGTAGCCAGGGGAAGTCTGAAATTTTAGTTCAATGGAATGTTTGCTTTGTCTCCTAGCAGGAGGACTTCCCTGTCAGGAACTAAAACTTCTAGGTCAGCAGAACTTAAGGTCACTGGATCAGGAAGCAAAGATTTACATAGTTAATCACTAGGGACATTGTGATTGTGAGTGAAAACACTGCCAATTAATGATACAAAAACTATTCCTGGGGTATGCTAAAAAGATTTTATGTTAATGCTAATCAAGATGGATTTGAATGTACAATACAGTTTTGTAAGATTATGCACCAAAGAAAATAACAAAGATTTACTGGATAACACATACTAATTTTCACATATAAGGATGTTTTTAATACAAATACAAGGCTAGTAATAAATAATTAAAATAGGTATCTCAGTGTCTTCTGACTTCAACTATGTAGGTGACCATTTTGGCAAATAGTTAACTATGTTTTGATTTCGTTGAAGCTTTTTGATTTTAACATGAGTAAAATAATTAAATATTTTTTTTTTTTGTTTATTGATTGTCCTGTTGGCAAGCCTGTGGGGTATTTTCTTAATTAGTGATTGCTATGAGAAGGCCCAGTGCATGGTGGGCAGTGTGTGTGTGTGTGTGTGTGTGTGTGTGTGTGTGTGTACACGCGTGCACGCATAGCTTACTACACATGGCTTGCCTCTTAGGATTAGGTAATTTATCAGGGGCTCATCCCAGGAGAAGACTAATTCCTCAAAACAGCTATTCATTGTAGAGGTGGCTGGCACTAGGTGGTATGAAATGATGAAGCAAGCAAGCCTTGTAGGCAGTGTTACTCCATGGCCTCTGCTTCAGTTTCTGCCTCTAGGTTGATGCCTCGAGTTCCTTTCTCGAGTCCTTTCAGTGATCGAGTGTGAGCTAAAGTGTATAAGATGAAGTAAACCATCTCCTTTTCAGTATGGCTTTAGGTGTAAATAATGAATTTAGCTTCTTTTTTTTAAAAAAAAATAATTTTATTATTTTGTAAGAATTCCACACATAACTATTATATTAACCTAATTTTTGTTTTCCTGTCTGCCCCTCCCCTATCTCCCTCAACTTTTTCTTTGTTCTTATGGTTACATCTACATGTTCATATATACAAGCATATATATGTATAGCATGTTGTTTCCACTTACTATTGCTCAGATGTGTATGTATTTAGGGCTTTACTGCTTAGAATTAGATAACTTATCAGGGGCTCATTCCTGGAGAAGAGTAATTATTCCCCTCTGCAGCCATTAATCGCCTGTAGTTCTTCATTTAGATGAAAGGGCTTCTAGCATTAAGATGCCAGATAATGCCATTGTACAGATCAATGACTATATTGTTACAATTTCAAGGGTATAGCCTCCTGCCATGTGCAGAATACATTATCACCTAGCTATTAATGTGGCTTTTATTTCCTCAGCTAAAATGAAGAGACAGGAGCTGTACCCAAGCTTTATAAATACATGGTTTAGCTGAGCCCAAAGCATTTCTTACTCCATATTAAGTATTCCGAGCTCTAGGCCTAGAAGATTCTATCCTCTGTACAATCTAAACATCTGCAAGCCCAGACCTTGAAGGCTTCAGCTTAGAGTCGTTGTCTGCTAGGTTTGGAATAGTTCAGCCCCCGACTTACTGCTCAATAAATGCAATCTCTCTAGCTCTTGCTGAACTCTGACTTGCTTTTCAATTCAGGTTTTCTGTCCTAAACTGTTTTCCAGACTGATTGATACAAATTTGCTTCTCTCGGCTTCTCACTGAATTGCTGTGTTAGAAAAGACTGCCTCTGAACTCCACATACTGTACTGATTGACCAGAACTTCTCTGAACAGGAATGATTTCTCTCTTCTTCACTGTTCTTAAGTAGCCTAATGTTTGTGATTAAAGATAGTCCAACCAGATTATATCTTTGAGTTGATCCCTTGCCAGAGCCATATTACTGGATTAAAATTTCACTACTCCTTGCAGATTTTTTGTTCTTCTATAACTTACACTTTTTTTTTCTCCTCCTCTTCTATGATGTTCTCTGAGCACTAGGCTTAATAGTTAGATTTTGGATGTCCCAATTGAGAATGATGACCATAATGTCAATTATTTATAATTTTGCTAGTTATAATTTTCTGTGATGATCTCCATCTCCTCCAAAAATAAAGTTTTTTTTTTTTTTTTTTGACAAGAGTTGAAAACCACAGACAATTGACAAATAGGACCTCTAAAAAATGCTGTAATTCCTCACAGTAATAGAAATAAGCAACAAATTCAAAAGGAAGCCTATAGCATGGTATAAATCTTTACCAGCTATAGATATGATTGAAGATCAATACTCATAATAGTCAAGCAATTTAAAGAATTTTAAAACAGGACTGCAGATCCGAACAATCATTTTCACCTTTTAACAGGCATGCATTGCATTGAGTCTTGTAGTATATGCCTTTAATTACAACATTTGGAGGGTAAAGACAGACACATGCAGAGGTCTGACCTCTGGGTTTCATATGCATTCTAGGTAAGCCAAAGTGACACACCCATTGTCTAAAGAAAAGTCATGCAATATTAATATGTTATATTACTTAGGGGAAGTAAAAACAACAGAATATACACAGCAGGTCAGACACACAGTAACTGATTCTTCTCTTTTTCTACCTTCAATGACAAGAATTGGTGAGCGGCTACTTTCTACTGAAATGTAGCTCAGGCTCTACTCCCCATTTGTGTCCTGCTCTTTGCATCTTTATGAAGACAGTGGAAAAGGCAAACTTTCCAAGAAAACCTGAAATGGCCCATTTCCCTCACATGGCACTAGTGGGAAGAGCTCACTTTGCAGTATGTAAGAGGGTCCTTGAGAGCCTTAAACCCTGAGGAAGAATAAAGACATGTTGGCAAAAACATAGGCATGACTTCTTTGTAGTCTTGGGGGGAAAAAGGAACTTACAGATTGAAAAAACTACTTTTAAACTTTTTCTGGTATATAACAGTTTAATCAGATATAAAATATTATGAGAGTAATCAAATACTATTTGTCATTTAGACTTGCTCTGCAATATAGAGGGCCACAAACCTGTTCTAGTAGGTCATAAACCCTAGAAGGAGAACCTACTACTGTTATTCCATTAAATGTCTATAGTATTAAACCAAATTCCAGTGACATCATTATCCCTGAGATGAATGAATTCTCCTAACCCTCAGCAGAGAAACCTCTTTCTGACATAGCTGGTGATTAAAACAGAGACTAATAACTGCTCTAAGTGAAAACAATCAGGCTTTAGAGTCACACTCCTAAGGAAATCTATTTCATGTCCCTCCCCACAAGGCTCCTTATTATCATAGTAGAAGGAACATAATGACTGTCGGAGTCACAAGGGGCAGATGACAAGTGAAACAGTGTTTTCCAAACACTATATGGCAATTCTATGTTGGACATCACAGAAGTTTTGCCAACATGCATATGCCTGTGAAAGCCTAGGCCACACAACACCACAACATGGACAGGGAGGGAAGGACAGTCCTACACTTAGCTGAAGCTGTAACATCAAATGATAGCTATTGGGAAGGAAAAATTACGGATCCTTTTAAAGGAATGATTCCCTGGTAGGATGAAGGTTCTCCAGTGGATGTCCATACATCCATGATTATATATACAGCACAAATTGATCTCCATGGACTTATAAAACAAAAAGAAGACAACACGATATTGGGGTTTCGAGTGCTAGATAAATATAAAAGAATTTGTGGTAAATGTGATCAAATTATTAAGAAATTCATAAAAATATTAAAATAAATTAAATAGGGGTTGATGGAAGAGCTCAGGGGTGAAAATCACCCATGTTCAGTTACTGTCATTCACATTGTAGCACAAAATGTCCTGTTTTACCATTTATCTGGAAAACAAAGCTTTCTGGTCTCCATGGGCGTCTGGCATGCATGAGATGTATAGACATGCATACAGGCAACACACTCATAAACAAAATAAAACAGACTAAATATATTAATTGTATCTGATAACAAATATACTAAGTATTTATTGTAATAGTAAGCCTATTTTCATTGGATTTCATGTTTACTGTTAGGCTTATATTATATTCTAGTTATTATCTCTGCAAAAAATGCTGTTTAACATAAAAAATATAGTGTGCATGGTTGCTGACTCATGTACCTTCACACAAGTAAGCACGTATCATCTTACATAATAAATTAGTGTGCAAAACTATATTAGTCAGCCTTCATGCATACATAGGATTACTACAAACTAGCAATTTGACAAATGTATATTTTAATTTCAAATAAAACCCAAGGCTATTTTAGTGTTCTTGAATTATGTAGAATTTTATTCTTTGAAAACATGATGTATATATATATATATATATATATATATATATATATATATATATATATATATATTTAAAGTTACAGAGAGTTTTATATCATTAATATTACATTAGACCCAAGAGAAACACATATAGAGATAAATGAGCCCAACAACTATTCTAAAACAATGTATCATTTAAAAAATAAAACTATAATTTGGGTAGAAAATACTCTATGCCTAAGATTTCTAATCTCAATACCTCCTTAGACTATGGGAGAAAAAAATTCTCAATACATTTAAATTTTTAGGTAGAAAAACATTCTAGTATAAAGCCTCCTGACAGACATTTTTATTCTTTACTGGGATCCAAAGTAGAGGTTGTTATTTATAGTTAGAGTCTTGAAATTTAATGTACAACTTCATTCCCATAGATGAATAAACTAAGCTCAGTTATGTTAATTTCCACATTGAAGAAAAAGCTCCTCAAGACACTGCTTGGCTTCTCATATACACTGCACACTAAGTATCAAAGGCAAGCCATTAATACATGTATCTTACTATTATTATATTGCTTTGATCATTGATATTACTGAAGCCAATTGAACATTTAACTTAATCAGAAAAAAAAAAGGTACATAATTACCTTTGTTCTTTAGGTGAAAACCACTGGATAAAACATCACATATAAAATCCCCTTCTGGATGGTATAAACAGACATATGCAAACAGGCTTGGAGAGTACACTGATAATTAAAATGCCTGATGGGGATAATTGTCATTTCAGATAGAGTTTAGACTCACTGAGAAATGAAGAATATAAATATATATGTTTTAGAATAATATGTAGAAATAGTAGTATCTTTTCTTCCTCTATTCACTTTACATCCCCATGGCTTTGCCTGTCCTCCACTCCTCCCAGACCCACCCTCATCCCCTGCCTCTCCATCCCTCTCCTTTTCTCCTATGAGAAGTGAAGGACCCCCATGGGTATCAACTCACTTTGGCAAATCAAGTCACAGCAGGACTAGGAGTATTCTCTCCCCACAGAAGCTAGACGATGCAGCAGTCATCAAGGAAATGCAAATCAAAACAACTCTGAGATTTCATTTTATACCCTTCAGAATGGCTAAGATCTAAAACTCAAGTGACAGCACATGCTGGGGAGGATGTGGAGCAAGGGGAACACTCCTTTGCTGGTGGGAGTGCAAACTTGAACAACTACTTTGGACATCAATTTGACAGTTTCTCAGACAATTGGGAATAGTTCTACCTCAAGACCCAGGTTTACCACTCTTGGGCACATTCCCAAATGATGTGCCACTGTACCACAAGGACACATGCTCCACTACATTAATAGCAGCCTTATTTGTAATAGCCAAAAGATGGAAACAACCTAGAGAAATATTATCTTTTAAATTAACATAATAAGATTAGCCTATTTTAAAGACATAGGAATTGCCCTGCAGGAAAATCTTTCTAAGATAGTGGATAAAGATTTCATTTGTCTATGAGCTGATATCTTCTGATGTACCCTATGTGGAGTATTTGGATTGTATGTCAGGCAGACTGAGAAATAAGATGTTAAAAAGAGGTGTCAAGCCAAAAGTAGGAAACAGCAGGTATTTAAGTATCTACTACTGAACAATTGTTAAAAATCACGTAGACTGAAAGTCAAAGCCGCCAAACTTTCATAGTACAAGCTCTGAATGAAAACCATCAAGGACACTGTGTACATGTGTCGTTATAGATTCTCGACGGAATATTATTAAGTGGAAGAGTTTGGGCTTCATAAAAGTAGGGCAACCTCCAGGCAGGCAGAGGCAGCAGGAGAGTTCTGCAAGAGCAAGTAATGAAAGAAGTAAGAGTTGATGCATATTTTGTATCCTGCCATGGGCCAATACTGAATCATAATCTTAAAAAAAAAAAATTCTTGCTATCTACTTCTCCCCAACCCCCCAAAACGCAGCATCAACTCATATGGTTAAAGGATTCAGATATCCTCAGCAGGCCATTCAACTACACAAATAAATCTTTAGCATGTTAAAACAGAGAGTAAGCTTTTAAATTATTTTAAGAATGATTTATATACCCAGGAAGCAAAGTGTTTAAGTAGAACACAGGAGAGGTGTTCAATATAAGATAAATGGTTTGTAGAACAAGTTAAATATACATAAAAAAGAATGGAAAGCAAAGAGATACTTGTACTCACGTGAGTTCTTTGTAAAAATTACTTTGATAATATGCACACAGGTTCTAAGAACTCTGGACTCAGAAATCATAAAACAGAAAATTACTTGTATTGCTAAGTTCCTTATTTGGCTATCCAATGGTGACATCAAAAGTGAACTTCTGCCTGGCAGTGGTGGCACATGCCTTTAATCTGAACACACAGTAGAGGCAGGTGGATCTCTGTGAGTCTGAGGTTAGCCTGGTCTACAAAGGGACTTATTACTTCCAGGAGAGCCAGAACTCTTGTGCAGAGAAACCCTTTCTTGAAAATAATGGTCTTATATATCTATCAAGCAAAGTAACACAAATAAAATTCATGGTGCCCAATTAAAGAACCGGAGAACTACATCCATGATCAAGATATATTTATTCCTGTGACTCCCTAGAGTCTGGACATCAATTGGCATTCAGATCTCTTCTCTGGCCTTCTCCCATGTCATTGGTATGTTCTGACTTCAATGTGAGATGTTCCCTCTCAGGATCATTGTTTGAACATAGCCCCCCCCACCCCCACTTTGGAGTGCTGTTTTGAGAATCTGTGGAATCCTTAGCAATTAGGAATTACTTAGTAGATATAGATCACAGCAGGTAGACACTCAGGGTTACATTTAGGACTTAGCTCTCTGCCTAGTCAGCCTCAAACTTTTCCACTGCACGTTAGCCACCCCAGCTGCCAACACCACCACCCCTGGACCACCAGAACAAACAGCATCCCTGGACTTTGAGCTCTCCTTCTGTTCTTTTTGTAAGGTATCCTGACACTGCATAAAAACAAAACAACAACAAACTAACAGAACATATTTCAGCTGATTTTACTACGATAAAGTACCAATGTGTGTGGCTGCCTCAGGACTCAGATATAACGTGCCCACGCTATTTGAATGCTGTCCTAAATGTGGTAAATTACTCCTTCTTCCTTCCATGCTTTTCAAAAATGTCTTCCTAATTTCACATTTTACTTACAGCTTTCCACAAGTATTTCATTTTGTTAGATTCATTTCATTCTGCTATGTGGTCACCCTCTGCTCTCTTTTCCTGCTGTATCTTGTTGCTCTTTATTCCTCCTTTCTGTTATATCATGCTGTCCATCCATCCCTCTCCTTAGATATAAATTGATTTCAGTCACATGGCCCTCTTTCCATTTTTCCATTTTCAGTTCTCTTCCTGTGTTTTTCTCTCACCTAAATACACAAAGTTCCTAAGCTAGAATCCATATATGAGGTAGGACATACAATATTTGTCTGTCTGAGCCTGGATTTCTTTCCTTAAAATAATATACTCTAGTGACATCCATTTCTCTGCAAAGTTTGTGATTGCATTCTTCTCTACAACTAAGTAAACCCCGTGTAATACCACATTCTCGTTATTATGTCATCTGTTGATGGCCATGTGGGATGATGTCATGTCCTTGCTATTGTGAAAGCAGTAACAATGAACATGGCCATGCAAATGTCACTGTGGTGGATATAGACTTCTTTAGGTATATGTCTGTAAATACTGCAGATAGGTAGATATAAGGTAGTCTAATTTAAGGGTTTTTGAGAAGGTGCCATGCCTTCAAATATGCATTTATAATTGTTAACTAAATACATGAATGATGATGTCAAAGAGAAGTCCCAGCAAATAACTAGAATGAGGGATAGTCTATAGCACAGAGGAGAAGGAGGTGGGCCTCAAATGAGGGTATGAAAATCTAAGCTTGGACAGCACATGAAAGAAAAGACAGAGCATCAAGTGAGGATGGAGCTGCTATACGACAGTCAACACTCTGACCCATAATTGTTCCTGTATGAAAGAACTGCAGGGATGGAAATGGAGAAAAGCCCAAGGAAAAGAAGGTCCACCAACAGGCCCAAAGGGGGATCCAGCTCAAGGAGAGGCCCCAAGGCCTGATACCATTACTGAGGCTATGGAGCGCTCACCAAAAGGGACCAATCATGACTGTCCTCCAAAAGATCCAAGAAGCAGTTGAAAGAGTCAGATGCAGATATTTGCACACAGGCAACCAACAGAAGACACTGGCCCCTGTGGTTGAATTAGGGAAAAGCTGAAGGAAGCTGAGGAGGAGGATGACCCTGTAAGAGGACCAGCAGCCACAATTAACCTGGACCCCAAGGTCTCTCACACACTGGCTCACCAACTAACCAGCCTACAGTAGCTGATATTAGACCCCCCAACACATATACAGCAGAGGACTACCGGGTTTGGGTTCAGTCAGAGAAGATGCACCTAACCCTTGAGAGACTGAAGGCCGCAGGGAGCTTAGAGGTCTGGTGGGGTGGGTGGTGTGGGGACATCCTTGGGGAGACGGGGTGGGGCAGGAGTGGTGAGGAGGTACGAGATCTGGCACAGTCCGAGGATAGACCAGGAGAGGAATAAAATCTGGAGTGTAAAAACAAACAAGCAAGCAAGTTGATTAAATAATATCCTAAAAACCAGAATCCTGGTATAATTTTAAGTCAAGAACATGAGGTATATTTGAGAAAGTGGCTGCTGTGACTGCTCAGCCAATTTTCAAAGAATGTATGCAGAGGATATGAGTAGAGTATGTCGACTGAAACAAAATGGAACCCGTTTCGATTGACTTCAGTGTCATTGTCTCACTGTGAGTTATCCAAGTAGAAATATTTGCAGGGAATTCAAGAAGCCACTCTGTCAAGTAGATACCTAGGCTGATGATACACACATGTAAAACATTAGCAGGACTTTTGAGATGATGGAGTTGGATGAAATTGGTGATTAGGAACGTGCAGATGAGATGAGACAACAGAAGAAGGATGGACTCTAGCGACCATTGGTGGTGGGCAATTCACTCTGACAAGACAGAGCAGACAGGGTTAATGAAGAAGCAGAGGAGGCAAGGGTTGTAGGAGACCGGGATCATCCCAAGAAACCAGATAGGCAAAAATGGGATGAAACTCTTTGAGGTGAGCAACAATAAATGCATTTAGCCAAGTGGTTGAGGAAAACTCAAGGAAAATGATGATTGCAGAAAAGCAGTTATAATGACTCGAGATCATGGAAGATGCTTAAGTAGAAGTACTGACTTTCTAACAAATGTGACTGCTAATGGCATAAGAGGAGGACGTAAGCCATAGAGAGATAATAGTTTTTGATCTGAAAGCCATATAGCTCTAACTGGTTAGTCCCAGAATCTCCAGAAACACGAGGTAACATTTACATGTATACACATAATGGCATTTCCTTGAGATGTTACAGTTCTTGTTATTGTGTGATATTTTAATATAATCAGATAGAATAACTAAAGCTATGGAGATATAACACTGACTGGCATTATGCTCTGTTTATAAATGCTAAGACATACACGGTTCCGAATCTATTCAAACAAACACACATTATTATAAGCTTTGTTTGGCTAATGAAAATTAATTTTGTTTACTATAATCCATATGTTGGTATGCATTACTATTATTTAGCAGTATTCATCCTACCTGAAATAATATATAAATCATCACCCAATATCACATTCAATGCATACACTTCTGTGCATGAAGCAGTCTTTACTTCTGTATTGTCTTAAGCTGGTTCATATTTACTGCTTATAAGAAGCAAACAGAAGTTGTCCTGTCATGTCCTCATAGAGATATGAAGCAATTTTACAATTTCCCAAAGATCTTTGTTCTGTGCCTCAGACCCAAAATAGCTGACAGCTTAAAGACAGAACAGCACAAAATATACATTCCTGGCATCAACATCTTGCCAAGTAGTTTTGTACAACAATACCCATTAGAAATTGACAGCATTTTCCAACTGTTGTAGCTTAAACAGAATAAGAAAGCACTCTGGAAATCAGTCTGGTGGTTCCTCAGAAAATTGGACATAGTACTACCTGAAGACCCAGTTATTCCACTTCTGGGCATATACCCCAGAGAAGCTCCAACATACAGCAAAGAAACATGCACCACAATGTTCATAGCAGCCCTATGTATAATAGCAAGAAGCTGGAAAGAACCCAGATGTCCTTCAGTAGATGAATGGATACAAAAATTTGGTATATTTACACAATGGAGTACTACTCAACTATCAGAAACAATGACTTTATGAAATTCTTAAGAAAATGGATGTATCTAGAGAATATCCTGAGTGAGATAACCCAGTCACAAAAAAACAGACATAATATGCAGTCACTGATAATTCAATACTAACCCCAGAAAGCTCTAAAAACCCCAGAAACAACTCACAGACTATATGAAGTTCAAGAAAAAACAACCTCCCCCAAAAAGAAAATGAAAAACCATTATGCTTAACTTTTACACACCAAGAAAACTTTGACTATTTCCAGGATCTTGTTTTACATGTACTTTATGCTCACTGTAACTAGTAAGATTTTAATGCATACTATCAAACCTTTAAAAAAATCAAGTATTGACAAAAATGTATGCATATACTTTTATGCAAAAATGTTTAAGATCTGTACATTTATCTTTGTTTTTTAAAATAAAGTTGTTCAATTGATTTAAATAAAAAACCTTAAAATAAGAGTCATGACCATTTGCTCAACAATTTAATCATTGTGAAAGGAAATGGACTTGAAATACCATTAAAGCAAATGACACCTTTAAACCAAGTGCTACCACATTTTCATATTTAAAATGTCCACTGCTGACAGTGAAGGTATTTTAAATAACTTAAAAACATGGAATCAGAGTTTTCAAAAAGAAAGCAAGTTCTTTGTGTATCTTGGACTGTATTTGGAAGAAAGTAAAATTCAAAGGATTTCATCTATAATTGTCTAAGTGATATTGGGATGTATAGTAGATTGAGATATATGAGACAGTTTTAATTTTTTGGAGACAAATGTTCACCTAGAAGGACCTTCTGAATCAGTATCATTTTGAAGACCTTTCTTATTATAATATATGCCATGAGTCTATGACTCCATTGTGAATTATTAAAAATCTGTAATCTTTATAAGAAAGATCTATGTATAAAATGACTTTTAAAATTCTTAAATGATATGGGTAAAATACTTGCTCTAATGATCTATGTGTCTGATATTTTAGGAATATTTATCAAGATCAGAAATTATTTAAAAAGTAGGCACAAACATTTCATTGTAGCTTAAATGTGCTCTAAAACGTTTTAAATCTCATTGTGGAATCTATATTTGCCTATATGGGTAATCAGATGGTCACTAAAATAAATACTTCTCTATGTTGAATGCATACAAGTGTTTTGATAATCTTAATAAATGCTAACTGGACTTCCTCATACAGCATTCTAAAGCCCTAGGTGTCTTCTTTGTTTATTTAAATATATTTGTGAGAACAAGGATAATTATTGACAAAAATCTTCTCTGTATATCTTCCTTTGGCTGACAGGCCAAGTGTGGATTCATTTATATCTTTGAAGGTTTTAGTTGTGAGTTTAATTTCTACTTCATGTTGTAATAATTAATGTAATCAATTATTATACCTCTATCTGACAATATCAATACATAATATTATTACAGTTTAACCTCATCATCACATAATATTTTCTTGTATTATTTTTAAAAGGTATGGTTGATGTTTCTTATTTTGTGCCTTTTTTGAGAACGTGAACAAACCAGGTAGCTTAAAATTTCGCTGTCACTGAGTGAATTAAAAACATGTTTTGCCATTTCCATCTAGAAATTTCCCCTTTCTTTATTTTTACTAAATGTGGCAATTGGACTGTGGTGGTATCTAAACAAATAAATACATATAAGTATGTTAACTAAGCTGTTTGATATAATATTTATGCTATATAAATTTATGACAGTTCAAGCAAAAATTATTTCTTTCTGACTAGCAACTGTAATCACAATATTTCAACATTAATCCACAGAGTTTGCTTTGGTGTTTCATCAGCCTTTCATTCTCAACAGTAAATCTGAATTAGAGCCACAGCTTGATATAAGAATGAATGCATATAACCTTTCAAAATTAACATAAAATATTTTATCCATACTTACATAAAGTTCAGCTAGCTTCCTTTTGTATTATATTCTGCCACTGTACATTCATTTAATCCTGATATCAAAAAGTCCTGCTGTTTGCCTTTCTCCAACACAATGGAGGACTAACAATAGAAATGTTCAATGATGAAACCATGGTTACGTTTGAAGAAGTTCTTTACGCATTAGTGTCAGGGATTCTATTAATGTGTGTGTGTGTGTGTGTGTGTGTGTGTGTGTGTGTGTGTGTGTCCTTCACTGGAGACCCAGTATAGTACTTTAAAGTAATTCTATTTTTAATGAAAAGTAAAATAGATGGTTTCAGAAATGCAACTACTTTTATTAAACAATATTGAAAAGTCCTAAACAAGATACAACAAAAGCAAAATTTGCTCTTCAGTTTAACATATGTACCATGGAATCCTTGTTTTAGGCACTATTTTTCCACTCTAGTAATATGCACAGACGGGCATTGCAGATTCTGGCATCAGTCTGATTATGACATGTTTTGAAGCTCTTCCCCCAAGAGATCCCATATATTCACCATCGCTATCAACACATCTTCCTGCCCATACACAGCATCACTCTGTCAGAAGGGCAAGTTTTAAACATTTCTATGCTAGTGTTGTTCTGCTTTGCAGAACTGGAATTTCTCCCTCATTCCATTCACACAGCTGGTACACACATCATCTGTGGAGTATTTTCAGTTTCTACACTAGGAGTAGAACTTGATCTTTGGCACTGGTTATCTTATTAGCAAGGAGTTGAGAAACCCTAAGACTCCCAAATGTCCTATGGCCAGAAAGGAGCATTGCTGTGATCCATTAACTCTGAGATAAACTCTACTTTTTTAATTCATCAGCTCTCTATCTATACCTTCACCTTCATAAACACCTTTCATTTTGCATCTTCAATTTAGGATAAGTATTCTCTTCCATACAAATTAACTACCCTTTATCCATTAAACCCTCAATCACCACAGTATAACAAATACAAACCTCAATATATGAATTACTAATTTTGAAGTACTTGACTACTGAGGACCCAAAGATTCCCAAACATTACAACTTTCTTTGCCATTGCTCATGGTGACCTTCCATAAGTTGATGGTAAGGTCCTATTGCTGAAGACACTATGTGCTTGAGTCATAGAACATGGTGAAATCAAGGTGGTACAAACCTGCATTTTCAACACTAAGTTCTAGCTTTTATAATACTGGCATGTACAATACAAAGTATTAAAGGACAAAAATATAATCATAATTTGTACCTAACTGTTGACAGAGAGGAGCAAAGGTCACTTGTCTGGGAAGATATGCTTGATGAGGCAAAAGTGCCATAAACATCATAAGAATTAACAACCAACAGATGCTTAGATTTACTCCTTGGCTCCATATCTAGTACCTATACAGACAATGGGCTCTAGAAGAGAACCTACTATTATGCTGTTAAATGAATCTAGTACTATACTGACTCCTAATGGCAGTCATTTCCTAGGTCAATGCATCTGTCAACCTGAATCCTAGAAGCTTCTATTTCACTACAAATAGGGATTAACACAGTGACCATGGCCAAAGTGCAGATAGTGAGAGAATGCAGAATGTTTAACCCTGAAGTGAACTTCTGTTAGAAAGTCTTAAGGCATATTTTGGAAGAGGGAGACAGGAAATCTTTTAGAGTGTGGGGTTTTAGGTATTTGTGAGGACATGTTATCTGGACACAGTTGAACTGCTTTAAACATAAACTCAAAAATTGTAACACCATGCCCCAAACCTGTGCAAGATCAGGGCAAACCAAATCCCTTCACAGAGAGAGCAGTTGGTAATATTATCTTATCTTGAAGCATACTGGCATTTCTTAAGACTGGGTAAGAGTGAGACAGTTTTCTTGAAATATGTAGCCTCTGAGAAGTCAGCCACTCTACTGAGAGATGATGCCTTCAAGAACATTTTGCCAGCCCTTACTGGTCTTTAAGGATTAAAAGCAAATAAATAGATGATAGATAGATAGATAGATAGATAGATAGATAGATAGATAGATAGATAGATAGATAGATAGACAGACAGACAGACAGACAGACAGACAGACAGATAGATAGCAGTAAAAGTTGGGTGACTAGGGGATGGGGAATGGATCCAGGAAGATTTGAGGAGGAAGAGATGAAACTCTTATCAAGGCAATAAAAATGTAAAAAAAATTTCATGTGATAGTTTTATATGATGAGTGTTGTTTTTAAAAGAAATACTGAGATTATAAAAAAGTCAAAAAAGGCATATCAGTAAGAAGGAAGTATTAGCAGGAGAAGGTGAAGAAACAGGGCTGAGATAAGCTAATGGGTAGTTGTTCAAATGACAAACACTCATTATATGCATACATCAAACTTAGCAAATGAAATCATTCACTGGGAAAGGACCAACATGCATTGAATAAGTAGGAACTGTAACAATGACACTGTTGTTATGGTTCTTGAAGAAATAGGATGGCTATATCTCTGAAATTTCTTTTCTGAATGCAAAGTTAAATTTAACTCAGTTTTGCTTGTTGTGGTGGTGGTAAAAGACAAGGCTGCATTTTTAATGGTTCATGGTGAGACAGTCACGTTCTTACAAGACAACAGTTTACAGTTTTAGATTACCACTAGACTCACTATATCACAGATCTTACTAATTTTAAAAAAAGAAACCTTATTTTTTACAGCTAGTCAAAAAACTTTTTATCAGAGACAGCATATATGCAGATGTTAATTTCTTTCCAGTTATGGTAAAAACAGTCAAGTCATTGGTATGACAAATAAAGACAATAAACCCTATTAATAAATTGAACTCGTATGCAAATGTGAAAATAAAGATAGGGTTGAGCCAAAAGTTCTTTTATTGGAAAATATTTCCTACATGATATATTAATCGCATTTCCCCTCTCCCAATTCCCCCAGATCAACCCACCTTCATAGCAACTCAAATGTATGATTTTTCTCTCTTAAAAAAAGGACAAAACATATAACAGTAAAACAAGAACACAATAAAATACCATGCATACATACACACACACATACACACACACATATAAAACACATACATACACACATACACACACCACATACACACCCTACATAAACACAAAAAATGAAAATAAGCACACAAAAGATCAACAAAGCAAAGAAATCCTCAAACAAAACAAAATGACACAGAAACTCTACAGAAAGAACAGCAACTTAAACCTGTGTTGGGCACCACTTCCTGGGCATGATTAGTATATCTGCCCTAAGGTATGACTGATATACTCAGTGAGACTCCACTTGGAAAGATGAAAAAGACTCACATTCCTTTGCCAATGTGAAATCATTGTAGATAGCTTCTTGATTAGTCATGGGATCACCTGAATACTTCCTGTCTGGTTGGAAGCTGTGCTGGTCTTGTGCATACTACCGTCATCTGTCTTTATAAGGTCATGTGTATATTAGTCCTGTTTGTGACTGAAAGGCCCGTTTCTTGTAGTCAGTTCTCATTTCTGGCTCTTAAATTCTTCCATCTCACCATTCACGTAAATATGGACATTTGAGGCCGTGATGAGACCTCTCATTAAGAACTGGAAGGACAATGCTATCAGGTGAGAATGGGTGGGTGGGAGGGGGGCTCTTCCTCACAGGAGGAGGAAGGGAGATGGGAGATGGGGAAACCAGGGAAGGGGATGGTATTTGAAATATAAATACATAAAAAGATCCAATAAAAGAGCAATCCAAATAAGGGTTAATAAAAAAAAAACTGGCTATAAATTTGGGGAAATAAATAACTGAGTGGAGCTATACCTTTTAAAGGTTCTTTAACTATGCCCATGGGAACAAGTTTCACTAAATTTCTATTTAAAAAAGAAACAAAAGTTGCTTTTGTTTCGAACTAGCTTACATCCAGGTCTTCTTATTCAGATACCATGAAAATTATCATAAATTATTTTCTTCATATAAAAAAGCATTTTCATATCATTTTATAGAGATTTAAGATGATAAATGGAAGGTTATTATTTTGTGCCACTGTTGTCTTTATTTGAAGACTTTTTAATGTCCTGGGTTTGGTTTCAGCGACTATTTTGCATTTCCAAAGATGATCATTCCATTTCCACTTGAAAATTCTGACCTAATTATCACAGCATTTCCTGAAACTTAAAATCCATTTCTGACACAATTAGCCTCCTTAATATTTTCTCATTTATTTAATTTACCTTATAATGAAATTCATTTCAAACTACTGGAAACTTGCCTTTGTAAATCACTGTATCCTTTTTTAATAGGTGTAGGTTATCTGGCTGTTATGTAGCTAGTTCTAGTTCAGTCTCCTTTGCTTCACACATGCACAGATAAATTCTGCACCAAGAACTGCCTTTGCTTCAGACACTTTGTGATGTTCTGAGTTTTCCCAGGGTTTTTCGTTTATTGTCCTTGTGATTTTTGTTTCCTTTTGCTGTTCGGATTCGAAGATAGAAACTAGCATGTGTCAGGAATATGTTTCTTTATGGACCCTTAGACCTCTCTTTCCCTCTATCCCCTTCTCAATTATTAATCTGCCCACTTATTTTGAGTAATTACTACAAGCATGCAAACCTACTCACAAAAGATACTCTTTATCCATTTTATTAGCTCTCATTCATTTCTTAACGCCAGTGTCCTCTGAGTAATGACACATGTTACCAAGCCTCTTTAGTGTCCATTAAATATGTTTAGAACTTATATCCGCAGATTTCCTATAGCATAAGGGGTGATTCATCTATTCCAGCCACATACTTAAAAAAAAAATACCCACTTTCTTTTAGGATCACTGGTACAGGATTGTTTCCTACATGACTCAGACTTTAAAGAGACGATGAGCAATTCAAGCGAGCTGACTTGGTCATCTGTCCCTGAGTACACTGTGTACAAGCCAATTTATAAACTCATAAAATACTTCCTATTTCCTGGTGCCTTAATTTGGAGCTCTAGAAATGCCATCAGCTTTCTTTACAGACTTTTGGAACATATTAGACCCAAATCAATGAACTGCACAGGTTAGGTGGAGACATGGAGGATTGTTTTCATGTTATCCATAATCTTCAAGGTCTAGTCCAAAACACTTCTTTTTAGTTTTTTTGAACACAACCAAGATTCGCAAGATTTACAGAACATTTCCTACCAAAGATATAATTATTCAAGCCAAACTTCCTGCATCCCTCTTCATCTCTCTAAATTAGTGACTTAAGAATGGATAAATTTTCTGCTTTCTTCTTTAATACCATCTACCCTTGATTACTGTGTCTTTAGAATACATATTCAATAATTTAGCATAGCCAACCACAAAATATTGAAAGCAGATATGATTACAGCCTGACACCTCTACAGGACTAAGCACATGTAAAATAATAGATACAGTGCTTAATGGGCAATACACACTAACATTTTTTTCTTTTTCCTGTTGGACAGTAGGAGGAAAGGACGGAGAGATGGCCAGGGTTGTGGGAGCATCAACTCCTAAGGAGTTTTCTGAGGGTATTAGATATTCTAATGAAATAGCTTGGAAAAGGCCATAAATGACCCCACCCTGCTCTATGTGTTTTAGTTGCCAAAACTTCTTTGGCCATCCTTTATTAAATGCGGCATGAGTACCGAGATGTGAAGTTGCTAGGGAAATTATTTGAAAACTATTTATACGTGGTCACAGTTGGTTCTCTTTGGGTTAATAAGTACTTGCATGCAATGTAATGTTTTTCAGATCAATCATGTTATCAGTTCATTTGTGGAGAAAAATGTATGCTTATCTGTCAAATATTGGGGAAGCAGATTACTTGCTTGTGCTCTCTACTCAGTCCTTAAGTGCATTTAATTACTATGAAAACAGCATTTCTGTATGCATTATTCTAGCCTGAATGAAAGTGTCATGCAATTTTTCCAATAGGCTTTTGAAAACTTTAATAGCCATTGCTCCTATATTTTCTAAGCTGGCATCAAGAGGATGGTCAAAGTGTATTTTTATATTTAGGAGAGCAGGTGAGAGGAGGGAAGTAAGGAAAGAAAGAGGTATGAAAAGAGAGCGAAGAGAGAGGGGGGAGGAAGAGGGAAGAAGGGAGAGATTTTTATGAATGACCAAAAATGGCCAAAAAGGCCATCAGTTTAAAAGACAGCAGGAAGGGTTTTTTTTTTTTTGTTTGTTTGTTTGTTTGTTTTCAGAGAGAGAGAGAGAAAGAGAGAGAGAGAGAGAGAGAGAGAGAGAGAGAGAGAGAGAGAGAGAGAGAGAGAGAGAGAGAGAGAGAGAGCCTGACAAAGACAATTACATCACAGTGCTTTGGCCGAGAAAAGATCACTAGCTTTTGAATGTCACCAAATCTTATATACTGGCTTCTAAAGTTCTCAAACACTTATTAACACCATTAATAATCTAAGGAATTATCCTGTGTACTGATTTGTGTGCCCCTTGTCACCCATTTTGTGTATCTCCAAATTGAACCTAGTTATTTAAAGGCGGCAACTTTGGACTTTCCTTTGATTACCCGCTCATTTAAGACATGTCTGCTGTGCTGTCGGTGTGCTGTGTAGGATCCTTCCCTATCTGCACAGCCGCTAGACGTCCTTACCCACATAGAACGGAAACTACATCACGCAGAGATTTAATTTGTGCATGTCGGTTCTGATAAATTTCAAATTCAGGACTGACACTGAATGCCTTTAGCTCTGACCCACTTCCCATCTCCCAGGAACACAAATACTGTCACTTATAACTGAGGAATAATTTTACTACCATGTGGTTTCAAAAGACCAAAGTACCAAGTTAGTGCAGTTTCAAAATTTTCACTATGATTCAGATTCTACAGTCTGTAGAATTCAGATTCAGAGACTGTAGATTCAGATGCTACAGTCTCTGCTTGCTTGATTTTTAAAGCCAGGTGGAGAAGAAAAAAAAAAGAGAGAGAGAGAGAGAGAATTATGTAGCAGATGGCAGGGACTGCCAAGCAGACTGGGCATGCTACATATTGCATATTTTTCTGATTCTGTAAGTGCCCTGAATTAGTGATGGTAGTGAGCATCTCATTTTAAAGTGAATGGGGAGGAACAATGACCAATAGCTATCATCCTGCCATAAATAACGATTCATTTCAGAGCAAAGAAAGAAAGCCAGAATTTATCAGGCCTCTTTTCCTAATGGTTGGAACTCACAGAGCACAGTGTTTCTACTAGAAAGTGTCAATGCCTCTAGAACTGTGGTTAGCGGTCCATGGCTTTTCAGAGACATGTTGGAACCAGCAAGCATGAAGAACTTTTCTTGAAATCCTAGACCAACATAAAACAAAGGAAGTATTCAATAAATATTTGTTATTGAGTAGTTTTCCTGATTTCAAGTATAATCTGTTAGTAAAAACAATCACTTTTTTGTCATGGTAAACAGTGAGCAAAGAGTAAAGGAAAGGCCATCCAGAAACCACCCTATCTTGTGATCCATCCCATGTGCAGACATTAAACCCAACACTATTGCAGATGCCAAGATGTGCTTGATGACAAGACCCTAGCATTGTTGTCCTTTAAAAGGCTCTGCTAGCACCTGACTGAGACAGATACAGATACTCATAGCCAACCATTGGACTTAAATGAGTTACCCCAGTGAAAGAGTCAGGGGAAGGACTAAAGGACATGAAGGGTGTTGCAACCCCACAGGACAAATGACAGGGTTAACTAACTGGACAACACAGAGTTCCCGAGGACTAAGAAATTAACCATAAAGCATACGTGGGCCACTCCCTGGCCTGTCTTATCTGGCCTTATTGGGGGGGAATGTGAAGGTTTGATGTCCCAGATAAGGAGGATGCTAGAGTGGTAACACAGGAGTGTGGGGGGAGCACCCTCTTAGAGGCTAAGGAAAGGAAGAATGAGAGAAAAGCTTGTGGAGGGAAAACTGGGAAGGGTGACAACATTTGAAATGCAAATAACAAAAATAATTTTAAAAACAATTTTTTTCTTCCATTTCTTTTTTAATACTGGAAAATGGCAAACATGAATTCCTTGGGACAGTATAGATGTGTTAGTTGTTAGAAGTACATAGTATTTTTCTAGAAGCACATTTATTTAGCTAGACTGGCTGGCTAGTGAGTTTCAGGGTGCTGCCTGTGTTTATATTAATGGTATGTGCCATCAAAATTACATGGTTTCTTTATGCTTAAATTGAGTGCCATCCCTAAACATCAGAACTTTTCTGAATGCAGCACCTTGCAACCTTCCAGAAGTACAATATATCTTATATATACAAATAAAAACTTTGCAACAAAACTGTATCCACAACTAATCAAGAAGTAAGACTGGGAAAGCACCTCGAACACATGGGCACTGGGGAAAACTACCTGAACAAAACACCAGTGTTTCAGGATCTAAGATCAGCTATTGACAAATAGGATCTCATAAAACTGAAATGCTTCCTAAAGCAAAGGACACTGTCAATAGGACAAAATGGCAACCAATAGATTGGGAAAACATCTTTGCCAACCCTATATCCAGTAGTGAACTAATATCCAATATAAAAACATAACTCAATAACTTAGACTACAGACAACCAAATAGCTTTATTAAAAATGAGGTACAGAGCTAAACAAAGACTTTTCAACTGAGGAACATGTATTGGCTGAGAAGCAACGAAAGAAATCTTCAACATCCTTATTTAAAAAAAAAACAAACAAACTGAGATTTTACCTCACACCAGTCAGAATGGCTAATATCAAAATCTCAGGTGACAGCAGATGCTGGTGAAGATGTGGAGAAAGAGGAATACTACTCCATTGCTGGTGAGATTGTAAGCTGGTACAACCACTCTGAAATCAGTCTGGAGGTTCCTCCGAAAATTGGACATAGTACTACCTGAGAACCCAGCTATAACATTCCTAGGCATATACCCAAAAGATGCTTCAACATATAATAAAGAAGACCAAATACTTCACTATGTTCATAGCAGCTTTGTTTGTAATAGCCAGAAGTTGGAAAGAACCCAGATGTCTCTCAACAGAGGAATGGATACAGAAAGTGTGGTACATTTACAAAATGGAGTATGATTTGGCCATTAAAAACAATGACTTCATGAAATTCACAGGCAATGGATAGAACTAGGAGATATCATCTTGAGTGAGGTAACCCAGTCACCAAAGAACACACATGGTATGCACTTACTGATAACTGGATATTAGGAAAAAGCTCAGAATAGCACAATACAACTTACAGACCATATACAGCCCAAGAAAGGAGACCAAAGTGGGGATGCTTCAGTCCTACTTAAAAGGCGGAACAAAATAATCATGGAAGGTAGAAAGTGGGATAGATTTGGGAGGAAGAACGGAGGGGGAGAGAAAAATTGGGGTCAGGATAATGTGTGGGAAAAGATGGGGTGGGTAATATGCAGAGAGTCAGGAAACTGAACAGGTATGTAGCAATGGGGAATGGGAAACTGAGGGTAGTCAACAGAAAGTCTCCAAATGCCAGGAAAGCAAGAGGCCACCCACAAGTCTCACAATTTTAACCCAGAATAGCTCCTGTCTAAAAGAAATACAGGAACAAAGAGTGGAGCAGAGACTGAAGGAAAGGCTATCCAGATACTGCCCCACCTGGGAATCCATCCCATAAGCAACCACCAAACTTAGTCACTATTGCTAATACCAAGAAGTGCTTGTTGACAGAAGCCTGATATAGATGTTACCTGAGAGACTCTGCCAGAGCCTTACTGATACAGATGAGGATGCTTGCAGCCAATCATTGGACTGAGCTAGTGGACACCAATGGAAGAGTTAGGTAAATGACTGAAGGAGCTGAAGGGGTTTGCAATACCATAGAAATAACAACAATATCAACCAAGCAGACCTCCACCACAGAGTTCCTAGAGACTAAGCCAACAAAGAATACTCATGGAGGGTCCCATGGCTCCAGCTGCATATGCAGCAGAGGATGAACTTATCTTGCATCAGTGGGAGGGGAGGCCCTTTGTCCTGTGAAGGCTTGATGCCTCAGTGTAGGAGAATGGTAGGGTGCTTAGGCAGGAGTGTTGGGGGGTGCACCCTTCATAGAAGCATGGGGCAATGGAGTTGGGATATGGAGTTTTTGGAAGAGAAACAGGGAATGGAATAACATTTGAAATGTAAAACCATAAAATAACCATTAATTTTTGACAAATTAATTTTTGGAAAAAAAGGACCCTTATGACATTAAGGGTTATATGTGTAATGTAATACACTTTTAGTGTGAATGATTTGTGACTAGTTGTCACACAGCATCATCAAACATTAACCTATAAAGACAATTTGTTAAACATTCAGTTTTTTGAACTACTAAGCATCCTGTTGTCTATGCTCCGAGCTTCAGATCCCCCTTCCCTTCCTAGTACATCCACAATTCCACAGGATGAAATAATTTCCTAAAAGCATCCTCATTTCACAGTTTGTGAGATTGGCCAACAGATATTTGAGAATCGCCTTACAGTGGAACAAAATAACACAAAGGGAGATTCACTATCACAGACAACCTACCATTATCTGAGAAAAAAAATCTACTTTTTACAAATATGTTGATTTTTTTTTACATTTGTTTGCTTTTATATACAACTCAGGCAAAACCGTACAGAAAGTGCGCTTTCCTGGCATGTTCAACATTTTGTTACCAAAGAAAACTGGGACTTGGCTTCCCCTAAGGGACATAAAACATCCCACATGTTATGCTGCCTTGGTTTGTCTGCAAATTACTTGTTCAATGTGTGCTGGAATATTCTGCTATAACATTGAGGAGGAAAAGTACGTAGTGGTCAATATGATATATGTTAGATTCCCTTGTATTTGATGTCACTTACATACACTATGAGAGAAACTGTGGGCTCTTTGGCAAATACCCAGAATGAGTCAAAGCCTGCCAGTGAGGGGATTGGATTCAACTACTATTCTGTGATCAATAAAAAAAAAGGGTGGATGTCTCATCATTAAAAACTGTGACAGGAGAACAGTCTGTGTCCAGAATCACAGCTTTAACCATGACTGTTAGCTCTGTGAACCAAGAGTGGATGCTTGCTCTGGAGGGAAACGTTTAACCTTGAGGTGTTGAGGGAGAGAGAAAAAATATTGGAGTGTTATGAATGAACACAGAAGAATCTACTGGGCACCAGAAATCACTAGTCTCAGTGGTCAACTCAGTATTTAGAATTGTCATGGAGACAGACCATTGGGCATGACTGATGGGGACCACTTGCAGTGGGAAGTCCTATCCTGTCCACTGTGGGGAGCATCATTATCTCCCTTGGATTCTGGGATGTTTATAAACGAGAAATGGAGATGAGCACAGACACCTAGTGCCCTCTGTGTTCTGACTACACATGCAATGTGATCAAGCGCCCCAAGATTCTGCCACCTGGATGTCCTTGCCAGTTTGAGGGTGGGTAGACTGGACCCTCAAACTGTGAGTCAATTAGAGCTATTTCCCCTTTAAGACAATTTTGTCAAGATAGACACAGGAACAGAAAAAATATCTAAAACAGCATCTTTTGTTTGAAAAGGCATTTTACATTTCCTAATTGGATTCATAGTATTGTTCTAATTAAAATTAGAAAAAACCCAAGGTGTGATTTTTATTAATGTGTATTGAGCTAAAGAGGTTTTCTATGTGATTACTTTGTCCTGGCCTTCTCCTCTATCCACAAAATCATCTGTTTAGCTGCCTACCCATTTTATTGTTTCTCATAGTTGTAACTAGACATTCATGTTATTCATATATATACATATATATGTATACACACATATGACCTATATGTCCATAATCACTCATAAGCTTTTCTTTTCTTACAAAATTGTTTGTAGCCTTAACATTACTGATGCCATTTTAGTTGGTTAGAATTTATTGTTTATACTACATTTCCTTTTTATACACTTATTATTTTAAAAATTCTGGAAAAAAAGTTTAACAACCTATTTTGGCCCATTTCTTAGATTTCGTTAAGAATAAACACTACTACAGACAAGTATAGACATATTTGTAAATATTTCTTCTTTCAAAAAATGCAGTCCTAGACTAATTTTCTGAAGCATGCTATTAGATGGATTTAAATAGATGAAGAGAATAGAATAATAGCCTCTGACATATAAATTTTTAATTACTTAGTGATATGAAATTTTTAATTATATTGTAAGTAAAATAATAATGTGTTAATAGAATTAAGTCAAGAAAGTTATCAGAGCTCACTAAAAAGATTAGAAATTTTAATGATTTCTTCTAAATCTTTCTTAGCTATAATTAATAGTAGCTACTTGATTTCTTTCAAGCATACAAATAGTGATCACGAATTCTCAATGAGCTCCAAATCTGTGCCAGACAAGATGGTGTGTACTTCATATCTACTGTCGCTTTAAATCAATTGTTATAAAAGCACATAAATATTAAAATGACATTTATGCTTTTGTGAAGGAATTGTGCCATGTGCTGATAAATCAAAGATATATTTTATATTGTTTTGAAAATGTTGTCTATAATAAAAGATAGCCCTCTGATGAGGCAGTTAGCATATGGAAATTTAAACTGGCAACTAGTAAGATCAGCATCCTTATATCTGCTTTGGGATAAAACTCCTTTGGCTATGTCACTGTGGGAAAACCTGACAGCCTACTCTAAACATTTTATCCTCTATGTATTGAAGAAAAAATTGCAAGTAATTGCTAAGTAGTATAAGAGTGGGTAGCAAGAAACAAATTACAACGTACCCCCCAGCAGAAAACTCTTGACCTAGTGAGAGAAGCTGGACTCCACCATGTAAGCTTCTTAAACCATAACAGAAGGAAGAGAAAATTTCCAAAAGGTTTCTGGAATGTTTATGTCTAAATTTTCATAAAGAAAAAAATACACATAAAGTCATGTGATCTGATGTTTCAGGACAAAATTATAAGAATAGGACCTCTTCATAGTCAACTTTCAAGCATTTATTATGTGTCCTATAATTTCTTTTACAGCATTGGCTTCTACAAAGGAAAAACAGATTAAAAATGAACAGTCCTTGATAATAAATAAAAATGTCTAGACTTACAGATGAGTTTCTTTGGGGTCAAACACTATAGGACCATGCCTACTCAGGAAGATGGATATGTATAAAGAGGTATTATAGGAGTTTTAATATTCAGAGCTGCTAAAATTTTAATTTAAAAGAAAGTCTGTACTTACGTTTATCTATGTGTGAGTGAAAGTGTGTACCTATGTGTGTAGAGCTCAGAAAAAAATTTGCAAGTGTTTGTTTTTCTAACATCTGGACCTGGGTATCAAACCCAGAATTTTGGGCTAAAAGACAAGAATCTTCACTTCTGGACCATCTTGGTGGCTTATAGCTTCTAGAATTCTTAAGTAGGATGACAGCTTCTTCTTCATCATCATCATCATCATCATCATCATCATCATCATTTTCTTTTTCTTCTTCTTCTTCTTCTTCTTCTTCTTCTTCTTCTTCTTCTTCTTCTTCTTCTTCTTCTTCTTCTTCTTCTTCTTCTTCTTCTTCTTCTTCTTCTTCCTCTTCCTCTTCTTCTTCTTCCTCTTCTTCTTCTTCTTCCTCCTCCTCCTCCTCCTCCTCTTCTTCTTCTTCTTCTTGCTATTCTTCTTCTTTTTCTTACACTAGTGACTCTCACACTTTCCAATTATAGACTCATTTTTCTTCACTACTTTATCTTCAAATTATGAACTTACTAGTACCCAGGTCTCCATGACTGTGGAAGCAAGAGAGTTGTGTTGTTTTATATTATGCTGGGAGGTTTTTTGTCTGTCAAATGTCAGTGTGTCATATTACACAAATACTCTAATTTAATCCACATTTTAATGAGCAGAACAAAGAAGATAACACAAAATACTCCTGCATGAACTGGTCATGATGAGGCACACTGTGAATCTTATATGTGAGGCTCGTGAACACTCATGTAGTAACATGAACTCTGACAGACTGGATCTGTGCCACACACATGTCAATGAACTTTCTTCAGTTGCATTCTGACCCTGTATATGTTTACTAAGTATTCTCCTTTGAATCTAAGTGCCCACTGGGAACACATTTCTTGCAAAGCCAATACCTAAATGTGAACTTCACTATAACTTTGGGAAATTCTTTTAAGGCTGGAAAAACAAATGCAAATATTTTCAAGTATCCAGCAGGAAAGAATTTTATCCTTAAGGGTTGGAAGGAGAAGCAAAATGATAACCAAATTATTTTCTAATCTTACAGAAACATACTTCCCAAAATTTGCATGTCAATAGAAATTTGGCAAAGACTTTCCACATCAGATTGTTCAGAGAATAAATATTGGGGTAAAGAGACATTTTAAGGGGCTGCAATGCAATATGGGAGATTCCAAAGGTGGGGGTCAGGGGATATACATCTTACCAGTACTGAACAGTTAAATATTTAGATAAAGAGAATTCTGTTTGTAGTAAACATAAAAAGAAAACTACCTCAATAACACACCATATGAAATTACACAGAGTAGAAATGGCTTTGCATTAATGAAATAACATAAATATAATTAGGACATTGTCCTAGATCAATAGAACACTTGATTTTGCCATAGGGCACTTCTAGAGAGGACCTAATAGATAGCATTTACTGTGTTATAACAATATAGCAAAACTGAACCATCTTGGACAAAGGGACCAAAAATGGAGATGAACAAGCATGTTATAACTGTACGAAACATATTGAAAACTTGGTTAACATCAAAATTTCTTAACTGCATTTCATATAGCTATTTAATTTTGTACATCTGTCAGGATACTATTGTGTGTATGTACATCTGTGCATTTGTGCATATTTTCATGTGTTGGGGGGGGGGGGCTACAGCTGGAAAAGAAATGATCCAAAAATCAAGATAAATTGAAATAAGTCATAATAAAAAGAGTCAATAATATTATTGTTGACAATAATTACATTTTCAACTAATAAAACCTTGATTCTTATGTTTTTGATTGTTGATCTATGTGTTTTATCTTTTTCAGTACTTTTTTGTGGTACCGTTTTATAGTACAATATGAGATTTAAAAAAAACTGCAATACCAATACCAGTATTTTAACTTGCAGGATAGTTGGACTGTTTAGTGATCATGGAGGTTATGTGTTTCCATATGAATTTTATGATTTCTTTTTAAATTATTTGGATAATTATATTAGAATTTTGATGAAGTTAGCATTCAGTGTGTAGATAGCTTTCAGTAGAATGGTCAGAATCACAATATTAATTCTTTCTTTTTTCATTAACTTATGTATTTATTCACTTAACATCTAGATCACAGCCTCCTCAGTCCTCTGTTCCCAGTCCCACCCTTTCATCCCTGTATTCTCCCCCTTCTTCTACTCAGAGTAAAGAAACCTCCTCCTGACCCAAGCTAACAACCCACCTTGGCACATTAAGTCTCCTCTGGTCCAAGTGCATCCTCTCCCACAGAGGCTAAACAAGGCAGTCCACCTAGGGGAAAAGGAAATCCAAAGGTAGGCAATAGACTTGAAGACACCTCCCACTCTAATTATTAGGGGACTTACACTAAGTACAATCTGCACATCTGTGGATATTTCTACAAATATGTAGAAAGCCTAGGTCCAGCCCATCCATGTACTTTGGTTGCTGGTTCATCTGTGAGCTCCCATGGGCCCTAGTTAGTTGACTCTCAATCTTCTTGTGGTGTCCTTGACCCTTTGGCTTTCACAATCCTTTCTCCGACTCTTCCACAAGACTTCCCTGCTCTGCTTAATGCTTATCTGTATGGCTCTGCATCTGTTTGCACAAATTGCTGGATGAAACCTCTCAGAGGACAGTTATGCTAGGTTCCTGTCTGCAAGCACAGCAGAATATCATTAATAGTTTCAGGGGCTGTCTCTTTCCCATGGGATGGGTCTCAAGTTGGGTCAGTCTTGGGTTGGCCATCCCCTTAATCTCTGATTTATCCTTATCCCTTCATATCTTATAAGCAGGGCAGATTTGGGGTTGAAGTTTTTGTGAGTGGTTTGATGTCAGCTCTAGCCACTGGAAGTCCAGCATAGCTACAAAAGGTAAGATATCATAAGACATCAGCCTCTATATCCCCTGCTGCTAGTTGTCTTAGCTAGGGTCACCTCTGCAGACACCCAGAATCCTCTTTCATCAAGAAGCCTCCCACCAATTTTCATTATTTCTTTCAGCCCTATTCTCTCCCCTCTCCCCACACCTGATCCTCACCCCATTTTTCTCCCCAGATGATTTAGCCGTCAAAGGCTAGGAATATAAACAAAAATATTAATATAATTCTTCTGATCGATTAATGATGCATGTATAAACTCAAACTCCTACAGCTCTCTGATTTTTTTTTAAATTTCACTAATGTGCACTGGAGAAGAGACAGCTTCTTCAACCAGTGGTACTGAGAAACTGGTTATTACATGAAGAAGGATGAAGAGAGTTATCATATTACCCTTCACAAAACTTAACTCTGAATGGGACTAGAACTTCTACATAAGATATGATGCCTTAAAAGTGTTAGAGAAGAACATGGGGAAAACTTCAAATAATAGGCAGACGAGTCTGTCTGTGAAGAAGTCCAATGGCACAAAGACTTTAAAAAAAAAAGAAAACAAATGGGCCCTCATGAAATTAGAAAGCTTCTGCACAGCAAAAGACAATATTCCTTGAGTAAAGAAGAAGAAGATTGTAGGCTTCATTTTACAGAAGACCTTATTTTGGCTTACGACTTCAAAGGAGAGATTCTTAATTTCAGGGAGAAGTACGGCAGCAGGTAGCTGAAGCAAGAAACTGAGACATCACATATTTAACTACAAACACAAAAGAGAGTCAACTGGAAGTGGGATAATATATAAACTCTTCAAACCCACTCCAGAGGACACTCCCTTCAGGAAAGAATTGGAGAAAGATTTACCAGCTATACACATGACATAGGATTAAAATCTAGACTATACAAAGGGAAAAAGGTAAACACTCAATCTCTCTCTCTCTCTCTCTCTCTCTCTCTCTCTCTCTCTCTCTCTCTCTCTCACACACACACACACACACACACACAACAAACAACCAATTTTTAAAAACATAAGATACGCAGCAAACAAAGAGTTCTCAAGACATGCAAAATGATGAACACTATGCTTTAAATGTTCAACAACCTTAGCCATCAGGGAGATAAACAATAAAATTACTTTAAAATCCCATCATATCCTGGTCAGAGTTGCTAAGATAAATATTTTTTTTTTTAAATGACAAGGAATATTGACGTGGAATTGAGGAACAGAGAGCACTTAGTGTTGGGGGTGTTGAAGCTACTGTGAAAAGGAATACGAATGGTCCCCTAAAAGCTAGAAGTTACTCTGTGAACAGGTACTACCACTCCTGGGCAGATCCCCCAAACAATGCTATATCTTATGACAAAGATAATTATCTCGTCCGCAATATTGCTGCTCTCTTCACAATAGGCAAGAAATGGAGACAGCCCAGACAGCCTAGCCTTAATATCAGCAGCTAATAAACAGTACCTTAGGAAATTAAAATGTGTAATTACTTGGGCTTTTTCTCAGCCTGTCCTGGTTCCCAAAAAAATGACATGGAGAATTATTTATGTGTTTATGCCTTTGGCCTTAGCTGAGTTTTCTCCCCATCTAGCTCTCAATGTATACCAGTCCATTTATACTGCTTTATGTCTGTCATGTGACTGATTATTTACCTCTTCTCAGTTTCACACGATGTCATTCTATTCTCTCCTCCTCAGTGTCTGTTGGGGTATTATTGCCAAGTGAATGCCCTTACACAGTGAATAAGAGATTATCCCCACAAAACAGTTTAGGACAATCAAAGGGTGTGTCAGGAAGCAGCCCAGAAACTGGGTAAACAGCTTGACATCTGTCAGAGGGTTATGTTGCAGGATATTTGATCCCACTGTGAACATGAGATTGTGAGCTGGAAGAATATGTTTCTTGTGGTGTAGCTCAACTCTTGCATACTCCTTTAATCCAAGAGCTCTCTGTTTACTGTAAACAAGTGTTTGTCATGTGGCTCAGCCCTAGCACACCTTTAGCTCAAGAGCTTCATGTAAACAAGAGATAAATAAAGTCAATGATAGGGCAACAGGCAATGCAAGGAACCAGTTGAAAGTGAGTGAACTCAGGAGAAAGAGCATCTTTCAGATGAAGGGCATTTTAAATGGTGTGAAGAAGGAGAAGGGCCTTTTTTCTTCTGGGATGTCAGTGAAGTAGAATTGTCAGCCAGATGTTTCCTCTAGTCTCTAAGCTAGAAGGCTTTCACCATAGCATCTGGCTAAAAACTTTTCATTGGCCAAATCAAACTTCTGTGATTTTGTTTTAAAAAACAACAGGATTCAATTCTACAATATGCATGAAACTAAAGAAACAAAAATTAAATAAGAAGAAAAATGAACAATCTTATTAGAACTGGGCTATAATTTAAAGAGTTCTCAAAAGAACAAATATTAATGGCTAACAAATTTAAATTTAATGAGGAACATTTATAAAAATGCTCAACATTATAAGTCAATTTTCAGTCAATAATTAGTTTTTAATTATCAATAAAAAATTGATAATTAAAACCACCTAAAGATTTTACCTTTCCCTCCATCAGAACAGCAAAGACCAAAGAAACAAAGCACTACAGATGTTGGCGTGGATGTGTGGGGAAGGGAGCAGTTAGTCACTGCTGGTGGGAGTGTAAACTAGTAACACCATTATGTAAATCAGTGTGGAGGTTCCTCACAAAACTGAAAAATAGACCTACCATATGATCCAGCTGTCCACTTTTGAACATGAACAAAGGATTTAATAATTTAATACAGATACACTTGCTCATCCATGTTCATTTCTGCTCTATTCACAATAGCCAGGAATTTGAAATTGCCTAAATGTCCATTAACTGATAAATAGATAATGATAATGTGGTAAATATACAGAAGTTCTTTCAGTGGTAAAAGAAAATATAAACATAAATGTATTAGTTAAAAATAATCATTCTGAGGGAGGTGACTAAGACCCAGAAAGCCAGATGTGGCATATGTTCCCTTATATGTGGATGCCCACTTTCACTCTTCTGATATGTGCATTTGAATTGGAGTGCCCACAGAAGACAGGAAACTTATAAGAGGCCGTAAAGAATTTCACAGACAGGAGAAAGAATATAAGTGATTTGAAGGTGGGAAGGCACACACTCGGGTAACTAACACTAAAGACTTTTAAAGAAACTGTATGGAAACATGCTATTACAGAAGTATCCTAATATATATATATATATATATATATATATATATATATATATATATATGTGTGTGTGTGTGTGTGTGTGTGTGTGTGTGTGTGTGTGTGTGTGTGTGCGTGTGTGTGTGTGAAAACATAAAACGTATTCAATTGGAGCTGCCCCAAATAGGGGCTTCTCATTGAATTTTTCTGGTTAGCCTCAAACTAACTCTGGCAACTTGTTCTAATCTTCTGGCTCATTCTTATTCTCTGATTTCAACGGCCTCTGCTGACCTGCCCTGAATTGCGTGAACTCAGAAATGGACTCAACTCCACTGCAATGCACAGCATTCACTGCACTGACTCTGAACCAACTGACTGCACAGCTCTTTTAAATGTCTCTGTGCCGCCCTCATGAAAATCAGGCATATAAAATCTGAATCATTCTATCAAATCTTTCTCTGATTCATCACTTTGTCTGCCCCTCAAGTAGACAGCACTTTCAAACATGGCTGCTTTCTTCTACAAATTAACCTGACGTTCATTAAGTGTAAAAGTGTATACTGAGGGTATGTCTCCATTCCAGCAAGAGGAATTAAAGGTGGTGTGACTGTCTTCCATCCAGATCACACAAACATAGGTCTTTGGATGTGTTCTTTTGCCAGAGTAGCCATGTTGCTGCATTAAACTTCCTCTACAATTTATACAGTAGAAAAGGAACTTAAAATTCTCTTTCAAGCTGAGAAGGTATTAGAAGTTGATGGCTATGTGGGCAAGAAGACTTAGATTTTGTCAATGAAACAGTTGTTGATAGGTTACCATTGATTTTCTCATGGTCATATACATACTGGCAGCAAAAAGTGGGTTTTACAGTGTAAGCAGGGATTTTTTAGTTTGTTTGGTTTTGGTTTTTGTTGCTGTTGTTGTTTTGTTTCAGAATACAGAATGTAGAAAGAAAAAATGGTAGGAAAGGACAGTATCTGACAGAGAGAGAATGGAGACGAATTTGAGCAAAATGTGACATTTATGAATGAAATCTCAAACAATAACAAAACCAGAATAAATAAAATCAGAGGCAAAATTTACTGAGGAGAAGTATTACATCAGGATGGAAAGAGTACTGGAATAGAAGAAAGGCTTTCACAAATCAATTTCTGAAATCACACCTCTGATTTTAAAATGGTAATCATAGCTGCTATAATAAATATTTATGAGCAGTGAATATAGAAAACACAAAGATTCATGAATGAGAGTGTTGTGTAAGTGCTCAGGTTTGGCACTCAATCCTGCTTGGAACAAAGCCGAGAACCTTCTTTCTGGGAAGCAATTTCATTTCAGCTATTTTTAAACAAAGTCTTCAGCCATATTACCTACCCTTTGACCTAAAGTGTTCTTTTCTATTATCCTATTGAGGACAACAAAAATTCTGACAAAGATTAATGATGTGGCACTACTTTTAATATCAAGGTATTGAAAACCACTTAAGAGTTTAAAGTCAGAAAATTGATGAAAAGTATATTGGCACATTCAATTGCTACTTGGGAGTCTAGATAATGAGTAGATATAAATCCAGATTCTCTGTCCATACTTGTCTTTCAGTTTTTCTTCCTTCAAGAACAAAATAAGTTTAATAATACCCACTTCAGGGCAGTTTGTGATGATGATACTTTTACACTGTCTCAAACACATATGAAATAGAAATGCTAGTTTAAGAAGTAATACAAATAGACATTGTTTGATATATTACATTATTCCATTTTCTTTCTTTCTGTCCCTTCAGTTCTGAGGGCTTGTTCACATTGTCTATATCTCCCTGTATTTGATCTGTACAGAATCTGGACCAAGTAAACTGAGCTCTGACTGGTGTTGATTCTGAGCTGTTATTACAAGTAAGGCTAGTTTGCCTTAGTGTAGGAGTTAGCATGCACACAAATTGTATTTCTGGGACATTGTCCTCAAGAATGCATGTAGGTTGCAGAAGTCTTTATGATTAAGTAAAGGGAAAAATAGGCTTTTTCCCTTAGGCTAAGGGAGTTAAATAATTTTGCAGGGTTTTAACAAAAGTGTTTTATAAAGAACACATGGCAGCTTATACAGGTTCTCTTTGTCCTCAGACTAAGAAAAATGTAATCTTACAAACTGAAAGGGTGTAATTCAGATGTGGCAAAAATAAAGGAATATTAAACAAGTCTCATTTAGGTAATATGATGTGTTAATATGACCAAGTCAGCAGGTTTATGTAAGGCCTTTTATTGACTTGGCTTCAACTCATCCATTAGTTATAGCATCCATATATGTCTGTTCATTAAGTAATACCAGTTTTTACAGGCAGAAAAAGAAATAGAGGAAGGACAAGTGACATCATCAGAACAATATACCTAACAGGCATGTATATAAGGGTCCAAATCCACAGTCTTACTATAAAATCTGAGGTCTTGACAGTATATCAATGTCATTAACAGACTATATGACTACAATATTGATAGCATTAACTATTAGCCAGCTCTGAACAAAGATTATCTTCTTGAATCTCCATACAAATTTCTGATATTGTTTGTATATATATATATATATATGTATATATATATATATATATATATATGTATATATATATATATATATATATATATATATATTTGTGTGTGTGATGTGTGTATGCATGTATATGTATTATATGTGTATGTTATATATAAATATATGTTATGTGTATATGTGTGTTTATGAGCACACTTTGATGACTTTCTGATATTAAGCCTGAATTAACAAACCATTAGACAACATACACACACACACACACACACACACACACACACACACACACACATGTATATATGTATATATAAACTGGCAATAAAAAAATCAATGTATATCTCCTGAGATCATAGGCTGCTTGGTAAAATTTATTTGACAGTAAATAAGTGACCTTACCTACACAGTTGCACCTGTTCATTTCTTCACAATTTGTGTACTTTCCTAATTGCAGAATTTAAGTCAACTGTCATATTGAATGTATGATTTCATAAGACCTAACAACTTGTATCGATTTCCAATTGCCTTTTTTGACTACCTATTTTCTAAAGGAGATTCCTCTTAGAGTTAGAATTACCATTCCTATACTGGTGATTTGGCATACATTAGACCATAAGTTAAACTCATAGAAACAGTACTTCATTGGTCAGAAGTTCAAACTCATCTTTGATAGTACAATGGATCCAGACTACACTGGTCTACATAAATCTCTGCTTTAAAATATAAGCATTTGTGGTCAGAAACAGTTCAGAGGTTAAGAACACTAGCTGACTTTTTTTTTAGAAAACCTGGATTCAGATCCCAGCACCCACATGAGGCGTGACAATTATCTTCAGTTCCTGTTTCAGGGGATCTAATACTTCTTCTGACCTCCATGGGCAGCAGATACACATGTGATATTCATACAAACATATATGTGATGTGAACAAACATTAAAAAAACAATACATATGAGACAAAATAAATTAAAAATAACTATTCTCCAAAGAACTCTATTGATGTACATACAATAGTTTCCTTATCTGTTCTAACAATAGCCACAAACCTAGTTACATAAAACTGCAGCTTTTTTATTCTCTTATAGTACTTGATGTCAAAGCATGAAATTGGTTGAACCTTATCTATACTGAGGTGGTTGTCTTGCAGTTGCTAGGGAACTGCCTATACTTCTCATGATTCTCTAATCATCCTCTAAAGAACTAATCTCGGTCCATGGTCACTTTCTCCGCTTTTAAAGCCAGCAGGGCAGTTTCTTGCTTCAGAATCCATACTGATTTTTTTCTGTTGCAGATTTGCATGCAGGGCCCATCAGAATAATCTAAGATGGTCTTTTCAACACAAGATTCTTAATTTAATCATATCTGAAATTCTACAGTGATAAATAAATTCTAAAGTCACAGAGATTAGGCCTGGGTAATCTTTGGAAACAATTATACCATCTAGCACATTTCAGAAATGTGATTACTTTGAGCGATAGTCAACTGTGAAATTGTAACTTAGGCAGATGGAAGACAATGAGCACACAGTATTTGTGGAGACAATGGGAAATTCATTGCTTTGTTTATCTCAAGGATTCATAGTGAAGTAGGAGCAGATTTTACTAAATACAAATCCAGGGAATATAAGCTAAACTTCTACCTTCCAAATTATCAATTTCCATTTAAAATTTAACTTTAAATATTTACCTTGTGGAAAATTTCATTTTCTCTGTATTGGCCAGGTTAGTGTTGCTGTGACAAAGTATCTGAGATAAGAATGTTAAAAGAAGAAAAGCTTCATTTTGGCTCATGGTTTCAAAAGTATAAAGCCATAGTTATCTTGCTCCTGACTTTAGAACAACACCAAATATTGTATCCAGTTGTGTGTGACAATTTAGTGCTGTTTATTTCATTGCAATGGGGAACCAAAGTCAGGAAAAAAATCATCCAAACCCAATGAGCTAACTAATCTAACCATGAAACCAGCGCCTTCATAGATAAATGCTCAAGCATCTCATAAACAAACAGCTTCACTGAGGAATATGAACTTTGGCTGGAGAAGGGTGACAGTTCAAATTATAAAACTCATATGCTACATTCCAATAAAGAGTGTTTCAGCACCTCTGGAAATCAGTCCTGCGGTTCAACAAAACATGAAACACCTGTCAGTGATTTTATTCCTAGGTATTTACCCCAAACGAACAAACTTATGTCCACACCAAAAAAATGTACACAAGTACCCATAGCATCATCTGATGGATAGTAGGAAAAATTCAAATTAGCTAGAGATCAACCACTGACAAATAAGTAAATGATGCATGGCTTATCCATACAGCAAATTATGTGTGCAATGAAATGAAATAAAATACTGTTGAATGTTACAAAAAGATGATCCTTCAACGTTTCATGCTAAATGAATAATGAACAACAAACATGCATTGCATAAGATCCATTTCTAGTAAATATTCAGAGTTAATCAATGATTGCTTGGAGCTAGGGAAAAGAAGTTTGGAGAAGAAAATGGTGAGAGAGTGATATGGTTATATGGTTTCTTTCAAGGGAGACCCTTGTAGGGACAGTCACACAACTTGGCAAATATACTAAAACAATTGAATTATATACCTATGAATGACACAAGTTATAATTAGTAAGTGATTTTGTTTTGTAATAGCTCTTTTATATACTGATTACATTCATGAACATGATATATAGTTAATCTACAAGGTCAGTTAAAATGACCACTGTCTCCCTTGAATTATTGCAGATGATGTAATTCTTCTGTGAACACCAAAGCTGTTTGTTTCCTTTCTTGGCATAGTCATTTTTCAAGGCTAGCAGCCTCTTAGTTTCTCAAATTGGTTTATGTGTGGTTTAAAATGAAAGCTCTCCCAAATCCTGATACTGGACAGAAACCTTTACAGTAATTACTTTTTTGCTGTTTGCTATAATTTATTATGAACATATTTTATTCTGTGTCAATCATGATCTCTTCAGAGTTATTTCCTGAGTGCAACAATACAAATTTGTGCATAGTGATATTTATTTATGTGCTGTCTATTTGTTTTCCAAGAAGGTAAATTCCACAGGGTAGAAGATGATTTAGTCATAATGTGGCCTGATTTAGTCATGCACAACTTTCAGTTTTTAGGTTTTATTTTTGTATGTGCTGATTACAGCATCTGTCAAAATGCTTCAGATAGTGTGCTCCTCTCCCACGGCCTCTCTTCATCTTCACAGTTTTGCTGTTAGATCAGAATTGAGAATTGCTTCAGACCAATGTTGTTACATGCCCAGAACATCTAAATATATGATCATTAGTAGACATAAAATAATTCACAGAAACAATTCTGTATATCAAGATAGCAGGACCCTGTCTCTTCAAGGTGTCCAAGCACATTTTGCACAAAGAACAGACAAAACAATGTCATTCTGTATACACAGTCATCTCCTAGCAATTAGCTACCACCCTACTAGAGGCCAAGTTTAAGAAAAAGAATACCAGACTCATTAGATTTTGGATTTCTCTGTGGAAAGACAGAGATGAGCTCCAAAACATTTCAACCAGTGGATGTTTTTGACAATCATTAAATTCTCCACTGACAGTTCAAATATTCAATTTATCATAATTGCAAATTTTCACTACTTTTTATTAATATGAATCTATTTTTTGACTTTCAGAATACCAATTAACAATGAACCCACTGATCAAAACACCTACTTTTTAACAATCACTAGTACTTGGGCCTCCTGAGCATAGAGACTGACATTCCATGCTGTATTCTTTATCCTAACCTTTGTGTTTTAAACTAATCTGTGAAGGAAAATCTCATCCTTTCTGAGCTGAAACATTTAAAATAGGGCTACCATCCTATCCCCGGTGCTTAGTAACACAGTCTCAGTATCTATAAGTATGAAAAATGCAGATGCAGTATGGGTATTTCTAGAATGGGTTCTTGGAACTTGTTGACTTTTCACTTGTCTGAAAATTTTGATTTTCATACAAATGATTATTTGTATATTAAGATCTTCGTAGAGACTATTTTATATCTGTGTTTATGAAAAATAATTATTATTTATGGTTTCTACTAGGTCAGCACTGGGCCATCTTCCAGGTTTTAGGGAATCCGAAGTCAGGGATTTGTCTCTATTTCAATCCCCAGTGTGTGTGTGTGTGTGTGTGTGTATTCCAGAATCAATATATATACATATATATATATAAATCAATATATATTAAGATATATTATGATATATATATGCATGTATGTATTAAGAATCAAGAAAGTACCTTGAATATGTATCAATCATCTCTGTAAAACTGTCCCTGGGCCTAGGGCAGGCCCAGGTCCCACACCTGGTAGTTAGTAACCAGGCTATGATCTGGTGTTGTGTACTCTTTCCAAGGATGAGGAAAGGTTACAACGGACGTTAGAGCAATTCTCTTGTGCATCACACTTGTGGTCAGAATTGCCATCAAATGTGGCATGTCCCTGAGCAAACAGCTGTTGAATTCTCCCAGAGTCTCTGTAGGCCAACAGTGCTGCAGCCCTGGGGACGGGTCATTGAGAACAATAAGATGTTATGTTTAATCAGATCAGACCAAATTTTCAGTCAAAGTAACCCTTATTACCTGTTTTGTGACCAGAGAATAGAATCTTTTGCATATTATCCTGTCTGAAGTTGGAGGAGAGCTATAGGTAGTCCCCATGGCTACAAGGACTTTCCCCTTCTCAAGCTTTATTAATTTCCCTTACTCTTATTAAAGGACAAAATTGACTTTTTTTCTTTAAACCTTGGCAGACAATTCAATTTCGCACAGGATAGAGGCTGTCCCTCACTATGTGTACTAATAAACACAGTTCCATCTCTTGACGTCACACCCTCATCTCTTTCTGCTTCAGGTCTCTTTACTCAGTCTCAGAAATCTGACAGGTCTCTTACTTGAATTCCTTATTTCTTTTTCTTTTTTTTTTCTCTTTAAACAACTTTATTTTACAAAACAAAGATAAATGTACAGATTTTAAACGTTTTTTGCTTAAAATTATACATTTTTGTCAGTACTTTTTTCAGATTTTAACATAATTTTTACATAAAACTATATGAATATATTTTTTAGTCAGTACTTGATTTTTTTCAAGGTTTGATAGTATGCCTTGAAAACTTAATAGTTACAATGAGCATAAAGTACATGTAAAACAAAGTGTAACATGGAAATGGTTAAAGTTTTCTTGTTTTGTAAATATTTTTTTTTGTTTTGTTTTGTTTCCTTTATTTCTTGGACTTCATATAGTCTGTGATTTATTTCTGGGGGAGTGCAAGCCTCTGGGGTTAGCATCCCAATATCAGTGACTGCATATTATGTCTGTTCTTTTGTGACTGGGTTATCTCACTCAGGATGATATTCTCTAGATGCAGCCATTTTCTTAAGAATTTGGTTAAGTCATTGTTTCCGGTGGCTGAGTAGTATTCCATTGTGTATATGTACCACAATTTTTGTATCCATTCATCTTCTGAAGGACATCTGGGTTCCTTCCAGCTTCTGGCTATTAGAATTCCTTATTTCTAATAGATCTAGTCTGGTAAGTAAAAAGCTACTGAACTTGTTTCATCTCCTTTTCTATTCCTTTGGATGTACTGACAAAATATTTTTTAAAGAAGTGTCAAGCAATAGAATTTCAACTTAAAATAGATTTTATTTTCTGAAAAAGTTAATAATGTATATAATACTTTTAGTCTATATTTTGAATATATTATCTGATCTCATAGTTTTGAAAAATATTTTCTCTCATTGTCTGAATCCTATAGAAACTGTCATTATATACTCTGAATTAATAATTTTATTTAGTGCCTCATGGGATATAAATATTGTAAGTCTCTCTTTAAGATAGTCTACCAAAAAGCAGTGGCTTTGAGGTCTCGTGGGTCTGTGTCTTGCTTCAACAGTGTTTGAATGGAACAGACCCCGGGGCTCCCATCTTAGCTTCCAGCAGCCCTACAAGTCTCTCCAGTAGCAGCCTCCAGGACCATCTCCTTGCTGTCTCCGGCTCCTAGGACCAACCAACACCGTCTTCGGGTCTGTCCCGTACTCCGGACCAGCAATGACTTCAGATCTGTCAGAATTACTCCACCGAATTGGAAGCTGCCGTGAACCGCCTGGTCAACTTGCACCTGCGGGCCTCCTACCCCTACCTCTCTCTGGGCTTCTTTTTCAATCTCGATGACGTGGCTTTGGAGGGAGTAGGCCACTTCTTCCGCTAATTGGCCAGGGAGAAGCACAAGAGCGCCGAGCGTCTCCTCAAGTTGTAGGACGAACGTGGGGGCCGTGCACTCTTCCAGGATGTGCAGAAGCCATCTCAAGATGAGTGGGATAAAATTCTGGAGGCCATGGAAGTTGCCTTGGCCCTGGAGAAGAGCCTGGACCAGGCCCTCTTGGATCTGCATGCCCTGGGTTCTGCCCGTGCAGACCCGCATCTCTGTGACTTCCTGGAAAGCCACTTCCTGGATAAGGAGGTGAAGCTCATCAAGAAGATGGGCAACCACCTGACCGACCTCCGTCGGCTGGCAGGGCCACAGCCAGCGCAGACTGGTGAGCCCCAGGGATCTCTGGGCGAGTATCTCTTTGAGCGTCTCACTCTCAAGCACGACTAGGAGGCCTCTGTGCCTTCCAAGGGGCTCCCTCCTCTGCTGCACCAGCCGCCTCAGGACCTCCACCCGAATGAACCTCTAAAGCCACTAGGCCGCTTTGTAACTGCCCTGGAGCCTCTTCCAAGTCTTGGACCAAGAAAAAAATAAAGCTTTTTGAAACAGCAAAAAAAAAAAAAAAAAAAAAAAAAAAAGATAGTCTACCAAAGCAAAATGAAGCAAATTCAAAGCATTTACTCTAATCGAAGCATTGAGTTCATAGCAAAGGGATCATGTGAGTGTAAATTCTGCTAGCTGACTTAGTCATAACTATGTGCAAATCTTTTGTTTCCTTCTGTGTAGATTGTCCTGAAGCTGTTCTTATTTTAATGTTAATTCTACTTCCCCAAGAAGAGCAGCCTAGTCTTTTTCTTATGAGGTGACTTCACCTGAACCTTCCCATTTTAATTAGTGAAATAAAGGAGAGCCAGTGACTGGGAGGTGTAAGGGAGGTGGAGATAGAGGGTCAGAGGTCAGAGGAAGGAGGAGATCCTGGAGGAGAAGTTCCAAGATGGACCTCCAGAAAGATGAGCTAGATCCAGGTGGGCTTGATTGGCATTAAATAGCTATGAACATTTAAGGATTTTATAGGTCTAATATCTCATATAGAAGGGCAGTTTGTATCTTTGTCTATTTGATGAAATCTTCTTGTGTAGAGGGTTTGTGGACTGAGAACTGAATACATAAACCTGTATAAAAAGCTATCGGGTTATAGAGTTGTGGTTGTGTTGAGATTTGGGATAAAGAAACACCCCAGGATAGAGGCAGTCACAGAGTAAACCACCAAGGGAAGGAAGTTGCCAAGGGAAGGAGAGACTGTGGGGGCGGCTCAGAGGAAGTGACAGACGTGTGCATGGCTCAGTACTAGAAGTGTTGCCTGCAGAGTGAGGCACGGGGCAAGTAAAGAGATAAGCCATTTTTAAAATCTTTTTAAATCATTAATAATTCAAGAGTTAAGAGTGTAGCCTTGTGGCAATTCTTGGTACTCAAAAATCATTATGTTTAATCTATACACACCAAGAAAACTCTGTTTCTATGATACATTCTGTTCCTCATGTACTTTATGCTTATGGTAACTAGTAAGATTTCAATGCATGCTATCAAACCTCTAAAAGAATTAAGTACTGACAAAAATGTATTCATAAAGTGTTATGCCAAAATGCCTTTAAAAATTTGTATATGTATCTCTTTAAAAAAAAAATATAAAGTTGAAAGAGATAAAAAAGGAAAGCTGAGTAAATATGTGCTCCCAACCTTCATGTTTTTTGGCTAAAAAATTGAACTATTATTTTGCCTTGATAAATAAAATATATGAAAATGTGAAAAGCATAAAATTGAAAACAGGTGCAATGATAGAAAAATAGTTCATTTTCTTTCTCTCAAGGCACAAAGGTAAGCTAAAATGTTATTACATTTTACTTTTTTATTATTTTATTTATTTCTTCATTTGTATTATGATTGAAACCCTCCACTCTTCAACTTCCTAGATACATCCTCCTACTCTCCTATTCCCTTCTCAGAGAAGGGGAGCCCAAAACTTCCCTAACATTAAATCTCATCAGAACTAAGTACATCTTCTCACACTGATGCCAGACAAGGCAGCCCAACTAGGAAAAGGGGATCTGAAAGCAGGCAACAAAGTCTAAATTAGAGGCGGCCTCAGCTCCAACTGTTAGGGGACTTACATGAAGCCCAGGCTGTACATATCTTACATATTTGTAGGGGGACTAGTTATAGTCAATGCATGCACTTTGGTTGATGGTTCAGTCTCTCTGATACCCCATGGGTCTCTGTTAGTTGGCTCTGTAGGTCTTCTGGTGGAATCCTTGACCCTTCCAGTTCCCTCAAGCCTTCTCCTGACTCTTCCATAAGACTCTCTGAGCTTTGCAAATAATCAGAATTATTCAGTGAGAAAAATATGGATACTAAGCTTGCCATCTCTTACATGTATTGTGATTTCTTTAAGTTCTTCTTCTTCTTTTTTTAATAAGCCCTTTAGCACAGAGACCCACGTCTCAAGTGTCCGAACTGGCTTACACAGAACTTTTTACTTTTTAAATTCAAGCTATCAATTTCTATGCATTCAAAACAGAATAGCAAAATCACTTTCTGTGTTTTCATGGTTTAGGTTGTAAATAAGGGTTATGAATAATAAAACAGCAGAAAGATACAAGTTTGCATATTGTAGTTACTATTGTGCAAATTGTAACAGTAAATGTCTTCATTTCCCTATTGCTACTTTCAAACTGTCATTCCCAGAGCACACTGAAGAGGTTCATTTTTCAGGGTAAGGAACCAGTAGGATCTGAGACCAAAATAACAACCACAAAAACAACCATAACAACAACAAAACAAACAAGCAAGCAACAACAATGAGAACCTGGTCCTATGGAGAGAGGAAACATGACCAGGCTGCTTCACTGCTGGTTTGATCAGGTAACAAAGGACACAGTCATGCACTAGGGAGTTTATTTCTTATGAGGTGTCCACACTTTAACCCCCTTCACCTTTTTTTTTCTTAATTAGAAAACAGCATATATTTAAACCAGTTTGTATCTGTCCTGGGAAGTTATGGGAAGAGAGGGAAGAGAAGAATAGTGATTAAATTTAGTTGATTTTTCTTTTATAAGTTTTGGCAAGGAAAGATAAAGACCATTTGGATTACAACTTCTTTTTCTGATGATTGTAATTTTTTACATTTCAAATGCTGTCCTCCCTCCCGGTATCCCCTGTGCAAACCCCTATTACAACTTTAAACTCTCTCACAGGTCCTATCCCAGACTGCACACATCACAATACACCCACGGTATTGGACAGAGGATCTACTTAGAAAAGTAAAGCTGGAGTTCAAGACCACCAAAATTCTATTATGACAGCAGGGGCCAAAGGATGCATCTTAGGATAGAGAGTCTGAATTTCATTGCTCAGTAAAGGTGGCCAGTCAAACTGCACCATTCAAGTGGAGAGCTTCTAAAAGCCTGAGATGAAATGTGATGGAATCACTTTCAAAAAGTATGTAACATGGGAATTTTACAGGTCATGATTCCAGATGTTGTTTTTAGTAGTATTAGCATATTAGCAAATAAAGTCTGAACTCATCAGTTTGAAGCAGGTTCTCTGTTTATCGCTCTGCCTACCTGGTCTGTATTTCTACCTTTGATCTTTTTCATCTGTCCCTAAAAATACCTGTGAAATGCTATATACTACTATGATTAGAGCTATGATTTCATAGATTACTTCTATTTGTATAGACTTTAGACCTTTTGTAAAAAAATAATTTCCTATGTCACTATTTAACATACACTTCTGTTTTCTGATGTGATAAGACATGCCCATCTTATAATAAAGTCTCTTGCCCAGAATTCAATCAGTCTCATAAGTTGGTAAGTTGTCACAAGGAATGGTCTGATAATCTATGTCTACAAAAGGGAATATAACAGAGATAGAACAAGGCAAAGGATTAGACTGACCCTCACCAAAATACCTCTCTGTCCAAACCAAACAAATTCCAAAGCTAACTACTTTGCTGGAGCTCACAATGCCAACACCCACTCATATTTTATTTAAGATATAATAAAATATTGTTGGGTTAAACATAGTAATTTTAACTGATGGCAATTAAATATTAAGTTTCTTTAATAAAAATTTAATGTAACCTGAGGAATCTAAGAATTATTGGCTCTGCTGTCTTTGGTTGGAATGAGTACTATTGTGGCACATAGCTTATATCTTTGATTATGTTTCTTTATGATACATATTAATTAAAATAATAGCATTATACAGATATAATTAAAGTGATAGTATTATACAGATATTGCATTGTTGTTAATTTTAGAAGTATATTTTTATTTTCTGAAAGTTCATCTTTCTGATATATAGGTAATAAAGAAAAACAGAGAAACCATTCACACAAACAAAAAATCCATGAGTCCTATAAAGGAACAGAAATTGACCAGTGTTTGACTTAATAACTGTCATCTATGTAAGCTGTATAGAAATTTAGCAGTATGACCAAAGGCTTTCTGAATTATCAAACAGGTATTTGTTCTTTTTAAGCCCACAGACTACATAATGTACTTGAAACATTTAGATCTCAAAAAAAATGCTAAGCCAAAAATTCCACTATAATGAAGGAGATTAAGAAAAATAAAACTGGTTACTAATTGCAAGAATATTATTATCATTCATTACAGTATCATGACCATTAATTATTTAGTATATATACTTATACTGAATATATAATTATATTTGTCATTAAAATTATATCATAAAATGCTAATATTGTCAACATGAGCCAGGAAGTCAGAACAAAGGTAAAGTCACTTGCTACAGAACCTGACAATCCCTGACCACACATGGTGGAAAGAGAAAACTTAAACAAAATCTTGTATTCACTACATGAAATTTAAAGTATCTTTACTACATATTTCACATAATCAGTAAGTATTGATAGTCTATTTAGTTCAAGAAAATTAAGTGAGTTACTTTACTGTAACTGAAAAACAAAACAATAAAAATAATATGCTCAATTCAAATAAACTATCATTTATTATTAGAAATGGAATTTTATTCCAATTTTATATTTTAGAATTGTAACATATAAACAAAAGGTGATCCTGACCAGAACACAAATAGTGCAGGCACTAAGAACAACAGTTAATAAACAGAGAGAGACTGAGAAACTTATGCAAGGCAAAGAACAATATTACTAGAACAAAATGGCAGCCTACAGATTGGAAGAAGCTCTTTGCTATCCAAAATATATAAATAACTCAGAAAATCACACATCAACAAACCAAATAATCTAATAAAAATTGGGTACTATTCTAAACAAACTTCCAAACAGAGGAATCTCAAATGACCAAGAATCACTTACAGAAATTTTCAACATCTTAGCCATCAGGGAAATGCAAGTCAACATGACTCTGAGATTTTATCTTATACCTGTCCGAATGTCTAAGATCAACAATGCAAGTGTCAGCTTATGCTGGAGAGGATGTGGAGCAAGAGAATCACTCCTTTACTGCTGGCTGGATTGCAAATTTGTGTAGCTCCTATAGAAATCAGAAGTTTTATCAGAAAACTCAGAATTGATTTCCCTCAACACCCATCAACCCCACTCCTAGGCATATACTGAAAGAATTCTCCATCTGATCACGAGAACAATTGTTTAACTATGCTCATAGCAGCTTTATTCATAATAGGCAGAAACTAGAAAAACCTAGATGCCAAAGGGGTTAAGTATATCACAAGAAAACCCACAAAATCAACAACCTAAGACTCATAGGGCTCACAGATGTCTGAACCAACAGCCAGGGAGCCTGCATAGGACTGATCTAAGCTTTTTGTATATATTTTACAGTTGAGTAGGCTGGTCTTGTGGAATACCTAACAGGGGAAGCAGGGGCTGTCTGTGACTCTTGTCTGCTTGCGGAACCCTTTTTCCTGATGGTACCTGTCTTAGTCAGGGTTTCTATTCCTGCACAAACATCATGATCAAGAAACAAGTTGGGGAGAAAAGGGTTTATTCAGCTTACACATCCATATTGCAGTTCATTGCCAGAGGAAGTCAGGACTGGAACCCAAGCAGGTCAGGAAGCAGGAGCTGATGTAGAAGCTTACTTCCCATGGCTTGCTCGGCTTTCTTTCTTATAGAACCCAGGTCTACCAGCTCAAGGATGGCACCACCCACAATGGGCTGGGCCCTTCCCCCCTTCATCACTAGTTGAGAAAATGCCTTACAGCTGGATCTCATGGAGGCATTTCCCCAACTGAGGCTCCTTTCTCTGTGATAACTCCAGCATGTGTCAAGTTGACACAAAACTAGCCGGTACAGTACCTCATCCAGCCTCAGTACAAAGGGAGGTGTTTAGACTTACTGCAATTCGATATGTGATGGTTGGTTGATATCCACAGGATACCTGCCCTTTGCTGAAGAGATCTAGAGGAGGAGCAGATAGGTGGGACAGAAGGGAGGTGGAGAGAGGAGAGGGAAAATGAGCAGAGGCAGGAGGGGAGACTGAGTCAGAATGGGGAGGAAAGAGACCAAGACAGAAACACAGAGAGACACAGAGAGATAGAATATGTCAACATTTTGAACCTATGTAGTAAAGACATACTAGTTAAACACGTGACGTTTATGTGTACAACAGCAGAACAGTGAAAATAGAAAGAAAAATTATTTAGATTTCTTCTCGGTTCGTGGAATACAGTTTACATTAACACACATGCCTGGGATAACTTTTTTTTTGTTTTTTCTGAAAATAAATTTATTTTGTGTTAATGCAGACATCATTTAGGTAAAAAACTAATGCCTTTTTTATTCCTCAAGCCTTTTTTTTTTTTTATTTTGTATAAATAGAAATATTTTCCTCTGATTCCATTTAAAATAGTAGAGTAGAATCCATCTGAGAAAAATAGATAAATCAGTTTGGAATTAGGCATACAGAAAAAAAAAATTCACAAGTAGAGTATAACTCAGGGAACTTGAAGTAAATAGGTCTAACAGTCAAATTCACCCAAGCTCTGCTTATTAAAGAAACTAATTAAAAAGACAGGAAGGTCACAATTTTCACTCGAAGGATTCCTTGTGGAAAAAACTGGGGCAGTAAGCAGCTGCCTTCCTTTCCACACATCCACAGCTGGGGGTGTTTTAGTCCTGAACCAGTTAGATGTCAGAGAACAGAGCAGTTTGCTAAAGCAGTCAATACAGAGTCTTTCCCTAAAAGATCAAGCACTACGAGTCCAATGGGACACACCACAGATGTTTCAAAAAATCCAGACCTTGGCTTTTCAGCATGAACTCCTGTGTCTCTGGCCCAGGTGACAGGTGTAAAGCTTACAAGTTCCCAGAAAGACCTACAGTGCACTGTTCAGGTTCAATGTCTTTCTGAATTCTAAAGAACCAGTGATAACCGCTGTCCTTACAATGATGTAAAAAGGTTAGGTATGTATCATATGACTGCAAAGAATCTGTTTCTGTAATTCACTGGAAATCCTAGGAGGAGAAAACAGATCTTTAATCTACAACATGTTTATTTCTTATAATTCCTTCTGTCTGCCACTGACCAGTCCCATTTCTGTAGACTTGGAAAGATTGCTTCCCCAGAATTCCATTGAATCAGATGATTAAGCTCTCTGTGAATTTGTTGGTTTCTTTGTAACAGGCTTGCTGACCAATTGTCTTCCTACTAAAGAGACCAATAACCCCAGCAACAGGAAGGAGAACTCCTCAAAGGGGGACTACCTTCACAGATAACATTTTGTTTCCATGACTGAGTGTGCTAAGAAAACAGGAGGCAGGTGGATAATCATGTCTCTTAGTTTCCCACCAATCCCATTACATTGAGCAGACAATCCTTAAATCCCATTACTTTACTCCTGCTGGCAGAAATACCACACATTCTCAATAGAGGCAATATCGCCCCCAAGTGGGGTAAATTGGTTTTGGGGTATATCAATTTCAGTTTTTTACAAGATGAAGAGGGGGAGAAAGCAGGGATATAACACTTAGGTCCATTAAAAGGAACAAATTGGTGAACATATTTTTCCTTTATTAGGTCAGAGTCCAAGGATCACTCAGTTAAAAGATTATTTAAAGATATGAGTTGGAGAATGCCACCAAGAGTAGTGTATCACCCCCAGGCTGTTAGTGAGGGCTGTTTCTATGCTAGTCCAAAAACTACCAGCAGAGAGAGTAGTTATAGGAACTCAAATGCAAGCAGTCATGTTTTAAGGAGTAATTTGAGAAACTGGAAACTCCCATTGATAGTAATTAAAAACCCTTTGGAGGAAAACAACAACCTAAAGCTACCAAATCTCCCCAGCCTCCTTTTCCCATGTATTCTGACAGGCTCACTGATTCACTTATTTAGGCCATTTCCTACAGCAGAAAACCAAGTAGAAAATGGTTTCTGGATAAACAGTAATTATTCTTTATTTTCTTTCTCTTACAAGTTTATTTTTTTAAAAGAGGAATACGTGTACAGATTTTTAAAGGCATTTTGGCATAACACTATATGAATATTTTTTGTCAGTACTTAATTCTTTTAGAGGCTTGATTCAACATAATGACATCTAGAGATATCCACTGGAAGGGAAGGTTTTATACTTTTTTTTTTCTCTGTGTGATCATCGTGAAGATGTTGAATATCTCTAAAGAGAATGTGGAACAGAACACAGAACCCAAAAAATGGCAGTATAAAAACTCAATCCAAGTAGTAGCCTGGAATAAACAGGTGTAATCCCATGGGTCAAGAATTGTGAATGATTTCCAAATAAGGATAATTTTAAAAGAAACATTTAGTTCTGGATGTCTCTAGAAGGAATCTATTCCCAGGAACTCCTTGATTATAAGCCAGTGAGGGTTTGTTGTTGTTATTGATGTTATTTTATTTGTTTTTTGGGGTTTTTTTTTCTTCTGAGTTCTTAACAATAAGATAATAAGTTGTTTGTTTGTTTATTGCAATACATTTGGGATAATCTGTTATAACAAGACATTAGAAACTTGTATAGTGTCTTTGTTCTGAGCATCCTCATTTAAGACCCATGTACATTTTTGGAAACTTTGGAGTTCTTTATGATGATACATGTGTATAATAAATACCCTGAAATTGGATTCTCTGCTCAGTGTTTACTCTTGCCAGTCTTTAAGCCGTAGCTTGAGAAGGCTGATGTAGCATCCTATAAAGCTGGTGGCTTCTGTATGGCGTCACTCTTAGACCAGTGGACAGATTCCATAGTCATGTTTTCCCCTAAACTCTTCCTAAGTGTGTTGGGTGGAATACCCTTATGGAAAATGCTCATAGATTGGTATTCAAAACACCTGAATAAATGTGTCTAGAAAGACACTGAAGCTCACACCTATAAAATCTGTCTGCCTTTGTGAGAGGATAGGAAATCAGGAAGTAATTCACTTACAGTTTATTACTTACTACTTGCTACATACTATTTACAGTTTACTATTTATAATTTACTAACTATTCTCAGGGAATAATCTGGAATTTAGAGCTTAGTGTGTTATCTCCCCAACATTTTAATCTGAGAGGCACAATTCAGCATCAGACAAAAAGCAACCATGAAATTGAACCTAACTGTCATTTTGGCCACTTTAGAAATTATCCTCATTATCTTATTTCTGAGATATCAAGTTTAAAAAAAAATCTAAGATACCTAAACCATTTTGTCCACTTCCTTGTTCAATACCAGCCCATAATATATTTTCTAGTATAAAGTAAACGTAAATTTTATTTACTTTGTCCCATCTGCTTATGACCTTTATCTTCAGATCTCTTCTGTCCATTTTTTGGCACCCATGGATCTGAGCAGTACATGGAGCAATAACCATTCACTCAATATCTGTAATAATCATACCCCACATTAACAAATTGTGACATTCCCAAGTCCCGTGTTGAAATGAACAGGTCATGACCTTTCAGAGGTGATTGATTAGGGTGACTTCCTCATGGGTAAGATTAGCAAACTTGCTATGGGGTCTTAGAAAGTGGGGCCCTTTTCTTCCAAATCTTCTGTCCGATGCCACAGTGCTGGTCTCTTCCTTTGTCCAGTACGGCACTGTGATAATTATGATACCAAGCTCCATTTGGAACCAAAAGAAAGTCTCTCACTAGATGCCGAAAGTGCTAGTGCTTGATCTTACAACTTCTCAGACCTCGGTACTATGAACAAAGAGAAGTTTATTTATAAGTTATCCAGTCTGTTATGTTTTATTGAAGCACTATAAACACGCTAAGTAATTTCCTGAAACCATCTCTTGGTTGACTGTACCACAGTGATGTTCTGTCAATCAGTGTACTTAGTGGGCCATTGTATAGAATGCCTTCCTGGCCTCAATACCTTTGGACTATAGAATAATAAGTCGTATGAATGATCCAATAAACCTGAGACAAAATTGTGAACATTATCCATTTCTGAGAATTCTTGTATGACTATGTATGACTCTTTTATGACTGAGACAAGTTAATTTTTAAATGCATTTGTGAAATTCATGACCAGATGCCATGTTTTTGGTACACTAATTTGCTTTGACACTGATAGCATGCTTGAAATGAAATAATCATGCATGGGTTTCTAGACTCAGTGGGATTCTGTAAATCATACTGTCACTGAACCCTGAACTCCTGCTTGATTAGGAATATAAAAAATACCAATATGACAATGCACTAGGTGTCTGGGTATCAGAGTCTATTAAGATCCTATTTGTGATAATTTTGTAAATGTTGGCGCAAAAAGAAACATACGTGATGTCTAGCAAAGTGTAGAAAAGCTGACAGATTAAGTTGTAGACTTAAACTCATATGAAGAAGAGGATGAAAAATAGCTGAAATCTAAGATAGATTTGGGAAGGTAATCTTCTTGAGATTTAAATTTACATTCCCAATAATTCTTCAGTAAAACATATATATTCAAAAACTTTATAAGGGTATGATTTTAAAATGGCAGGTCACAAAAGAACAGACATAATATGCAGTCACTGATAGTGGGATGCTAACCCCAGAGGCTTGCACTCCCCCAGAAACAACTCACAGACTGTATGAAGTCCAAGAAATAAAGAAAACAAAAACTATACATATATTCACAAAACAAGAAGACTTTGACTATTTCCATGTTGCGTTTTGTTTTGCATGTACTTTACGCTTATTGCAACTAGTACGTTTTCCATGCATACTGTCAAGCCCTTGAAAAAAATCAAGTACCGACTAAAAAACATATTCACATGGTTTTATGTAAAATTTATTTTAATGTCTGAAAAAACAGTACTGACAAAAATGTATAATTTTAAGCAAAAAAATGTTTAAAATCTTTACATCTATCTTTGTTTTGAAAAATAAAATCGTTTAAAAAATAAAATAAAATAAAATAAAATGGCAGGTCTTATTTTCCCTTTTTTCCTTTCCACCTGTCTTAGATAAGAAGTTTAATGTGTTGTTTAAGTTATGATTTAATTATTATTCTGTAAAAAATAAAAAGAAATAAAATTATTATTCTGTAAAAAATAAAAAGTTTGGGTATGAAAATATAGAAATAATTTTCTTAGTAGTTATGATATTTATTTTTAGATTGTAACTGGTATTGAGTCACATATAATGTTAAATGTTGAACCATGTCTTTGAAAGTTGAGATTGTTCTTTAAAATATACATAATTAAAATGTAGATACAAGATTTCTTAAGTATTTAAAATTATATGTTTAATTGTACTTATAATTTTTCTTATTCTATATTGATTAAGTTATTGTGTGTGTGTAACGCTAATGAATTAGAGAGTGTTGATATATATTCTGAAGTTGTTTGTCTTTTGCCTAAAGTGTATATAACTTTATAGCGAGATTACTTTAAATAGTTTTATTGGATTTAATCATTTGAGCGACTAACTTAAAGTTTTATAAAATAGTTACCTAAAAAAAAAAAAAAAAAAAAAAAAAACTGCGAAATGAGAAACCTCCTGTGTCTGGTTCTCCCAGTTCAAATGACATCCCATGAAGCCACATAAACAATGAGGCTTTTCATGCAGGGTTAAATCAGCCAGACTAAAAATGCATTAATATTCTGTGTTGAGCTGAAAACAGCACTAGGAATGAAATCAGAACATGGGCATTAATGATTCTGGGTATGCTGCAAGACAGAGGAACATTTCGTCAGTGCTGCCTTTTCATGAAAATGGAATATTAATAGTTCTGATAGTACAAGGAACATGATGATCAAACAGAGACAAAATTGACCCAAGAGTTGCATAAAAAGTACTTGATGCTTCATAGAAATGATGAAAGATGACAGAGATGGATAAATGGAGATATACAGGACAGAGGATTGATAAATGGCAGTATTTAACTTGAACTTGGTAAAATAAAAAGATAAATTTGTTTTTAACAATACACGCTTATAAAAGACTTACACTTCCATAAAAGCAGAAAACTAATCTAAGCCACAATATCAGAGACACATCGCACAAGAATAACATAATGTGAAGTACAGCATCCATTAAGTATGCAATTAACATTATGCTGAAGGACAGGGAATAGGGGGGAAGTCAGTGGTAGCAGATCTGAGAATATTGCTCATCTCTGGAACATGATGGAATACTGCACCAGAGATGTTTCTGGATTTTGATATTTATTTTCATGTCATGGTTACACAGATACATTAACATGGAGATATTCATATGTTAAAACATTAACATCCACTTAAGATTATATTAATGTCTAACCATAATCACTAGATAGTCATTAAATTAATGTAATGAATTATAAGTGCATCATGGTTTAGAAACTAAACACACACCATCAGCACATACACAGGAAAAGGTGCAGTAGTGTGATGAAAATGCTTTCAAAATACAGAGTAGAAAACGATTTCTGCCTCTATGATAAGCCCATATAAAAAGTAGCTAAAATCCCATTCTTATCAAATGTTCATATAGTTTTATGCAAAAATGTTTTAAAATTCTGTACATCTATGTCTGTTTTGTAAATAAAGTTGTTTAAAAATGTGCTTTATTTTAAGGCAATTAATAACTTTTTACTGTAACATTCATATTTTTAAATGGTTTCCTTCTTTTTCTTTCAAAGTTAAGCAGAGAGTTGTTAACCAGCATTTGGTTTTCAAACAGAAAAGAAACACAAAATTAATTTTTTTGGCAACCTATATTTTCCAAAATACTATAATTCCCATGTTGAGCCTCATGATTGACAGCACTTCAGCAAAGCTTACAGTAGTTTCTTTCATTACATGCTTAATATTGTAATTCTGATTGGCTTCTAGCTAAATCATGAGTAAATGGATTTAAAATACTATATATAACAATTGAACTTAGCATCTTTTGGACAACTAAACAGATGAGCTCACAGCAGGCAAAACAGCATGCACAGGACAAGTCCAGATGTAAGCATGGCCTAAACCCTCTGTCACTGATCACTAATGGAGAAAATACCTTACAACTGGGTCTCATGGAGGTATTTCCTCAGTTGAGGATCTCCTTAGTCTTATACTCTAGATTGTATTAAGTTGACACTGAAAACCAGCCAGGGCAACACTTGTTAGCTGCTAGGAAAGAAAGGCTCAGTTTTCTACATTTCTCTTGATAATGCACTGTCCTCCAGTGGAAGGCCATACATTCAAAATATTTCAGTACTGCAAATTGAATTTGATAAGAAACAAGCAAACAGGATGACACAAGACTGCGTGGGAAGAGAAGGGGGGAATACATCAGTGCGGAGTTACGGGAGAGGTGACCATTATCAAAGCTCATATGAAATTCTCAAGGCAGCACAACCACTCTGAAAATGAGTCTGGAGGTTCCTCAGAATATTGGACATAGTAATATCTGAAGACCCACCTATACCACTCTTGGGCCTATACCCAAAGATGCTCCAACATCTAACAAGGACACATGCTCAACCATGTTTATAGTAGCCTTAATTATAATAGCGAGAAACTGGGAAGAACCCAGATGTCCTTCAACAAAGGAATGGATACAGAAATCGGGGTACATTTACACAATGGAGTACTATTCAGCTATTAAAAACAACGAGTTCATGAAATTCCTAAGCAAATGGATAGGACTAGAAGCTATCATCCTGAGTGTGGTAACACAGTCACAAAAGATTACTCATGGTACATACTCACTTATAAGCAGATACTAGCCCAAAAAGCTCAGAATACCCAAGAAACTATCCACAGAACTTATGAAGCTCAAAAAGAAGAAATATCAGAATGTGGATGCCTTAGTCCTTCTTAGAAGGGAGAACAAAACACTCACAGGAGGAAATACAAGGTCAAATAGAGAAGCAAGGATTAAAGAAAATATCTACAGAGACTGCTTCATCTGGAGAACCACCCCATATACAGCCACCAAACCCAAGCACTATTGCTGATGCCAAGAAGTGTTTACTGGCAGGAACCAGATATGACTGTCTCCTCAGAGGCTATGCCAGAGTCATATAGATACAGTTGAGGATGCTTGCAGCTAACCATTGAACTGAACATGGGGACCCCAATGAAAGAGCTAGAGAAAGAACTGAAAGAGCTGAAGGGTTTGCACCCTCATGGAAAAAAACAACATCATCTACCAGCAAAGGCACTGAGGTGGAGAGGGTTATGGTAGAAGGAGCACCTTCATGGCAGCAAATTGAGGGGCAGGAGGGAGGGATGTGTTGGGGGGAAGGGTGTATCATTTGAAATGTAAATACAGAGACTATACAATAAAATTGGAAAAAAATAGAATTTATGAGTCAAAAGGGAGTTTAGAAATATTAACTTGAACAAAAACCATACTTATTTTTCTATAAATTTGTAGAAGAAACTCAATATTGGAATGTCAATTTTCAAGAGAAATGTGTTGAACTTTTATATTATATATAAAATATGTGTTGCAAGGCTGTGTAATATGGCTCCGTGTACGAGCCTCCCTTATTTCTTTCTTTAATGATTTTGTTTATTTATTCACTTCACATCCTGGTCACAGCCCTTTCTTTATAGTCCTCCTTTCACAATTCCCTCCCCTCATTTCCTCCTCCTCAGGGGAAGCTCCCCTTAGGCACCACCCTGTCCGGGTCATCGAGTTGTAGCAGAACTAAGCGCATCCTCCTCCACTGTAGCATGACCCGGCAGGCCAGCTAAGAAAAGGGGATCCAATAGGAGGCAACAGAGTCAGAGACAGCTCCTGCTCCAGTTGTTAAAGGACCCACATGAAGACCAAGCTGCACATCCGCTACAAACATGTAACAAATCTAGCTCGAGCCCCTGCTTGCTCTTTGGTTAGTGGTTCCGTCTCTGTGAGCCCCGAGGTGCCCTATTCGTAGGTCTTCTTCTGGTGGCCTTGACCCCTCCGGCTCACGCAGTTCTGTGCCCTACTCTTCCTCGGGTCTCTGAGCTCTGATTGATATTTGTCTATGGGTCTTTGCATTGTTTTTATCGGCTGCTGGATAAAGCTTCTCAGAAGACAGTGATGCTAGAATCCTATCCATAAGCATAGCAGGGCACTGTCAACGCTGTACATAGGCTGGATCTCAAACTCCCTTCTCCACACATGAACTCCATCCCCACTCCTTTCTTCATGCCCTCTCTCACCCAGGTTCTTCTTTTCATACAACACTGACGTTTACTTTATTTTCCATTCACTAATAAGTTGACATTAGCTGTAAAGTACAGATTCACCATGCTAAAATCCATCGACCCAAAGATACTAAGGAATAAAGAAGGTTAACGGTAGGAGAGCTCCTCTCTTTTTAACAGTATTATTGAAATCTAATTGTTATATAAATGCACATATTTACTGTCCACCACAAGGTGAAAATATTTATATGTTCAGTTTAAAAAATTATAATTATTTTTGCTTTGCAAACCTTGGAAATATTTAGTCTTATTGTGCATGGATTACAAAAAAAGTGTAAGCAACAATACAATTTATACTTCAGAAATTACTTCGAATGCTTACTTTTTATGTAATAAATTACATTCAAGTAATAAAAACAACCTTATAGAATTTAGAACATAATAAACAACTGGAATGTAATTAATCTCCAGTTTTCTGACCCTGAATAAAAAAATCTATGGATCCAAAATATTACTCAAGATTTGAAGTATATCCATTCAAAAATTATTTTCTTGCTATTTATCTTGTTCTTTCCTTTTCCAACCATTTCCTCTTCGAGTCAAAAAAATTAAATATATTAATACAGTATTAATTAATATGGTATCAATTTGTAATATTTATCATACTTCTGTATTTTATTTCTAAGATCTGACCAAGATGTATACACTGAGTGAAATTATTGTGAGCAGGGACAGTTTATTATCCACACTGGGAAATGGCTGTTGTTTATTTACCACAACGGTCATTCATGTTCCTGGCTCTGTGACCTCTATCTGAAAGCACCCTCTGTGTTTCCGTGCATCTTAGTGACCTCCTTTTCCCCCCATAACTCTTCTCTATCACTTAGTGTTGATAAGCCTAAGCTTCTTTGGTTCAAAGACAGTACATTTATCACATTGCTTAGTTAAGAAGGGAGAACAGATCGGCAGAATTCTATGATAATATTGAGGGCAAATTGAAATTCTAAACTTTATTCCAGAGCAGATAAGATGGCCCAATGGTTAGATAAAGGCACCAGGTTCTGAGCCAGACAACCTGAGATTGATTCAAACAAAAAGAGGAAAAACAATTCCTACAAGTTTTCCTCTGTCTTCCACATGCATCACATGGCACATACATTAGCATACAGATATATATTATTTCTCATAGGCACACGCAGATGGTAATTAAAATTTTAACCTGTATTCCAGTTCCCTGTTTGCATTAGATCTTCATTTCTATTACATCTATTACATATCCATCAAAAAGTATTTATAAATGGAAATCTGATAATTGTCTTTGCCATGCTGTATAGTTTTTAGAAATAAAGAAGCAAATTGTCTGGAATAAAATACTATATACTTAACCTACACATTATGAATAATGTTAAATAAAATATCCACAATGGAATGTTTGCCTGACATATTTACCCATCTTGTCATTCAAATCTTAGCGATGTCCATCTTTGTTACCCTTCAGACAGTATAGTGCATTTTTTACTGTAAGGTTATTAGGGTTATGTAAATATATTTATAATATATATGCTAAGGAAATAAATTATTTATTTTTTACTAATACATATAATTTACACATATTTTACAATAGGTTTAGAAGAAGTAGCAAATCTGTATTCTATACTATCTACAATTTTAACTAAGAAATTGTTTGAATATAAAAAGCTGTGTCATCCTAAGAATCTTTAGATCATGGCTTGCCTTAGTATTCTGGGTGATCCTCTATTGTCTCAAAATACACTAAAAATAAAACTTAAGAAAAGAACCTTTCTCCAAAAGGATTCACAAGTGAATGCAAAGGTAATTATTATGTGTTAAATTTCTATAGAATCAATTTTCTAACCCTTACTTTGATAGCAATAGGAAAAGTAAGCCAAAAACCTGAAACCACACTTAAATATCATCTCTTTCATATTGTTTATGCTATTTAACATCAATAATTTAATTTAAATTACTTTAAAATACACTTACTTATACATCACTATGTATCTGTATGGTTTTTCTTCTGGGTAGAGCCTAAAATTTTTTTGAGTTGTGCCACTATAACCAGCAATCTCAAATCCCTCCTGGCATTTGATAGTTTTGACATATAAGATGTTTCAAAATATGTCTCAAGATGTACCATGGGTTTAAAGGTTTAAATGAATGCTTGATTAAAACAAAAGTTATTCTTACCAAATACACTTAGAAAAATACCTAAGAAGAATAAAAGAAAAGTGTCTAAAGTTCTTTTCTTATTTTCTTTTATTTTTCTAGGACAGTGTTTCATGTTTCTCTGTGTGGCCTTGGTGATCCTGTAGCCCACTCTGAAGACCAGTCTTGCTTCAAACTCATAGATGTTCCTACTTTTGCCTCCTGAGTTATGAGATTAAGGAAGCATCTCTTTTAAAGTTATTTAACAATCTAATGGTTAATAAATAATCTTAAAAATAAAAAAATTGAGCATGTTTGTATTTTAGAACAAGAAAGCTATAACAAAGACCTTTAAAAGGATGGCAGAGACACACTCATACATAACTTACTGTAGTGTTCTAATTTCTATAATGAAAACCAATGCAGTCTGCCCTAATTTCTAACTTGCACTTGCCTCATGTCTACATGAAATGATTTTAAGACATGGTTTGGTTTCTCATTTCCTTGATGTCGCTAAAGAAATAGAAGCCACCTTTGTAAACTCTTACCATAAGGCAGTATATGTTTGTCCTTCCTTACATCCACATTTTAAAGACAGCTATTCTGTAATAAGTATATTTTTCCAGCTTTTCCTGTTAAAGTGTGACTGTTATTACTGTGTCCCAATACACACAATGCCTCAGGCATAGCAGGTGTTTGGTTGTTATTATTGAAATAAATGAATACATTCATTAGGAATTTCTGACTTTGAGATAAGAGAGAGTCAAGATCTCAGAGTTAGATACATAAGTGAAATCTAAGGGTTATAAACCATTCTTGTTCAAAGAATAATATATTCTTTCTCTTCAGTTCCTTTCATTTTCTTATTAAATAAAGTGACTATGCAGAGAGGCTCATTTAGACCTTAAATTGTTTTATTTTTTTTTTCTGTGATTTAAGCTATGCACCAGAAATTTAATATGGTCACTAGCTCAAAAATTTAGTAAAGTGAATGGATATTACAGGAACCATATTGGACTTCATTCAACTTGGAATTACCTAATAAGAAAATTGGATCTAAATTTCATTGAATTTTGTTCTTTTATTTGTGGAACAATGACTGACAATCAAATAGAGCCCTTCTTTCCAAACATACAAAACAAAATGTAATTTGATATTATTAGCATCGAGTGTGTATATTATTTCATTTGTCTCAAACTGGAAGTATTTTAAATAAACAAATCTCTAACACAGATTACTTCACACAATAAATATTAAAATAATTTATAAACTGATTTATAAAATAGACATAATTCAATGAAATTATTTTCAAATGTAGCACTAAAACTCTGAAGTTTAGCTTTGCAGTTATACCATGACCAAAGACAATGCGGATCCAAGAATGGCTGAAGAACGATACCCTGTGGGCCTGCGTTCTGGAGGTCTCACATGGAGATCGCTTGTCTGGCTAGGTGCACTGGTTCAGGAAGAGGGGAGAGGACTGGAGCAGGGAGGAGGGGGACCAGTTCTGCCAACCCTGTGCTGGTGCTGTCCCGCCTCCGTTTCTGCTCCAGCAGGACATTAAAGGCTGAGCCAGTAGGAGACTGGCTAGCTGGTGAGGGGTGCATGGGAGCTTCTGGAGGCGATTTTGGGAGAGCAAATCTCTTCTTAAGTGGTGGTGTTACAATTCTTATGACAGAACCTCTCAGATGATGGACTAAATCCTTCTTGATAGGCATCTTATATACAGTTTTGGGATGGGTCAGGGTCTGGCAGCTGGTATTTCCTATTGGCTTGGCCTGAGAGCTTGGGAGTACCTCATCTACATATTTGGGGTATGGTCCTGTTTCTATGTGACTGGTCTGTCTTGAGCCTATGTAACCTCCTCATCTGTGGAGGGGAGACTTGGAGGGTTGTCCTACAAGACTCAAACCTCTCTATAGGGGACTGTGGGGGGCTGTAGCTACATGAGAGGAGTCTGATCTCCCAGAGATTAGGAAGCTTCCTACTGCCGCTTAGGGTCCCCGAAGCTTCTACTTATCTCCACTGAAAATCAGGATACCTTCCACAGCCCATGGCCCCACAATACCCCAGACTCAAACAGTATGCAAAAGCAAAGAACATTTACTCAACTAATTGTCTTGCAGGCAGAGTTCTCCACATCTGGTTACGGAGACCTCTGCTGGACTGGCCCAGCCTTTCTTGTTAAGGAATTCCAGGGGATATGTACCCTTTTACTTTGACTGGTTAGCTCTATCTCTAGCAATCTGACAGATTCTGCAATTGATTAGGACCTGGAGACCTCCCAAGGGGTCGGTTACTCATTCCAGTTACCCATGCTTACTTCAGGCCAGAAGATGTTCTCACATTAGGTACCCGTGGCTGTGGTTGGCTGACCACAGGTTTCTGGATCTGGGTTCTAATTTCTGAGAAACAGAAACTTAGGAGTAGTCTCCCAAACTGCCAGTTGTGAGCCTGCCCTGGAGTCAGCCTGCCTCTGGCTAACTCAGGTCTCTCACTAACACAAAACACTAAGGATTTCTAATAGCATTGTTTGAAGAGTACAAACCAGGAAGTTAAAAGATAGCCAGTTAAAAAGGAAATGGGTAAGTAAAACTTGGCATTTTCTCACTATAGAATTCTGAAATGCAATGAGAATTAATGTTGATAAAATGTGTCTAAAAATAATTCTGTGATAAGACAGAAGCCACATACAGGCAAAAATGGTGGAACGAATCAATGCAAGACTCTGTTCCAGGAACACGTGGAGCTTATTTGTTTCCTGTTGACTTTTGGTTTCTGATTTTGTCCAATTAAAATTTACTAATCCCCAAATGCATGGCTAGTACATAAATACATACTAAAAATGTACTGTTACAAATATTCTTAAACTAAAACTTTAATTGCTAGTAAATGTCCCAGCCAAATAATTGTTCTGGATAAATATTCATAAACATTTGTGAATTTCATAGACATTCCTTTCTTTTTTTTCAACCTTTGTCTGTGTGTATGCATGTATGTGTTCATGGGAGTATGGGCACACATGTAAGTGAGTTCAAAGCACACCTTTGTATGGGTGGAGAAGCCCAAGGTTGATGTCAGGGATCATTCAGAATGATCATCATTTCCCTCCACATTATTCACTGAGGCATCTCTCAATCAAAATATGAGCTAGCAGATGTGGTAGATCTCACTAGTAAGCTTGCTCTGGGGGTCTGATGAGGGGTTGCAGGTGGATATACACATTTTTCCACATTTGTGTCAGTTCTGTGGATCTGAACCCCAGTTCCCACATTTGTAGAGTGAGCACTTTCTCCCACAGCCATCATCTTCCCAGCACTGGCCACCCACTTAGTTATGGTATTCTGTCCCTGTTTTCTATAACTTTCTTTCATTATTTTATTTTTGTATATTTTTTCTTTATTTTTTTATTCTTCCAGGCTGTCTAAAATTATCTACAAACCCATGTTGGTGTTGATGGCTGGTCAATAGGAGAAGTTTCCCATGTTGAATTGGATTAGGGATTAGAAAGAAGAAGGAAGAAATGAAAGAACAGAGGGGGGAAGAGAGGAAAGGGAAGAAGATAAGAATAAGAGTAAATGTCCTTTAACTCATTTTATAGAAGTTATTTAACAGAATGTCATGATGAAGTACATACTTCAAGAGGTTAGCAAAAATAATAAATAATAAAAATGATTCAAAATATTGGGCCTCCCATTGTCCATGTTTATTATCACAGGATAAACAAAAATAGGACATGTGTGCACTGTGATCAAATCTAAACACATTACTATTACAAGAGTTCCTAAATTTGGTAATAAGAAAGGTTTTCTGTGGAAATTTGCTCTCCTAAAATGTGTGTATATTATCATTGAAAAATTATTTATTTTGTGTGTAATAATATATTTTCAACTTCCTGCACCATTTATACTAGCATTTATGTCAGCTTTCTAGTAGCTGTCTAAAAACATGACTTTGAGTCATAGAATGGATACAAGCAATGGTTAATTGACCCAACTTTCTCTTTGTAATCAGTCACCATTGATCTGATGCAAGTATCCTTCACTTCCTTCCAAAATTGTTTCACTAATGAACCAATATGCTAGGAGAACCACGAACTAGAAACTTGGGCTGAAAGCAAGAGGGTATTAATGAAAAATCATTCATTGCCATCAGTGAAAAGCCATGCTTTCAAGAGTGACCCATAACCAAATGTCCTCTCTCTACATGAGCTAATTACTCATGTTCTGGAAAGCAGGTTATCTAAGATGAATCACTCACATGTAAAGCATTCACTGACCCCATTTCAGCAGTCGTGGCAGTCTGGATAACATCATACACCACGCAGAAGTTAAATTTGCTCACTGAACTATGGATTCTTAGAAAAGGTACCAATAAATGTTTGGCTTTAGTGTGAATGTAAAATAGGGAGGAGAAACTTCCCTATCTTCTTGGGTCATTGATACCACTTTTAGTAAGTCCCACAGTGCTGGTTAAATACTCAGAAAAAAAATGTGCATTTGGTTATATATAACACCATAATTTTCTTTAGCAATAAGACATCAACATTTAATATACTTTAGATAGACACCTCTGCTTTAGACTCATTGTTGTAATAGAAATGTTATGTTGATGAGCATTTATCATTCTGCCTTTTAACTAGTATTTCTACCAACTAATAAAAATCAAAACCATTTAGTAAGAATAAGACCGCTATGGAGACTACAATACAGGTTTAGCATTTACATCTTTCTAATACTTAAACAACTACCCATAAATTGCTAATTGCTGCCTTGCTGCTTTGTGTACCCAACAAACCATGGAATAGGTCACGTTACAACTGCCTGTCGCATTAAAGCCCTGCAGAGAATCCAAAACTCTTGTAATATTACTCTGCATGGCACTTGTGGAAAATGTGCATTTGTATTTTATACTTGTAAAGAGCAGGAAGACAAATTCTCACTAGCTGTCTTTCAGTTTTACATACATTTATTGATTCTCAGCAAGACTGCTTCTCTCTTCACATTTAGCTCAAATATACCAGAGAGTGCTGTGGCTGACAGAAGGGGAAACAGAGGCAGCCAATAGCTTTGGTTTCTATGTAAAGCAGGTGTCAGAATGAATCTTTATCAAATATAGTGAACTTGAGATGCACCCGAAATCAGGTGACAGTCTGCACAACATCATACATCAAGCAGACATTAGGCTTGTTGACTGGGTCATGTGTTTGTAGGAAGCTTAGCACTAGGTTTTAAGCTTAAATGTGAAACCAAAAAAGGAAGGGGAAATATTTCTAATGAAAGCTTCATCCTTCTACAACCTACCTTGCTGCTACCAGTTCCTAACAGCAAGCACTTCTTGGCATCTGCAATATTGTGTGGCTTTGGTGACTGCATGTAGGATGGATCCCCAGATGGGTTAGTCTCTGGATGGCCTTTCCTCCAGTCTCTGCTCCACTCTTTGTCCCTGTATTTTCTTTAGACAGGAGCAATTCTGGATTAAAATTTTTGGAGATCTGTGGGTGACTCTATCCTTCAACCTGGGAGCCATGCCTAACCTCTAGATATTTTATTTTAAAATAAAACTAAAGAAAATAATAATTTGACCCAGATTTTAAAGATAACCATTCTTAAATGTAATTTTACAAATTGAAAAAAAAAGTATTCATAGATCACATGTAAGCTCCTAAATTTGGAAAAATTGCATCCTCAAACTTGGAAGTGATGTCTAAACAAAATTCTGAATGTGAAAAAAACTACTACTAAGCATTTTGTATTTATGGATGTCCCTGTGTAGAGGGTGCACATATGGGTTGACTCTTATGGAGGCTAGAAAAAAAGCCTCCAGGAATACTCTTCTGGTGTAATCTATCTTGGTTATTGAGACGGGATCTCACATTGGCCTGGGACTCCCTTACTTGGCCGGCAGGCCAGGAAATCCAAAGCAATTAAAAACACAAGTGTGTGACACCATACTGGCTTTGTGTGCCTGCTGAGCATTACAAATACACAAACACAAGTCCAAGCCCAGCTAATTTTCTCCTTGTTTTTGTGATTATAATGTAATTATATCATTTTCCCCTTTCCTTACCTCTTTACAAAACCTCTCTTATATATCTGCTTGATCTTTTTCAAATTCATGCACTCTTTTAAAAAATAACTATAGTTACAACTTGAGAGTCAGAGACAGGAAGAAAATGAAAAGGCAAATACTCTCAACTAATATCCCAATTATGATCATGTTGACCTGGAGATATAAGAAATATGAGACCTTGGGTTCAGTTCCTAGAACCACAAAAATAGAAAGTATACATACATACATATGTGTATGTGTGTGTATATATGCATATATATGATAGATTCATATATAAAATAGTCATAGTCACTGTGTGATTTTCAAGTTCTTTAATGATCTCATACTGTTTTTAATTATTAGCCAAATGTACATAAAGTTAACACATCTAACAGGCTGGTTTCAATGCAAAATTCTGACCCACCCCTTTTTAATTAACCAAGTTATTTTAATAAATGTTAATTCACTAGTGAATCTGATTCTTAATTTCAGTTACAGGAAAGTGCAGCCATTTTTCCCAGTTCATGTTAAGGGAATATGAAAACATAGAATTTGTTTCTTTAGAGCAACGATTATTTTTGTTTTTTTCCATTGTACCACTGAAAAACAGCTAAATTGCTACTTGAGGACAGATGCCCTGCTGTGGGAGCTGCATTACTGCTGTAGACAAATGCTTGACTGAAGAGGCCTCAGGTAGGAAAGAGCTACTTTCCTCATCATTTAAAAAAACTCAATCCATCAGGTCTAGGTAGGTATGGTGGAAGAACTTGCATTATTTTCGGATAGGAAGCTGAAGAAAACGGTACCAGGAAGGTAATGCCTCCTAGAACATACCCCAAATGACATCTTGACACAGGCTATATATTCCATAGTTTTACTCCTACTAAGTAGGGCATTAACATTTTAACCCATCATTAAATTAAACCATTTTTTATGTCTGAGTCCTCATGGTCTAGTCATCTCTGAAAAGTTCCTGCTGACATGTCTAGAGGCATTTTTTCCCTAATCTCTTATGCATTTCTCAATTCAATCAAGTATACAGTAGGAATTAACTACCCTACCATGTGCCAAAGCTATTGTGATTTGACTATGTAACTGTTCCAGTCATTCTATGATGTGTGCATGCTATGTTGATATAGTCAGCTTGCCTTTGTTGTGGAGAGCAACTTACACTCTAATCTCACAATCACAGTTTAGAGACTGTGAAAAATTTGTCAGAAATACTTTTTTCCCTCTATTAGCCATTTATTGACAGTACTGTGAACCACTTCTTAATATTTATTGCTTATTTTCTTAAGCAATTGGCTATTTTGGCTAGATAACTGAAACAAATGTCAATCAACCATAAAGTAACATAATTTAAACATATCCAACTTTTAAAGACCATATTATTAGCAAGCCACAAAAATTTGAAAGATATTTCCTTTCCAAATAAAAGACAATGCTGCAAATAAATGTCTGCTTCTTTTGGTTTTGACAACATAATTTTCTGATAAATAAATGTTCTAAAATTGTACTGACCCTTGAAATGCACCTATGCCACTCTATGTTAGCCAGAGATGGTTCATGGAAAATAAGATAGCAAAAGTTGTACAATTCCTTTCCTGCATGGCTTACTGTTGAAGACCTCCAACATTTAAAATAACTTGTTGTGAATTCAGTGAAGTACTGAGATCAAGTTGTTTTCTAGTTGCATTGTTGTTAGGGTTGAGCTGAGTCTCTAATAATCCATTCAGTTGCTACAGACTACCTGCATTATTCAATACACCCTCTTCCTGAAGTTAAAATTAATGGAATGGATCAGTAGTGCTGTTTCTTAGAAATGTCTTGGATTTCCTGCCAGTTATTAGCATAGTATTTTAAAATTTCTCTCGTACCCAGATAACCTTCCCGTTACAAACTGCCCCACTTCAGGTCCGAGCCTCCATAAGATTTCTGTTATCCTGTGAAGTAGTTCATTTCACTACTGTAGTTCATTTCACTACTCTAAAATAGTTTAAAGAAAATTAAACGGCCAACAGTCATTATTACTATTTTGTTCAGTGGGGAACATTGTAAAGGCAAGCACATGAAAATTATTGTAAATGGAGTAATCAAACAAATTGACTTAGTCTTAATACACCATACCATTTTCATTCAAACATGAAAAATAAGTTATATTCCCAACCAAACATTATGGCTGCATATTTTTCTGTTTCAATGTACCAGAACTTTCATTTTAGTGAATTCAAATGCCCAAAATACAACATGTATAAAATAATGATGAAAACTTTTAAAAAATATTGGCTGTATAGCATTTGTTCTAATCTTCTATTTGTTGCTTTCATAAAACCCTGACCAAAATTAAGCTGGAGAATAAATGGTTGACTTTCCTTATGCTTCCATAATTAAGAGAAGTAATTACAGAGGTTCCAGACATGAACTATGGAGGAAGGACAATGACTTGCTCTCTCCAATGCTCACATTCAGCAATCACTTTTACCAAGTCAAGGCTCCAAGTCTCACTGGCCAGGAGATCCTACTACTCACTATGGGCTTGGATTTCCTGTATCAATAAGCAGTATATAACAAATCCTCTACTGAAGTGTGCCCAGACCAAACTAGTTAAAGTAATTCTGTAGTTGAGAAAGACCCATAAATTCTAAGGTGTATCAGGTTGGGAGCTGAAGTTAACCAATAAAATTTCCACTTACACGGAGAATATAAAAATATTGCATAAAAGGAAAATAGAGAAAAATATTATCATCCAATAATGCTTGAAGTTTGTCTTCCTGAGTTTCAATGTTGTTTCCACCCAATATTTCTTCACTGTGTCCCCTTCTAACCTCTGGTGGCAGTAATTTATATTCAGTGCAGTTGTAAGTAGTTTTGCTTTTTAAAATTACAAATGGCTTCAATTAAAGAGCTCACCTTGAGTCTCAGAAGAGATGTTGGAATTTTGACTTTTAAAATGTGTTTAGCCTAATATATTTTGAGAACTTTTGTGTTTGCATTATGATATGACTGTAAGAATATGGGTGCCAGGAAAATGGAATGTGGTTTCTGATTAGAAGGTCTTACATATGCTTGAATACTTGGTCTGCAGTTGGTAGAACTGTTTGAGAAGAATTAGAAACTGTTGGAGAAGGCATGTCACTGAGTTTTGAGGTTTCAAAAGCCTATACTATTTTCAGTTAGTTCTCTACCTCCCTCCCCCACTCTCTTTCTCCAACTTGCAAAATAAAATATAAGCTCTCAGCTGTTTTTCCAGGATCATGTCTGCCCTCATACCTACCATGTTATCTTCCCTGTCATGATAATTATAGATTACCCCAACTGAAACTATGACCCCCCCCAATTTAAATCTTTCTTTATTTTGAAGTTGCCTTGGGAATGGTGTTTATTATGGCAATAAAAAAAAAAACAGGACTGAACATCTTCAACTCATTCTGTATGTAGTCTTCTTGGATCAAAATCCTTGGACAGACTCATCTCCAGTTCTGCCATCTGTAGCATGTAAATCTTCTCTCTTAGACTAGCTCTATTCTCTATAAGAAATTCACCTTGGAAGATACTCCAAGTCCTAACTTCTCTAGTAGCCTGAGGTATCTGGTTGGACTGCATCTTTCCCTTCACCAATGGCTCCTGCTAATCTCTCCATAGGCATGTTGACCTAACTATACTATTCCTTAGCTTTTCTCTGGGACGTCTTCATGCATTCAAAAACCATTCCTAATTACCAAATTCTGTTGCAAGCTTGTAATGTAACCTGGTAATCTTGGACTATAGCTGTATCAGCTCATATGTGCTGTTGTTGAGTAAATATATTCAGTTGTACCAATGATGCACAGGTTGTTTCAGCTCAGTTTTGTTGGTCTCTTATCAATCACAAATGATTCTTTAGCCACAGTCTTATGATACATACCAACTATGGTGGTTTGCCTATGCTTGGCCCAGGGGTGGCACTATTAAACTGTGTAATCTTGTTGCAGTAGGTGTTGGCCTTTGTAAAGCAAGTGCTCACTGTAGCGGTAGGCTTTGAGGTTCCTGTGTTCAAGCTTCACCCAGTGCAGAAGAGATCCTTCTCCTAGCTGCCTTCAGATCAAGATGTAGAAACATAAGCTCTTCCAGTACAATGGCTACTAACATGCTGCCATTCTTCCTGTCAGGTGAATAATGGGCAAAATCTCTGAAACTTAAGCCTGCCTCAAGGCTTCTTTATAATTGTTGCCTTGATCATGGTATCTCTTCACAATGATAAAATCCTTTAAAAAGGACACCAACTCTTAAATTCCTGACAAAAATCTCTCTTTTTCACTAACGAAATTTGGGCATCTATTTACTGTGTAACTCCCTCAATCCTTATCTACTCAATACCCATCACACTTTGAGCAGTCAACGGCTTTTACAGCCACAAATTCTGAACTCCTCTATTTAGATAGATTCTCCAAAAGCAACCTGGCTGACTATCCTCGGAACAAACTCACTTCCTCAATGTCAGTTCTGTTCTAATTTCTTTCAATGTCTGTGACAAAATACCATGACATAAAAGGTGGCATGGGCAGGAAAAGAATTGCTGATCATTATTTCAGAAAGTCAAGGCAGACATGTATAGTACTATACTCACAGTCAAGATCAGAGATTAAATACATAACCATGTGTGGGTGCTCTCAGCTAGATTCTCCTCTGTTGTATTGTTTAGGACACCCTTCCCAGGGAATGGTATAGTTTACAATGGACTGGCCCCTTGTACATCAATAGAGATATCTACCACAGGCATCTCCACAAGCCAACCTGCTCAAATTAATGCCTCATTGAGACTCTCTTCCCAGGAGGCTCTGCATTATATCAAGTTGATAGTTTAAACAACACACAGAGCAACCCTTATTCTTCAAATTTCAGCCCTGATACCAACCTCTCTACAAATGATTAAATATCCCCAATTGAGTTTTATGTTTTTCAAGTTTATTGAAGGTGTAACAAATGTGTTTCCAGTGTGAAGGAATACTTCATCATTATACTATGAATTAAACTGTAACAATAAAATATATTTTTATACATAGCTCACCCATTAAATATTTAATTCATATGGCTTGTTCATCTGCTTTGACTCTTAAACAAGAGCCATATGTTTCTTAATCATTTTAATATAAAAGTTTACTTTTATTTGTGATTGGTTTAAAAATAACCCTCAGATGATTTTAGTTATATTTTCTGTTGGGTCTACATTTTAGTGATTTCTTTTGTCTGGGATAAAAGACTTGCCAGGTAGCAACTTACGGAAGAAAGAGGTGCTTCGGCTTATAATTTGAAGCAATAAACCCCAACATAGTTGGAAGCACTGTGGCTAGAGGCACCATGGCGTGCAGCTACAACTCCCTGCCTCCTCACATTCAGACAGACTGGGAGGCAGAAAAGGACAGAATTTAACAGGTTATTAAGCGTCAGTTCTGTCCTCCAGTGACCCATTTCAGACTGGGGCTTTGCATCAGCTAAAGGTACCACAGCCCTCCAAACAGTACCATCATCTAGGTACCAACTATTTAAACCAGTGGTTCTCAACCTTCCTAATTCTGCAACCCTTTAATACAACTTCCTCATTTTGTGGTGACCCCACCCATAAAATTATTTTTTTCTGCTACTTCATAAGTTAAATTATGCCACTGTTATGAATCATATTATAAACATTTTTGGAGATAGAGATATGTGAAATGGGTTATGATCCAGACGTTGAGAATTCTTGAATTAAACACACAAATTCTTTCTATGGGGGCTATTATACATTCAAAAAACAGAAGGCTACCACTGGTTAGTTTTCAATATAATTGTATGGTTAATAATTGTAGATTTATTCCATTTAATCTCTATTTAATGTTTAAAATTTAAAATATTTGTATATATTTTAAAGGACAAATATTCAAATAAGTAAGTTTTATAATAAATATCAAAATAAAACTTGAGACAGTATTTTTTCTTGTAACCCAAGAGGTAAATAAAACAGATATCATATAGTTATTTTCTTAGTAGAGGGTTTTGTTATGTCAGTGGAAATGATTAGTATTTATTTCTTTTCTCCCTTGTCTTATTTGTCTCGATATGTTTTTTTTTTCTTTTCTTGGCTTTCAAGCAACAGTTAGCATTCTGTCAGGAGGCGGTGATACAACATAGCTATGGACTGAGACGGATAGGCTCACCCAGTCTGTCCTCCAAACTTAATTAAACTCAAAGTAATAATAAGAGTTTCCAAAGTCCAGGCTAAGTTTGATCTGTCAACTGGCTGGTCCTTCCCACTGACGTATGTTTTTGATACTTTTCTTTCATCACCAGCAGATCCAATATTCCCAAAATACTCAGTAGCATCAATCTTGGCTTGTTCTCTTAGGAGTTCCTCTCATTCTGAATGTTCTATAAACTTGGTAAAGCTGTACATCTTACAGTGCTTCTGCTGTCTTAGAGTTTCTAAATCTCTTTCAGATTGTAGCACTACATAGACTTCTCTATATACTGACACATCTTGACTCTAGGCTCTGACACACTACCATTTCCACCAGGATATACCAGGACTCTCTGGAACATTTGCCAGGAATCAAGTGATAGCTAAATGCTATGTATTAAAAGACATAAGTATCTATTAAGCGCATTATAGAATTATAGCATTATATATAACAAATTTGTGCTCACTACTTTATGTCAATTTGACACAAGCTAGGATCATCTGCAAGAAGGAAACTTAACTGAGAACATGCCTCCATAAGAACAAAGGTTCTAACCATTATTAATTACTGAATAATGGAGGCCTGGATGATTGTGAGTAGTGCCATCCCTGAACTTGTGGCCCAGTGTTGTACAAGAAAGTGGTATGAACAAGCCATGAGGAACAACCTAGTAAGCATCACCCATCCAGGCCCCTGCATCACAAACAGGTAAGAAAAACAGACCATACATGCAACCAATTTAGGAGCTAAAGAAAGGACTGAAGGAGTTGAAAGGATCTGTAACCCCATGGGAAGAACAAAATTATTAACTAACTAAACCTACCACAGCTCCCAGGGACTAGAACACCAACCATGAATTCTCTTTGATGAGAGGAGAGACTTTTGGTCCAGGGGAGGCTCATTTTTCCAGTTTAGGGGAATGCCAAGGTGCTGAGGTGGGAGAGGGAGGTTCGGAGAGAGAACACCTTCATGGAGGTAATGGCATGGGGAGGGGGAATGGGATTGGTGGAAAGGAGATAACATCTGAAAGGTAAATACACAGAATATCCAATAAACCCCCCAAAGAAATAAATTTAATAATCATCGTTGCAATAAACTCCACTTGTGAACCATTTTATTTTCAAACTTGACATATATATACTCTGCCCCTTTTTTAAAGTTGGAAGGATTCCCTTTTATATAACAAATTGCTGATGCTCTTTCGTTTTAGGCATGTGGGATTCTTATATAATAAACTATTGTTTATATAAAAATCCAAACAGTGCAATTTTGCATTTATTGGATGTTGGATTTAGCTCATTAACTAAGATATATGATTCTGATGTTGTTGGACCAAAGACAGCAGAAAATTGGTTTTGATACAATTACCTAGTGTATTATAAATACAGTTTAAAAATTAGAAAATTACCATTTGTGAACTATAAAACTACTTCTCACATTCTACACTGTGCATATTTGTTATGTATTGTAATAAGTGAAAATATAAAATTTTATGTTTATTTGCATATGCCTACATTTAAATTAAATATACTTAGGTATTTCTTCTTTTTCTTCATATTTTATTGTGTTTTTTTCTCAGTAAGTTGTATTATTTATAAAATAGGTTATTTGTATGACTCTTAGCAATATTTTTAAATACATTTCTCACATACTAAATACAACTAGTATCATAAAATAAAGATAGATGCTCTTAGCAATTACCCTCCTCTGATAGCCAAAGCTCAGAGTTAGTAGAATAACCACATGCTCCATTCATTCTTATATCATTTAATCAGAACAGCACCATTAGTAATTACTTATCTTTATTTCACCATGACGTATAAACACAAGTGGGAAATATATGCATTCCACTGCCTACCATTGACTCTCAAACTCTGTCAGCTGAGAGGCATTCACACAGCAGTTACTTATTTAATATCATGTTGTATAAGGTACAGGGCCTTTAATATCACAGTGCCAAATTTGTGGATTGTGATCCTGAATAATGGTACTTTGATATTCAACTACTAATTTATATAATCAGTAAAATGGCTGTTATACATTGTGGGGCAAGTAGAAACAATACCACCAGACAGAAAACTTGGTAAGCTCAAAGCAGATTCAAAAAGTCCTGGTAAATCTTATAATTGGAATGGTAAGTGTTAGAATCAGCTCCTGGCCATTCTGCTTGTCCTGGACCATCTGACCATGACATTTCACTAAGAGGACCATGGCAACTGGTCATATAGCATAAAATCCTAGAGTTCTCCATGCTAATGAGGTAGATAGATGAGCTTTCTTTACTGGGCACTCCTTCCTGCAAAAGGTTCACCCTGCCTCTCTGTTTCTCCCTGAATAAGACATAGGAAACCTTATCTGCTATGCATAAAACAATTTGTATGAGCAAGAACTGTCTCCTTCATCAAGGACAAGGATGGGGCTATTGTGGGGATGCGATCCCTATCTTAGACTGCTTTTCACCTGCCCCGAGCAGCATACTGGTAGCCCAGTACACTAGCAGTTAGGAAAAATTGTAGCCTAATGCTCCTGCATTTTGCCTCCCCTGAACAACATATCAGAAGTATTCTGACACCCCATCAGCAAAGCAGAAATGCAGACAAACAACACATTACCTAGGAAGTTACTTTTAATGATCTCTTGTGGAATATTTTGATTATGAATACATATGAGACTTGATTTTGGCACCTATATTATAAGCAGATTAAATAATTAATTTGTTTTCTATTATCCCTCTCATTTGAAACAGTCTTACTTTATCATAGTGGCTGACCTAGAATTTGCTACATAGACCAAACTCACAGAAATGTGACTCCACAATATGTGTGAATCCAAATATCAGTAGAAATATTAATTGATCTATGTTAATACTGAAATTAATAGTAGCTTCATAGGAAATCAGTGTTTCTGTTAAAATAAATTTCTTCTAATTTAGGAACGCTACAGAAGTCCATGACTTTCCATTTATCAAGTGACCTTAGGTGAGTCAATACATGTCAATTTCCTTATGTTGTGAATGCAGACAGTGACAGCATCATTATTCCTACTGTTATTTTATGTTCCAATGGTAACATTTAATATATTAATCAAACAACCTAGAGAGTTACTTTGTTTTAATAAACATTTTAGTGGTATAAAAAAGTTTAAGAATTGGTAATAAATCCAGAACACCACCATTAAATTCTATACCAGACGATGGGGCTGTTTGAGTTTTATTGTGGCATCTCTAAAGCCCCCAAGGTGCTTTACACTTGAGGTAGGAAAGTAGGTATATAGGTAGACAGACAGATAGGCAGGCAGGCAGACAGATAGATACAGAGATAGATACACTGATAGAATAATGAGCCAATAATTCAGGCTACTTGATCAGGTTGTTGGGGAGGGGCTCCAGTTTGCTTTAGTTGGGATAATGTTTGTTCCCTCACATTAACTGTTTTTGAGTTAAATCAAAACTGAAAACATAATTTTTCTAGTTGGCTTTTCAGACTGCTAAAAGTGATGACTTCATTTTTTGTTGAATAGCAGCTGGCAACTTCACAAAACATGCAAATCAGCTGGGCCACTGTTATTACTTTTCTTCTCTCCTTTCAGTGGACATGCAGCCTTCCTGTTGGTTGGAAATAGAGTTCTGGTCATTAGTATACAGAGTCAACATAGGGGTTATCACGGGTTATCATAATCAAGTAGATTATGCTTACAAAAAGACAGAATTCTTAGCTGGAAGAGTAAGAACTTGGCACTTATTTATTATAGAAATTTGAGTTTGCGTTGTAACTTGGCATAATGTTTTTTTAACGTGATAGATTGTTTTAATATTGCATGGCCTGACATTTGTCATCTGAGATCAGTATATTACTCTAAAGATAAAATTTAGTTATATTTCATACCCCAGAAAAGAGTAACAGAGATTTTATACTTGGTGATGCCTTTAGTATGAACCAAAAGACTGCCCCTATCTTTACATTTTAAGTTCAAACCTACTTTTTATAATTTTTTATTAGATACTCTCTGTATTTACATTTGAAATGTAATCCCCTTCTCCCATCCCACTCCCATCCCCCCTTCCTCTCTATTTGTATTACTAGTGCATTAGCTCCCAATCACCCTCTCTACCTCAGTGCCTTGGCATTCCCTACATTGGGAAAATATGCCCTCACTGGACCAGAGGACACTTCTCACATTGATGCCAGACACTGCTCTTCTCTGGTATATATGTAACTGGAGCCATGGGCCTCTCAATGCGTGTTCAGTGGTTGGTGTTCCAGTTCATGGGAGTTGTGGAGGATTTGGTTAGTTGACAATGTTGTTCTTTCCATGAGGCTGGAACACCCTTCAGCTCTTTCATTTCCCTACCAGCACCCTCATCGGGATCTCCATGTTCAGTGTGATGGTTAGCTGCAAGAATGCTTAGCTGCACAACTCTAGCAGAGCCACTGAGGAAGCACGCCTATCTGGTTCCTGCCAGCAAGCACCTCCCAGCATCAGCTATAGTATGCTTGGGCTGGGTGGCTGCACATGGGGTGGATGCTCAGGTGAGGCAGCCCCTGAAGAATCTCCTCTTTAATCCCTGCTCTTTCACTTGATCCTGAACCTCCTCCCTTGGGTGTTTTGTTCTCCTTTCTAAGAAGGACTGAGGCTTTCACATTTTGACCTTCCTTCTTTTTGAGCTTCATAAGGTCTGTGAATTGGTTCATAGGTATTCAGAGCATTCTGGAGCTAGAATCCTATTATCTGTGACTGCATATCATGTGTGTTCTTTTGTGACTGGGTTATCTCACTCAGGATAATATTTTCTAGTTCCATCTATTTGCCTAGAAATTTTTTAAAGTCCCTGTTTCTAATAGCTGAGTAGAACTCCATTGTGTAAATGTACCACATTTTCTGTACCCATTTCTCCATCGAAGGATATCTGGGTTCTTTCCAGCTTCTGGGTATTATATAAAAGGCTGCTATGAACATGGTGGAGCATTTGACTTTATTATATGTTGGTTCATCTTTGGGGTATATGCCCAGGAGCAGAATAACTGGGTCTTCAGGTAATACTATGTTCAATTTTCTAAGGAACCACAGGCTGATTTCCAGAGTGGTTGTACCAGCTTACAACCCCACCAACAGTGGAGGAGTGTTCCTCTTTCTCCACATACTCTCCAGCATCTGCTGTCATCTGAGTTTTTGAACTTAGCCATTCTGAATGGTGTGAGGTAAAATCTCAGGGTTGTTTTGATTTGCCTTTCCCTGATGATTAGGGATGTTGAGCATTTCTTTAGGTGCTTCTCAGCCATTCCATATTTCTCAATTGAGAACTCTTTGTTTAGCTCTGTACCCCATTTTTAATAGGATTGTTTCATTCTCCAGAGTCTAATTTCTTGATTTCTTTGTATAATTTGGATATTATCCCTCTATCAGATGTGGGATCTATTCTCAACAACAAAAAACTTTTGTGGGAATCACTATCTCTGACCTCAAGCTATATTACAAAGCAATTGTGATAAAAACCAACACTGGTACAGAGATAGGCAGGTAGATCAATGGAACAGAAGTGAAGACCCAGAAATGAACCCTCACACATATGGTCACTTGATCATTCACAAAGGAGCTAAAAACATTCAATGGAAAAAGGGCAGGCTCTTCAACAAATGGTGCTGGTTTAACTGCCAGTCAGCATGCAGAAGAATGCAAATTTATCCTTTCCTTTCTCCTTGTACAAAGCTCAAGTACAAGTGGATGGAAGATCTCCACATAAAACCAGGTACACTGAGACTATTAGAACAGAAAGTTGGGAAAAGCATAGTACACACAAACATGGGAAAATTTCCTGAACACCAATGGCCTATGCTCTAAGATCAAGAATCACAAATGGGACCTCATGAAATTGCAAAGTTTCTGTAAGGCTAAGGACACTGTCGAAAAAACAAAATGGCAGCCAACAGACTGGGAACAGACCACAACATATTTTTTTAAGTAGTTGTCTAAGACAAGACAAGACATCAAAATGTGAAATTATATTTAATAAAGTTCTTATCATATCCAAATTTGGCAACTTTAATCATTTTAGCTTTTTTGGGGGGTAAGCATTTCTTTAGAGAAATATATCAGCAAATATTCATGGAGAGAAATTTGTTTGTAATGAGAAAATTGATATGAAAACAATTGTTTATTTTATCAGCAAAGACAGGTTTTGTAAATCTAAACCTTATAACTTAGTGCCATTTGGTGAAATTCCTGACTTAAGAATATATGATGAAAAAGGTTACAGTACCCTTGTAGTATCAAGTTCTATAAATGTACTCAACAGAATTTGGGAGTCAGCATGACAGAACATACCAGCAACAACACTCCATAAGAGAGAATTCAAGACTTAGAGGAGTTAGTACAGGCTCTGTGTCCAAGAGTATTAGTACTTTAAGTAGATACACAGTAGCATAATCCAAGAAGGACTTTAAGGCTCTGTTTCATCCAATCATGCAGCAATGTTATTCAATGCTAAATATAGGCAATCTTTCATGTGGGAATTTATACTTTTGAAAAAATAAATATAATTTAAATACATTACTCATAGATTGACTATAGAACAAAAATATTTCCTACAAAAATGTTGTGTGCATATGTGTGTGTGTGTGTGTGTGTGTGTGTGTGTGTGTGTATGTGTGTGTGTGTGACCATAAAGGCCAGAAAATTGTGTTAGTGTCCCTGGATCTAGAATTACAATCAGTTATAAATAACCAAACATGAGCCCTGGGAATTGAAGTCAGGTCCATTGGAAGAACAATACGATTTCTAACCATGAAGCTATTTTTTCTATTTCCACAAAAGTAATTGTTAAATATACAGTAGTATATCTAAAAATTAAATCACCCTGTAATAAATTTATGAAGACTGGCCTTACATGTGGCAAGTAAATATGATAAACATTATCTAAAAATATTTTCCCTGAGTTATCATTAAACTTTTCCTTAAATAATTTATAGATGTGTTAGTATAGTGCTTACTCTTACAATTGAAGTCATGTATGTGTGTAGAAGAAAATGGTTACTGTGTAAATCTACAAATGAAACACATAACTATTCATGCTCATTGGTTCAGTGTTTAATTACAAATTATATGGTGCTGGAAATATCTGTATCATATGGTAAAATTGCCTTTGATATGGTATGATTTTAATATTAGCTATTTTATTCTTTAGGGAATGATGGCATAATATTAGTACACTTGTAATATAAACTCAAATCATACTAGTCTTTTTATAACAGTGGTACTTAAGAAAATCATTATAATTTGCTAGTTCTTTTCCTCAAACTACTGAAATATGTAAGGAAAATATTTATTATTTGACATAATAAAATATTCCTGGAAAAAGGTATAAATATATACATTAATTTTATGTATGTATAAATCATATATTCTCAGTTTAGAAAAATGTAGCAATGAAAAACAAATGTATTTTTCCTTAACCTTACCCATTGCACAACGATAGTGGTGTTTTACTCCATGGGAGATTTGGAAGGTTTGGTTGGTTGATAATGTTGTTATATTCCCATGAGGTTGTAACCCCTTTCAGCTTCTTAGGTCCTTTCTTTAGCAACCTCATTGTGATCCTCGAGTTATCTTAGCCTTTCTGACTGAGTTTTTTACTGGGTGAGTTGTCTTAAGATCATGTCCTACTTTGTATTTTGAGGTCTATCTTTCCCTGGAACCTGGAACTTGGCAAACAGTTTAGGCAGTGTCTTGTTTACTGTTCTATTACTGTGAAGGAACACCAGGTCTAAGGCCTTTTGCAAGGGTAAGCATTTAATTAGAGTTTTGTTTTGAGTTGTAGAGGCTTAACACATGATCATCACAGCAGGGAGCATGGTACCAGAGCAGTAGAGAGCTTTCCTTCCTGATCTATAGTGGGCAGGCAGAAAGTGAGAGAGAACCAGACACACACACACACACACACACACACACACACACACAGAGAGAGAGAGAGAGAGAGAGAGAGAGAGAGAGACAGAGACAGAGACAGAGACAGAGAGACAGAGAGACAAAGAGACAGAGAGACAGAGACCGAGAGAGACAGACACAGAGACACAGAGACAGAAACAGCAGAAACAGTGAGGCAGAGAGAGACAGAGACTGCAATAGGTATAGGATTTTGAAACCTCAAACCATCTTCAATGATATTCCTGCTCCAGCAAAGCCACACTTTCTAATCCTTCCCAAATAGTTTCTCCTACTGGGAACCAAACTTTCAAACATATGAGCCAATGGAGACCATTTCCCTTCAAACTAGCACATCCAGCAAGCCTGAAGGACCTACCTGCCTCTGTTCTCCAAGCTCTGATATTGTAAGCATTGCTGCCATGTCTTTACTTATATATAAATATTAGAGATCAGAATGATGTCTTTATGTTTCTTTTATGTTTTAGTTTGGTTAGGGGTATTTTTATTTGTTTTCATGGTAAGCTGTTTAGCAAATGATTTTTTTACATTGAAAAAATATATTTCTTTAGGATAACCATAAAATATATTTTTAAATTTAATTTTTCAGTCTTTTTTAGATTTTTAATGTAAATTTTACTTCATTGAAATAAACTCAGAAGAAAACATTATTGTGAGATGTTTTTATCCAGGATTTTTTGGTCTACAGTATATGCATTTTATTTCATTTCATTATTATCAAATACTAATAAAATATATAACTGTAGTTTAGGTTGCTAGGTTTCATACATCTAAATCAATCAGTCAGTCTTTGGCTGAAATTAAGTTAACTTTACCTTCTGATCATATTTTTAATGGTTATTTGATTTATTTACATATCAAATGTTGTCCCACTTCCCAGCTACCCCTCCACAACCCCCATCCCAGTTGTCCTCTATTCCCTCCCTTTTGCCTTTATGAGAGAGATTCCCCCATCCACTCACTCCCTCTACACTGGGGTATCAAACATCCACAGGACCAAGGGTCTCCTCTCCCACTGATGTTAGATAAGAACATCTTCTGCTCCATATGCAGCTGGAGCCATGGACACATCCATGTATGCTCTTTCATTGGTTGTTTAGTTCCTGGCAGCGCTGGAGGATTGTGGGTAATTGATATTATTGTTCTTCCTAGGGGTTTTTACCCCCTTCAGCTCCCATTGGGGTCCCTGGGTTCAGTCTCATGGTTGACTGCGAGTATCTGCATCTGTATTAGTCAGGTGCTGGCAGAGCCTCTCAGGAACAGCTATACCAGGCTCCTGTAGGCATGCACTTTTTGACATCAGCAATAGTGTCAGGGTTTAGTGTCTGCAGATGGGATGAATCCCTAGGAGGGGTAATCTCTAGTTGGCCTCTCTTTGGTATCAGCTACATTTTTTGTCCCTGTGTTTTCATGTGTGTCATTTTGTGTCTGGTTTACCTTACTCAGGATAGTATTTTCTACTTCCATCTATGTTCTGAAGAATTTCATAAATTGGTTGTTTTTAATAGCTGAGTGTTACTCAATTGTATAAATGCACCACATTTTTTGTCTCCATTCTTTCATTGAGAGCATGTGGGTTCTTTCCACCTTCTGACTATAATAAATAGGCTGCTATGAACATAGTGGAGCATGTGTTCTTGTTATATATTAGATCATCTTTTGGATATATGCCCAGTAGTGGTACAGCTGGTCTTCAGGTAGTACTATGTTCAATTTTCTGAGGAACCCTTAAACTGATTTCCAGAGTGGATATACCCTCTTGAAATACCACCAGAAATGGAGAAATGCCCCATCTTTACCAGCATCTGAGCCATTTAAATTGGTGTGAGGTGGAATCTTGGGGTCATTTTGATTTTCATTTCCCTGTTGACTAACTGATGTTAAACATTTTTAAGTACATCTCAGCTATTCTACATTCCTCAGTTGAAAGTTCTTTGTTTAGCTCTGCACCCCATTTTTAATAGAGTTATTTGCTTCCCTGGAGTCTAACTTCTTGATTTCTTTCTGTATTTTGGTTATTAGTCCTCTATCAGATGTAGGGCTAGTATTGATCTGTTCCCAATCTTCATGTTGTCATTTCAGACAACATATGCTGTCCAGTAAGCATGTAAACAAACTAATGCCAACAGTTAATTCATGCAATTTTTATTTAATGAATATCCTGTTTCAAAAGAATAGACAAGAGATTTTTGGATAAGCTTGTTCAGTAGGAAGTTTGAGTTTCCAAGATGGCAAAGCGGGTTGATCCTTAGGATCCACATGGTAGATGGAGAAAAACAACTCCTAAGAGTTAACTCTATACAGGCTTCATATATTAACACACATACATGTATACATACCTACATGTATACACATATATATATACATGCTAAATTAGTACATAGTAAATAAGTAAATTACAACAAGAATTTTCTGTCTCTCATCATCATAAGCAAGTCATAGATCCTAAAATTAAAAAAAAACATTATAAATGAAGAAAATTATGATTTTATCTTAATATCCTAGGAAATATAAAAGCTATAAAAACAAAATTATATCAACTGCACTTTGTGTTAATCACCTGCCTAGCACATGGGCATTGGAGGATACATTCCTCAAACAACAGAATCTTTCAGTGTATGTAACAAATGAAATAACATTAATAAGACAGTCTCCTATAATATTTTACATTATTTCATGAGTGAAATAATTTATACTATCTTGGCTCAAATAGTACCTGTACATGAAGAAACGGTCATTTTTGTTTTCTCTTTTAAAATATTTATTCCTATGTGATATATTTTTATAAATTTTATGTGCAATAAGATAGGATATTTTGACTATTATTAAGCTTGAAAATGAAAGGAAAAAGTATTTGTCAGGTTCTGTGCCAGAATCCCTAAAATCATTTCATCATTTATAATAGATACTACTTTCCCCATCTGGCACGTAGAAAAACTGGTGCCAAGAACAGCCAGGATAATATAGTACACAAAAGCCACCTTCTAAAGAGATGAGGTGTCCTTGTGTTTCTCTAAAAATGGGTGTATTTGCAGCTAACCAACAGATTGAGCACAGGGACCACAAAGGAAGGGTTAGAGATAGGACTGGAGGAGCTGAAGGAATTTGCAACACCATAGGAAGAACAACAATATCAACCAATCAGACCCCACAGAGTTCCCAGGGACTAAACCACCAACCAAAGAGTACACATAGAGAGACCCATGACTCCAGCCATATATGTAGCAGATGATGGCATTTCCTGGTATCAATAGGAGTAGAAGCTCTTGGTCCTGTGAATGCTTGTTTCCCCAGTGTAGGGAAATGCCAGGGTGTTGAGGTGGTCATGGGTGGGTGTGAGAGAGGATCCTCATAGATGCAGGGGGAGGTATGGTAGAGGGGAGAACCTGGAAAGGGATAACATTTGAAATGTAAATATATAAACTATCCAATAAAAAGGATAAAAATGTGTATAATTATAAACCTTGGAACTTTTCTGTAGGCTTTAAGCTTATCCTAAAAGATTTTTGCTGATATTCTTCTTAAGACTTTAAGCATATACTTGACCACAACCTTATGATTTATTTTTTCAGTTTTTATCATTTTTGGCATTATTAGTCATATATTCATATAAATAATTTTAGTTAGTTTTACTCTCTAGCAAAATCTCCTAACTCTGCCTCCCACTGAAACCTTTTCAATAAGGCCTTTCCTACTTTTGTGGCTTCTCTTTCCATATACCCTGTTGAGTTTAATTGGTATTTCTTGCCAAAACATAGGTGAAAGTTTATCTACTGGTGCATGGACTGTTTCTCAGTGGGCACACTTATAAAGAAAACAGCACTCTCTTCTAAAACAATTATCTTCTCCATAGGACCCAAGGGAGGAATTGAGTCTCTTAGGAACCCTTACAACCCAAGATAAAATGCTAGGCCTGACTTACTTTTCTTAAATTTATTTATATATTCACTTTACATCTTCATCAAAATCTCCCTCACTCCATTACTTCCTGTCCCACCCTCATGCCTTTCCCCATATTCTTCCATCTTCTTCTCCAGAGAGAAAAAGGTCTCCCACCCTCTCCAGTTAACAACCTACCCTGACACATCAAGTATCATCTAAACAGATCCTTTCCCAATAAGGTCAGACATGGTAGCCCAGCTATAGGAAACAAATCCAAAGGCAGGCAACAGACTCAGAGACAGCTTCTGCTCAAATTGTTAGGGGACCTACAGGAAGACCAAGCTGAAGATTTGTTACAAATGTGCAGGATTCCTATGTCCAGCCCATGCATGCTCTTTGGTTCGTAGTTTAGTCTTGTGAGCCCTATGGGCCCTTGTTAGTTGACTTTGTAGGGCTTCTTGTGTCCTTGACCCCTGATGCTCACATATTTCTATCCCTGACTCTTCATCAAGACTCCTTGACATCAGCCTGATGTTTGGCTGTGGATTTCTGCGTCTATCCATATGCTGCTGGATGAAGCCTCTCAGAAAACAGTTATGCTAAGCTCCTGTTTGCAAGCATAGCAGAGTATAACTAACAGTGTCAGGGGTTGGCTCTCTCCTATGGGATGGGTCTCAACTTAAACCAGTCACTGGTTGACCATTCCCTCAATCTCTGCTCTATCATCATCCCTGTGTATCTTGTAGGCAGGACTACTTTGAGTTGAAGGTTATGTGGGTGGGATGCTATCTTCTTCTTCCAGTGGAAGTTCTGCATGGCTACAGGAGACTTCCTTTCTTTTGGTGTTGTAGGGATTATAGACCATTATGCCAGTAAAAACATATATTGTTCAGCTTTATTTGGTTTCAAAAGCTATCAGGAATCCTCTAGCATTAATTTATGTATTAATTAAAATATTCAATTATACTTACCAATTTAACAATTTGTTTCCCGTGACAAAAGTTCTGTCCCCCCACCTCAGATAATTCCACAAGAATCCCTACTTCCCTTCCAAAGGTTACCAGACATTTATTTCTGTTTCTCTTATTGAGCTATGCTTAGTGTCTTACACACTTCCACAGAAACAAAGAAAAATGACTATAAATTGTGATTAGATGATTTAAATTTAACAGCTTACATAATTATAAAAAAGGAACTCTGCTGTAAAGCAAGGATTAAATATTAAGCTTTGTTAAGATATTTTCACCTTGTCTCCTTTTCTCTTTCTGCAGTTTGCCTCACAATATACAATCTCCTAAGTATTAATATAATTCAATTTAAGATCAATAACTAATAGTCAGGCTATGTTGGTGATGGTTTACCATCATTAAACATGCTTTTTGTGTTATTTTGATAAATAGGGACAGTTTATTAGTTACCATAGCAACTTGAAATTCTATTTAAAAATGTGACATTACATTTTCTCAGAAAACATTTTAATTAAAGCATACTTGTTTTGACTGAAATGAATGTCTAATCTCACCATGATAGAAGATAGGAATGTCATGTAGCCATGTTTAATAATGTAAGAAATATATATCACAAAAGATGAATTAAACTGGAAACTTTTTATTCATGAGTTTGGGTGTTTCAATAATTGGGCTAGCTTTTCTTTAGTTTAGCCATCATTACCAATAATTCAACATTTCTATAAAATTGTTCACTAAATCTATTAAATATATTACCATTTGACTAAAATGAACCATTTCTTAAATCTCAACCTACATCTTAAAAATACAACAGATAAACATTTTTTCTCAACTCACACACATAACTCAAATCAAATTGTTTAAGAAAGTTTGCCCATTCTAACTCTAGGAAGTACTGTTCATTTCTCTCTATAAACCTGATGGCTTCTATATAAGCTACCAGCATGTGAAATTCTGTCTGACAGGCTACATCTATTTCTGTTAACTTTTTTAGCACACATAATGAATCTTCCATAGTAGAATTAATGTTAAAAGTTTGAGAATGGATGAATGGAAAGCAACCAAAAAATAGGTAATAATAAGTTATACAATGAGAAACTCGGAAGTGCTCATGAAGGATTTTTTTAAAAAATCTCTTCTACCTGTATTCCCAATATATCTCAGCTATTACATTGTGGTTAATTTGTGTTACAGTTTTTCCTGAAGTGATTATTAAAATGTTCTCTATATAGTTTAGAACATAATGTTGAATAGAAATGTAGTGGAGTAGCAATATAACATATTATGACATAGAAATTCTGTGTGTGTTTCTGTAAATTAGATATCTCAAAATGGTTCATCAAAATATTAAAATAGTTATTATGAGGATATTAATTTTCAGGATGTCTTTACTCCATTTGTAACTATTATTTGATCATTCAAATATGTTAAATACTTTAAATTATACTTCATGAATGAAAGTATGTTACAAATATGTATACTAAAAATATACTGGTTGGCTATAAATACTAACATTTAAAAATTTTAAATAGCGGCATTTTTCTGGGCAATCAAAGGATTGTAAAGTATTTTATTTTTTTATGTAATGACAAATAATTGTTCAAGTATGACAATTTTCCACCATGAGAAAGGTATAACCTTTAAAATGTATGTGATGCCTTTGAAATGCAATTTCTTTTCATTTTTGAAAATCTTATGCCAAAAAACTTCCAATATTTTATAAAAGACAAAGAATAACTACAGATAAAGTGAGCAGCACAGCATAGGAGTGTTCCAGATGCTTTTGATAGTCTAACTAAGATTCTGGTAGAAAATAAGAATAAATATATTAATACAGTTAATACAGCTTTCTTTTTCCCAAATGATAAGTGTATCTTTCTATAAAGTACACATTTTAAGAGGTATTAAAATTATTCTCATTATCACAAAATGGAAGATTTGTTTCTTCAACAGTGCAAGGATTTCAGTGAGTGGTTTGCCAATGATCCTATGGCTAGGTTACAGGAGGATGAAACATGAGTTGAGTCTGAAATTACCCATTGCATATGAACAACAGGAGACTAAGGAAAACTCAGTGGAGATTTTAACAAATGCAGGAAACAATCCTTCCCAGAAGAAAGATTTCTGAATTAATGCTTGCACTGGGTTAGATGGAAGGGCCCCAAATCTGCCATTGTGCTCACAAAATCACAGACTGTCCCAGGGAATTACTGATTGCATTTCTACATGGGCCATCCATAAAAATATTAAATATATATTCAACATTCAATATTATCATATATATTCTATATTATAATATTTTAATAAGGCCTCAGGAAATATGACTGAAGAGAATGTAGAAAGCTCTTTACATATGGCTGTGCCAGGTTCTTTAGTGGCACAGCCACAGAGAGACTAGTTGGGATGTAGAAATGTATAGGGAAAAGAAGGTGAAAGTGATGATAGTGAGGAATAAATGAAAGTACTATCTATTTACCTATCCATCTATGTATCTATATATGTATCTATCTATCTATCTATCTATCTATCTATCTATCTATCTATCTATCTATGTTTGTATGTATGTATGTATGTATGTATGTATGTATGTATGTATCTATCTATCTATCTATCTATCTATCTATGTATTTATCTACCTACCTATCTATGTATCATCTATCTATCATCTATATATCTGTCTATCTATCTATCTATCTATCTATCTATCTATCTATCTATCTATCTCTGTGTGTATGGGTGTATAAAACTCTCAAAAAAAGCCTGAAGTACCCATTTAAAAATCAGAGTCAAACAAAATGATTATATCGCAAGCATAATGACTAGGATTGTAGACTAAGAACCACTGCATAGAAAAAGTATTTTAGAGAATGTTTTTCTGCAATACAATAATCAAAACTCAACATCTCAGAATTACCATATGGAACTTTGAAGAAAAAGAAACATTTGGGTAGATTAGGACTGAAGGAGCTGAAGGGGTCTGCAACCTCATAGGAGGAACACAATATCAACCAACCAGACCCCACAGAACTCCCAGGAACTAAACCACCAATCAAAGAGTACACATGAAAGGACACATGACTCCAGCCACATATGTAGCAGAGGATGGTATTGTCTTGTATCAATAGGAGGAGAATCCCTTGGTCCTGTGAAAGCTTGTTTCTCCAGTGTAGGGGAATGCCAGGGTGATGAAGTAGGCATGGGTGGGTGGGAAGGGGACCATCCTCTTAGAAGCAGAGGAAAGGGAGATTGGAGAGTGGGTAACTGCAAAAGGGAATAACATTTGAAATGTAAATACATAAACTATCTAAGAAAAAAGAAGAAAGTTCAAAAAAAGAAAGAAGAAAATTAGATTAGCAAAAACAAAAATAAATGTATAAATAAATAGGAAAATTTATTTACATATAACTTGAAGATATCACAAAGGTAAGGTGAGAGACCTACTCAAAGAAATTCAAAAGACAGGGAGAAAGAAAATAAAATATCTAGTGGTAATCACTAGATATTTAAAAATCAATAAAATAATGATATCTTAAACATCATCTAAAAGCATATTTGAAAAATATTTTAGAATAGATAATATTTGGAAATATATATTGAGAGTAAAATAGCTGAAATAATATGTGCCTATAATGAATGTTACTTAGGAAAAAATGCCTCATTATAGCCAATGTAACTGGATAGAAGTTAACTGAGATTTATAGAGCTTGGAGCTGAGCAGGTATATGCATGGTATGCTTATTCATATGTTAATTAAAATAAAAATGATGGCAATTTTTGGTATTTAAAAATCATTATGTTTAATCTATACATAGCAAGAAAACTTTGTCTATTTCCATGTTACATTTTGTTTTACTTGTACTTTATGCTTATGAAAAATAGTAAGATTCCAGTGTATACTATCAAACCTTTAAAAAGTCAAGTACTGACAAAATATGTTCATATAGTTCTATCCAAAAATGCTTTTAAAATCTGTATAGTTATCTCTCTCTTTTTAAAATAAAGGTGTAAGAAAAAAAGACAAAAATAAATAAATAAATGATTTTAAGTATTAAAGATAAATAAAAATATGCTTCATATTAAAACAATGTCTCACAAATATATTTTGTTGCTGTTTTGAATTCCTATTAGTGCTAACTATATCACAAATATAAAATACTTTCTTAGCCAGACTCATTACCTGATACATTTTTCCTCTATATAAACTTCTACTACAGTCCAATAGCAAGCATTTCTACAAATATATTATGATTGCTCCACAAATTCTGCTGTCTTAAGGCAATTTTGCTACATATCAAGGAAATTACATCAACTCCACATTCTATCTTAATTATTTCAGGGTGTCATCAATGCTTAGTTCATATAACTTTAAACATATTTTCTAAAATCTTGCATACTTCTATCTACAGGTCATTTGTGGATAAATTGTGTTGCCTCTTTCACCCCATTTAGCATCAACTCTAGACAAATCTCTTCTTTTTGTCTTCTAAAATGTCTGCCTCCCAACCAAAAGTCAGGTTCAAACAAAAAAACTAGCGCTAAACAATGGTAATGTAAATTTGCCCCAAGGAGCTCAGAGTAAGTGCCCTAATAGTCAGGCCACCCAGGTGATGTGCCTTATTGTTATTGCCTGGATTATGTGAAGTACTACTGTTTTACCAAAGCTAGCTTCTTCTTAATTGTGGCTTAAACAAGTTGTCAAGATCTTATCATGTGCAGTTTCCTTATATTATCACTGAGCTTTAGTCTCCAGTGTATTGCCAAAAAAAACTCAGGAAAATTTCACATTTTGATGGTATAGTAATTTATAAATCTAGTCAAAATATCATTTATATTTTCTGCAAATATAAAGGTTAACTCTGAAAATAGTCAATGGTCTCCTCTCTTATTTGTTGTCAGCACAACACATGATAAACTCTCCTGATTAGTTGTTAATTACCACCTATGTCACTAGAAAATAAACAAGCAACCAAGCAACAATACATATCATCAACAGACAGGAAAAGTGAGAGTATGCTCTTTGTCACATGGTTGTGTGTTAAAAATATTTTGGGGAAGTGAGGACTTAAGATTCTGACATCACAAAAATAAACAGAAAGGAAAAAAATCCACATTATTTATAATTTTCAAAGACAACTTTATTTCAGAATTGCAATCCATGTTTACTGCCTCACAGATAAAGTTTTTATAGTAAGATACATGTATGTACATATGTGTATGAATGTCTAAACAATCAAGTTTGAAATAGTCCTAGCAATTTGACTATCTCTACATATAACTGTATTCAAAGTGACTAGAAGCTGAGTAGGACTTCAGAAGGCATTTCTCATATTACATCTCAAATTCTAGCATAGGCTCAATTAAAATACTCAATGGTTCTGCTTTTGCTTCTTCTTTGCTAAGATAAATTAATGCCAGCTTCGCATCAATGTATCCAGTGTAATGATTAGATATGCATGATGAAAAAAGACAACATGGTTGCTGTTCTCACTTCTTAATCATTAGTATCTTAGCAACTAAAATTGGCTGTTAAGCTTAGAAGATAAGACTTCAACAAAGGTTTGTAAAAATGATTGAAAGGAAAATAAATTGTAGCATAGGATACATGGGTACATAAATCTATATACACACACGCATACAACTAGTGCTTCTATTATCATAGCAAGTGAGTGAATAAAAGAGAAATGAAAATGTATTATTTTGTCATTGAATAGAATATAAGCCCTTAACAACTAGCTGGAAATATCATCCCTGCTCAGTATTAAGTATCAGCCAGGTATTTTCTTTGAATCACCTTTTAAAGCCACTTGCCAACGTTGAAAGATGACACCTCATCTGTGTGAAGCAGGATCCCTGATAAGTTCCGACCAGCTGAGAAACACTGAAATCTTTAGTCAGTGGTGGAAAGAAACTTCTAGTAATGTTAGCAACATTCCATATCATTGCTACTCCTGACATTAACTTAAAAATTCATAAGTATGTTTGAATTCATAAGTAAGTAATATACTTATAAATATAAATATATTTAAATTCCTATACTCTCAGTAAGAACTGACTTTTTTATTTAAATTTTTTATATTATCTGCATTTACATTTCAAATGTTATCCCTTCCCCCTACTCCTATCCCCCTACCCTTCACTTCCATGAAGCTGCTTCTTCTCCCAACTACCCTCTCCCACCTCAGTGCCTTTGTGTACCCCTACATTGGGAAAATGAGCCTTCACTAGACCAAAGGCCTCTCCTCCCATTGATGCCACATAATGCTAACCTCTGCTACATATGTAACTGGAGCCATGGGTCTTTCCATATGTACTCATTAGTTGGTGTTTTAGTCCTGGGAGCTTTGGAAAGTTTGTTTGGTTGATAATGTTCTTCTTCCGATGGAGTTGAAAACCCTTTCTGCTTATTCAGTCCTTCCCTTAGCTCTTTCATTGGGGGTCTCCCTGATCTGTCCAATGGTTACCTGCAAGCATCCTCAAATGTATCTGTATAACTCTGGCAGAGCTTCTGAAGAGGCATTCATATCTGGTTCGTGCCAGTATATACTTCTTGGCATCAGCAATAGTTTGTAGGTTTGGTAGCTGCATATGGGGTGGATCCCCAGGTGAAGCAGTCTCTGAATGATTTTTTATTCAATCCTTACTCCTCTATTTGACCCTGTATTTCCTCCTGTGAGTGATATGTTCTCTCTTCTAAGAAAAGTCAAGGCATCCACATTCTGGCCTTCCTTCTTTTTGAGTTTCATAAGATCTGTGAATTGTTTCTTGTGTATTCAGAACTTTCTGGGGCTATCATCTGCTTATCAGTGAGTGCATGCCATGTGTATTCTTTTGTGATGAGGTTACTTCACTCAGGATGATAGTCTCTAGTTCCATCCATTTGTCTACAAATTTCATGAAGTCATTGTTTCTAATAGTACTCCATTGTGTATATGTACCACAATTTCCTTATCCATTCATTTGTTGATGGACATCTGGTTTCTTTCCAGTTTCTGGCTATTATAAATAAGGCTGCTATAAACATAGTGGGGCATGTGTCCTTGTTATATGTTGGAGCAACTTTGGGGTATATGTCCAGGAGTGGAATAGCTGGGTACTCAGTTAGTACTATGCCCAATTTTCTGAGGAACTGCCAGAATGATTTACAAAGTGGTTGTTCCAACTTACAATCCCACCAACCGTGGAGGAGTGTTCCTCTTTCTCCACATCCTTGCCAGCATCTGCTGTCACTTGAGTTTTTGATCTTAACCATTCTGACTGGTGTGAGGTAGAATCTCAGGGTTGTTTTGATTTGTATTTCCCTGATGACTAGGGATGTTGAGCATTTCTTTAGGTGCTTCTCAGCCATTAGGTGTTCCTCAGCTGAGAATGCTTTTAATCTGCATTTTCCTGATGGGGCTGAGGATGTTAAACATTTCTTTAAGTGTTCCTAAACTATTTTTGTTCCATCTTTTGAGAACTCTCAGCTTAGTTCTGTTACCCATTGGGTGATTTGCATTCTTTATGTTAATATTAAGTGCTTTTGGTTCTTTTAATACTGTAAATAACAACCCTCTAGCATATGTATAATTGTTTATAAATATTTTCCATTCTGTAGGCCAGAGCTCTATTCAAATGTAGGTGTCATTTGCCATAAAGAAGATTTCCCACTTCATGAAGTCTCAATAATTGTTGGTCTTAGTCCCTCTTATTCAGAAGGTACTTTCTGTTAACACTGAGTTTAATTTCCTTTTTTATCAGATTAAGGGTATGTGGACTTATGTTAAGGTTCTTGATCTATTTTGAAGTTGAATTATGTACAAGATGGTAAGTATGGATCTCTTTGCATCTTTCTACACTGGCTATTCAGTACGATCAGCACCATTTCTTGAAAATGCTGTTTTTGCTCAAGTGTGTGTATGTACTTCTGGCATCTTTGTAAAAAAAAAAAATCAGTGTCATCATATGTGTGGAATTATGTATGGGCCTTAAATCTAATTCTATTGGTCAACATGTTTGTTTTTATGCCAGTACCATGCCTCTTTTTATTACTTTAGCTTCTGGGTACAACTTGAGATCAGTGATGGTGATACCTCCAGCATTGCTTTCATCATTTGAGATTGTATTAACAATTGTGATATTCTTGTGGGTGTTTCCATATGTGGGTCTTAATTGTGTTTTTAATTTGTGTGATAAGTTGTGTTAAGACAGTCCTACCAATCCATGAGCATAGGAGATCTTTCCACCTTCTTATGTCTTCATCAACATTTGAAAACTTTAATTACACAAGTCTTTAAATGGTACAGTTAGCTTGAGATAATTATTTCATTATCCATTATTTACTTAACTACCTATTTTAGGCTATAGTGCTATGTATTGTTTCCCTGATTTCTTTCTCAACATGTTTCCCACTTTTATATAAAAGCACTATTGATTTCTGTGAGTTAATTTTGTAACCTGCTAATTTACTGAAGTGTTTATCAACTGCAAATAAAGATGCATTGGCTTCTTCCTTTCCTATCTAAACCTCTTGAACTCCTTTGGTGTCAGAAGCTGACTTCTCCATTTTTGCCTTCACTGTTGATGTTAATATGGATTGTATAATAACAGGGACTCCATTCTTCCTATTGTTCAGTTTTTAGACTTCTTACGAACGTCTTGGTTTATGCCTCTATTATACAGACTGCTTTCAAAGCAACAGACCAAGGGGAACTTCTGAAAACCAGGTTTATTTCATTTGAAAAATGAGCCTTTCTACAGTATCTGATCACAATGACATTAAAGACTTGTAACAACATGTGTTTTGCTAATGATAACAGAAAAGTTCTGGTTTTTTTTAAAGCTTTGCTTGCTTGAAAAGGCCATGAAAGACCTACATAAGTATGCCCTTGCTGCAGCTTAACCACTGCTTTGTCTGTTATTACCATAGAATAGGAGAACAAGTTGGTCTGGACATAATTATGATATTTGCTTTGCAACATTACTGTCTCCAAATTGTTCGGATCAATTCTTCAACACTCAACATTCTGTTGTCTGATTGTTTCAGTTAAAATTTTGAGTACTATAGACCAGCTATGGTGTGAGTGGGCATCCTAATCATGTTCCTGATTTTACTGGAACTGTTTTGAGTTTCTGTTTGGTTGATATTATGTTATATTATATTCTTTGTAACCCTTATGACTCTAGAACTTTTATCATGATGGGTGGGACATGGGATTTTTGAAAAGATCTTTTCTGCCTCTAGTTTGATGATCACATAGATTTTGTCTTTTTGTCTGTTTATATGATAGATTGCACTTACTAATTTAAGTATGTTTAACCATTTTTGCACTTGTCAGATAAAGCCAATAGTGGATATTTTAAGTGTTCTTGAATTTCGTTTGCAAATTACAGTATTGTGAGAAAATATTGCATCTATGTTAGTAAGGGAAATTGGTCTATCTGTTCTTTTTGATGTTTCTTAATATGGTTTTAGTATTTGGTAATAGTGACTTTGGAAAAAGAATAAGGAAGTGAACATCTGTATTATATAAAATAATTTAAAGGGTATTAGCACTAATTGTTTGAAGGTTTGGTATAATTTTGCACTGAATACATCTGGTTTGGGGGAAGAAGGAATTCTAATTTCTGTTTCTATTTCACTAAGGATTTGTTGGTTAGTCAAAATTGCTTCCTCAGTCTTTATTTAAATTTTATTGGTTGTATACATCAATTAATTTATCCATTTCATTTAGGTTTTCTAGTTCTCTGGAATATAGACTTTTAAAGTATGCTCATGATTATCTGGATTTCCTTGGTATCTATCATTATATCCTAATTTTCATTTATAATTTCAATAATTTGGATTTTTATTCTCTGTATTTTAATTAATTATACTTAGGGTTTATCAATCTTGTTTGTTTCCTCAAAGAACTAATCATCATTTTATCACTTTCTTGTATTGCTTCTTGTTGTTATTGCTATTTTATTGATTTAAGCCTGAAGATTGGCATCTGTTCTTACAGTGTATCTCTTCATGCTGTTCTAGAACTTGCAAGTGTGCCTCGATGTTGATAATGTGAGAATCCTCTGTGTTTTTATGTAGACACAATGGTGTGAAGTGCATTGTGGTTTAGTTACATAATATTTTCATATATGTTCACTTTTTAAATTTTTATTTTTTCTTGATTTTTGTCTTGACCCAGTTTTCAGTCACTACTGAGTTGTTCAAGTTCCATCACCTGTACACTCTCTACTATTTCTGGCGTGGTTGATACCAAGCTCTACCCCTGTGGTTAGATAGGATGCACAGTATTATTTCAGTTTCTTTGTATCAACTGAAACTTTATAGTGTTCTAGTTTGTGCTCAGGTTTGGAGAGAATTTCATAAACTTCAGATTAAAAATTTTAGTTTTTAGCATTTGGGCAGATATTTATTAAAGGTATTATTTAACTGTGGCATTTCTCTGCCTAAATTTATCTGGGTGGCTTATCTATTGTTAAGTATAGGGTATTAAAGTTACCAACTCTCATTGTGTGTGGAAAACAATATGTGGTTTTAGCTGCAGTAGTGTTTTGTTAGTGAACTAGGGCTCTCTTTCTTTGGTGTATAAATGTTTAAATTTGCAATGTCCTCTTGGTCATTTTTCCTTTGACAAATATGTAGTGTTCTCTATCTCTACAGATTAATTTTTTTGTTTGAAGTCTATATTCTTAGTTAATAAAATAGCCACATTTATTTACTTAGTAGAATCATTTGCTTAAAATATTTTTTGTCTTTTTATTCTGAAGTTGTGTTAAATCTTGATGTTAAGGTATATTTCTTGAATGCAACAGAAAGATGGTTACTATTTCTCAATCTAATATTTTACTTTGTGATTTGCCTACAGGGGACTTAATATTATTGATGTTGAAAGTATCAAAAAGCAGTGTTTACAGATTCCTTTTACTTGGTTGATATTGTTTGGATTATCATCACCCCATTTCATTTACTGTAGAGTGATGATTTATTTCTTCTATTCTGAGTGTAGTTAACCTCTTCATAATGAAGTTTTTCTTCTAGTGCCTTCTGTAGAGCCATGTAGGCAAATTTAAATTGCTTAACAGTAGCTTTATTGTAATAAGCCTTTTATTCACCATCAATTGTGGTTGATAATTTTGCTTGGTACAGCAGCCTTATATGGTATGTATGGTCTCTCAGAGTTTATAGAGCATCTCTCCAGGCCATTCTATCTTTTGGAGTCTCAAGTGAGAAGTCATGTTATATCCTAATGTGCCTGAGTTTATGTTACTTGGCCCTTTTCCCTTGAAGGTTTAATATCCTCTTTTGCTCTGTATAATTTATTTGTTTGTTTGTTTGTTTTTATCATGTTTTTTTAAAAATATTTTTCTGTCCCTGTCTATTTGGTGTTCTGTATGGTTCTTGTACCTTGTTTTGTATCTAATTCTTTTGAAAAAATATTTTTGTGTATTTGAACTGGCTTTCTTCTGTTCCCCCTATCCTTATCATTTCTTGATATGGTCTTTTCATAGCAGCCTGACTTTCTTGAATGCTTGGTAATTATAAACTTTTAGATTTCGCCTTCTTTCTTTTTAGTTGGGTATCCATTCTTCTACCTTAGTTTCAAGACTTATTATTATCTCTTCAAATATTTGTAATTTGTTGGTAAGCCTCACCAACAAACAGATTTTCTTTTGTTGGTGAGGCTTAGCACCAAACAGATTTTTCTTGGACCTCCTACATCTTTCATTTCTGGCATTATTATACTTTGGTTTTCTGTATTGAATATATTTCTAGTTTCATGCATTAAAAGGTTTTTATTAGTTTATTCAACGCTTGTGTTTCCATGGTTTTCACATGGGGCATTCATTTATATTCTTTTTAAAGTCCTTGAACATATTCACAATGTCTATTTGAAATCTTGCCTTTTGCTTCAGCTGAATTGCATTTTAGGGCTGTTTACTGGCTTTCAGAAGAGGTCTGTGGCCTTGACCTTTCATATTTGTGTTTTGTACTGGATTTATACAGCCCAAGTTATGATGTTTGTGGTGTTTCTTGCTATAGTTATCTGGCCTTTACATTATTTGATGGGCATTTTGTTCTTTGTTTGCTGCTGTTCATTCTTTGTCCTAGACAAGTGTGATCCCTGGTCCCAAAAGTACTTTTCTGGTTTCTTAGGTCACAAAAAGTAACAGAGATAAGCTAGGGGAGAACTCTTGAGTAGGCTACATTCCTGAAAGAGCCAGGGAACTGATGTTAAATGAAGAGATGGACTACCATCCCCAGGGAGTGGAGGTAGGATGGGAGAAAATGTTCCTCTAAGAAATGTTGCTAAGTGACTAAGTATAACTGTGAGAGGTAAGAAGAAAATCCAGTTCAGCATGATTTAAATTAGCTGGGCTGGTTCAAATTTCTTGAATCTGACACAAAGCAAGCTTAAGACATGATCATGTAGAAACTCCTTTGCAAAGTACATGAATTATATAAAGTACATAAGACCTGTTTCATAAGAACAGGTTCTTTTTTTTTCCCATGAATACTGTTTACTTGGTTACTTTGCATAGATTGCTCTGTCCCTTTTATTATACAACAAAGGATCACATGCAGCACCTGCTAAGCTCTGGGTCATCTTAAACATTTATTTATTTATTTATTTATTTATTTATTAGACTTTATTTTAAAAAACAAAGATGAAAAAAATTTTAAACATTTTTGCATAAATGTATACAAATACAACTGTGTCAGTGCTTGGCTTTTTTTTCTTTTTTTTTTACAATGAGCAAAAAGTACATGTAATACAGGGTGTAACCTGGAATTTGAAATGTGTTCTTGGTGTGTAAGGATTGAGCATGACTTTTTGTTTGTTTGGTTGGTTTTTTTTTTTTCTTTTCTTTTTTTCTTGGACTTCACACAGTCTGTGAGTTGTTTTCGGGGCAGTGCGAGCCTCTGGGGTTAGCATCCCACTATCAATGAGTGCATATTATGACTGGGTTATCTCACTCAGAATGATATTCTCTAGATGCATCCATTTTCTTAAGAATTTGGTTAAGTCATTGTTTTTGGTGGCTGAGTAGTATTTCATTGTATAAATGTACCACAATTTTTGTATCCATTCATCTACTGAAGGACATCTGGGTTCTTTTTAGCTCTGGCTATTATAAATAGAGCTGGTATGAACATTGTGGTGCATGTATCTTTGTTGTATATTAAAGTGTCTCTGGGGTATATGCCTAGAAGTGGAATAGCTGGGTCTTCAGGTAGTACTATGTCCAATTTTCTGAGGTATCGCCAGACTGATTTCCAGAGTGGTTGTATCAGTTTACAACCCCACCAACAGTGGAGAAGTGTTCCTCTTTCTCTGCAACCTCACCAGCATCTGTTGTCATCTGAGTTTTGGATCTTGGCCAATCTGACTGGTGTGAGGTGGAATCTCAGGGTTGTTTTGATTTGCATTTCCCTGATGGCTAAGGATGTCGAGTACTTCCTCACATGTTTCTCAGCCATTCGATATTCCTCAATTGAGAACGTTTTGTTTAGCTCTGTACCCCATTTTTTAATAGGGTTGTTTGATTCTTTGGTGTCTAGCTTTTTGAGTTCTTTATATACCTTGGATATTAGGCCTCTATCTGATGTGGAGCTGGTAAAGATCTTTTCCCATGTGTTGACTGCCGTTTTGTTTTCTTGACAATGATAAGAACAGGTTCTATTGACTGAGAAACAATGTTCCGGCTATGTAGGAAGGGTAAACATAATAGTAAGTCTCTTTTTCGAAGTCCATAGAACATCTTTTTTAAAAAATGGGTTGTACTGACTGAAAAACAATGCTCAGGATTCTGGGAGAGTCATGTCCCTTGACGAGAAAACCTTACATGTTCAATATCTCTGACTTCTTTGGTGCTGTTCTGTGACCATGGGGACTTGGTGTCCTTCAACAAAGTGTAGGTTTAAAGAACAGAGGACAGGAGTGACAGTGAAAATTGCCTACCTGCATCTCAGCCTGGTGTGACCACTGGCGGTTTCTGGTAGAAAGTGTTTCTGTAAATTGCAAGCTAACACACAGGAATGGAGTTATACTAGAAGGGAAGGCTAAGGTCCCTGTACCACACCAAGAGTAGAAAAAATGTATGAGAAAATGAAAATAATAATTGACAAAAGATATTTTAAAAGGAAAGAGAAATCGCAAACTAGTCAACAATGAATATCTTTAATATAGCATCATATTTTAAATACTGATATCATCTATGAGCAATGAATTTCATATTAAGTAGATAAAATGGCATTCCTTATCTGCTCTATAAAGAAGTCAATACATTCTACAGAACTGTATGAATTAAATTATAGCTTTAGCATAGCATACAAAACAATGTAGAAAAAAGTCTGAATAGACAAAGAATTTGGCAAAGATGTGAATTAGGGGTTATCAACAGAGTAACATTTTAAAAACTATGTATTATTAAACTATGAGTCCATTCTTTATTATATATATAAGCATATAGTTTATATATATATTGATATATATTGAGAGAGAGAGAGAGAGAGAGAGAGAGAGAGAGAGAGAGAGAGAGAGAGAGAGAGAGAGAGAGAGAACATTGACTAATGATTGGAGAAGAAATACAACAGCCTCTGAATCCAGTAGCAGCCTCTGTAATGAAATGTTTTAATATGCCTATTTCAGCAGGTATCTCAAATCATATTGCTTGCTAGACATATAAGGTGTAGTATCTAGGAAGACATGAAATTTAAAGAGTAATTTAGTCCCAGTATTTAAGCAGGCTAGCACTACAAAGATCACCTCTGCAGTTTGCTTTTTCTTCAAAAAATACATTTGATTTATCTCTTCCCTGGACAAAAACATAAAGACACTGGCCTAAGAGCAGTGCAGTACAGAGGCACACAGAGTTACCTCAGAAATATAAAAACATGTCTTCAATTCTGCTGATTGGCATTGATATCAGAAATCAAATTCTATATTTTAAATATGCTGTGATTAATATCTGTTATTGGTAAGAGGACTTTTTTTTAGATTATCTCTAAAAGCATTTTCAAATTCACTATTTTAAAAACTCATAAATTTAGTTTATCTTCTATTTAAAAATAATTATCTAATAATGCTGTGAGTCTTCATAAACCCAACTAGATTAGACAAGTTAAGGTGAATACCTATTATAATCAAGATAATGAGTTTTATTTTGCTATACAATAAGAACTGTTGAGAATGGAATTCTAAGAAGCTATGTAAGAATTTTTATTATCCTGTGTGATCTGAAACACACTGATGTACTGATGAGTATTTTCATTCTGAACTGAGCAACTATAACTTTCCTTCCTTGAAGATTCTTTTATTGTGTAATTTTTGGGAGACAGGCATATTTCAAGCCTTTGTAGTTATTAACATATTTTAGTTTCACAATATTAAGCATGCTACTTTTTTATTCTTGAAGATTTATTTTGTCTTAGTTATGTGTATGTATGTGTGACTGTGAATACTTTCGTATGATGGCAAGTGCAAAAGTTGGCAAGAAATATCAGGTATCCCTGGAAGAAAACAGGTATAAGCCACTCGATCTGAGTGATGGGAAAAAAGCACAGGCCCACTCTAAGAATGATATATGTCCTTAACCCTGAGCTGTTTGTTCAGCCCTTTATGCGCATTCTTATTACAGCATTTTTTACAGGGCTTTATTTCTTTTTCCTGCCATTTTACAGGAAAATTCTGCTGCACTACTTAAACGCCGCAATCACTGGCTTCAGAACCCTCAAATATGGATAGAAGCCCGAGACTAAAGTGAAGGGCTACTATATTCACTGAGTAAGGAGATGTTTGGAGACTAATTAAATATAAATCAGAAAAGCCAAATACCATGGACTATTGGACACAGAGGAATCTGACTTAAAACAATTCATGAAATACAGAAGCTCCTCTATCTGTTGAAGTCACAGTGGGCACAAATGAGGAAAAGCCAAACTTACTAAAGAATACTCAGATATTATTTGAAGAAACATGAGGCCTTTAACCTTTGTTTGCTATCATGCACTTTGGACTATTGAAAAAGTTACTTTTGTAGTTAATAAAATATAATTACTTATTATTCACCTTTAAAATGATAATTATATTATAGTTTGAAGTAAATTATTTCTGTAAGAGAAATGGACTTACTTTTCTTAACTTTGTAGCCCAGCCAAAGGTTCTTTTGACTTTGATTTTCCTTCCACCTTCTCTGGCTCTCATGTGGTCATCTTTTCTTGGTAACCCTGGTCAGTTCCATTAAGAAACTCCTGGGACCATGAGGGGTCATTATAGCGATTATGTCAAGATGAGGTGTGAATTTAGCAGTGTGCTGGAACAAAAGGTGACAAGGCAGGTTTAAGTTCCACTGGAGAATTTTTTCTCATGTCATTGATAACATCTTGTAAACTTGCCTTTCAAAAATATACCCACAGACAGTCATTGAACAGAACAGAAACCAAAGCGTATGTTTAAATTAATTGTTGAACACCCCACAGCTTTGGAATTGGTCATTTATATTCTGTGAACATGTGCTATTTCCTTTTGATGAAGCATAGGGAGCCGGCAGGTAATCACTGGATATTTTTAGAAACCTAGCTCTATGATTTATCTTCTTGTGTGCATCATATATTGAGCTCTGTTTGAACTGCATTATTGTACACAGAGGAGTCACCCAGATGACACAAAACAAAGCAAATTTATTTCTGCTTCTGTAGCAGCATTTGAGGGTATACTTGAATTTTTATAAAATGACAATAAATTAATCATAACAGCCCAATACATAGCAAAGTTAGAAAACCACTTACTTTCTGATTATTGTTAAAATGGTTGATCCTGGAAAAGGGTGACTGAATTTAGTAAAATATACTTACATACCATGGTATTTATTAGAATAGGATGTTGTATGCATGATTCCACATAAAATTCTATTAAAAGGCTAGCATTAAGAATGCATAAGCTCAGGAAAATACTTTAATATTTTATACACCTGGTTTTCTTACAATATAGCTTATTAGCCGTGTTTTATTTGCATGGCCTACTACTGGATGCCTACTATATCTGCCAGGATTCCAGCCAGTGAGAAATAGTCTCACGTCCAAATGGAAAAGTGAGGATGCTTTCACAAAAGGAACATAGTTCTCCCCTTATTCATGTGATATTGGTTCCAAGGCAAAGCCTCACTACCTCAGACCAAGACAAGCAGGTAAACTAGACTATTATAAAAATGGGTAGTGTTTACATAATAGTTGCAATGCATATGTCCTGCCAGATGCCCAAAATTATCTCTCCATTCAATGTACTTCCTTACACAACATGAATGCTATGCAGATTGGTGCTGTATATGTTATTTAGTGTATAATGACAAGAAAAACATATGTACATGTTTCTTCTGTAACTAGCTTAACTCGTGACAGGAGAACCTGGGGATACAGAGCAGCAACTTGCAAGACCCAAGAATTGCTGGAGGAATGTAAAGAGGTGGATGGGATTCAGGGATGTAACTTAACAATGGAGGCTTTCTCCAGTGCAGTGCCAGTAGAAGAAATAAAGTCCCAGTTATCAGATATTAGCTTCCCTCACACTCAAGGAAGGAACAGGGAAACAATTGCCCCCCCCCAAAGAAATATTCAGCTATTACTGTGAGGGTTACAGGCAGTTCTAACCAGTGTAACTTCCTTTCCTCCATGACATGCTAAAGCAGAAAACTAATGTATAAGGGACTCCCCTAAGCAATCTAGAAGATGGCCACTGGGACTTGAGACAGGAAGGAGAACTGGAAATAGTCCTATTGCAGCACCGGAGAACAGCCAGTACTGTAACACATATGTGCTTGGGCTGTACAATATTAACAGTAAATGTAATGACATCCCTGCAGGAGGCAGTTTACATTCTAACAGCGTAGTGAAGAAATCAAGCAAAGCAAATAAAATACATCGTATGTACAAATTATAAACCAAGTGTATAGAAATAAGATGTGAGTTAGAAAGCTTGCACCAAGACACTGATATTTGAGCAAAACTGTGAAGTTGGAGGGGATGGGGCTCTGTGACTATGTAGTGAGAAAAGCTTTAATAGAGTAGGACCAGCAAACATGGCTCTGTAGATGAAGACACAACAGACAGTAAGTACTTAGTGACTTAATAAATGAGAAAAGATACTGTGAAAGCCATGAATGAAATAACTTGCCCAGGTAAAATGAACCCAACCAATGCAAACCCCTGTATGTCTTATAAAAACTTATGCTGTGTTTCAAAAGCACAGACATGGTGCCACAAAGTTGAAATAAGAGATAAGACATTGATATTATCATCCAATTACATTTTCAAAAAGGTCTCTACTTCTGTAGGAGTATTTTGATATTTTGATGTGTTTGAGGCTTGGCTGAGTAAATGAAGTGGGGAAAGACATAAACAGTCTACCTACCAGGTAGTGATAGTCATGTCTATGTGAAGGTGTAGCATTCCAAAGAGAGGAAAGAAAGGACACATGAATACAAGTGGAAGAGTTCAGAAGATGTGCAAGACATTAATATACCATGCCTCAGTAAATCAGTGGAGGTGAACAGTGTAGAGAGAAAGGGAAAAGATCAGAAGTCTGCAACCAGCTGCAAAGAGGATAGTTTGCCCACCATGTTTATTTGATCATCAAAATGTCAGGACTCTCTTTTGACATCCAGAAGATGGTAGGCAATATGCTCATGCTTGACATAAAACTTAGAGATCAGAGCTCTGTAAAATAGTCATCTGTTAAGTAGCCAAGCATCTTGCATCATGGAGTAAATGCAGTATGAATGAGAATTCCTGAGAAGGAGCTGTTGGCAATTGCTCACAGACTGGTCAGAACTTCATTGCTTTGAAGAGGTTGGGATGCTGCATGTTCATAGGCAGATTATCTTGGGGTATCTGTAAACGTTTATTGCTGTCCTCTGTACATGCTCTAACATCCTTTTTGACTATTAGGTTAATACAATGGTTCTCAACCCGTGGGTGGTGACCTCTTTGGGAAACTTCTATCTCCAAGGAAATTCACATTATGATTCATAATCATAGCAAAGTTGCAGTTATGAAGTAGCAATAAAAATAACTTTATTGGTGATCACCACAACATAAAGAACTGTATTAAAGGGCCATAGCATTAGGAAAGTTGAGAACAACTGGTTTAGAAAGGTTTTTTGTTGTTGTTGTTTATTTATTTATTTATTTGGATTATTGTGTTGCTATTTCTATTTTACTGATTTCATTCCTGAATTGAATTATTTTTTGCCGTCTGCTCTTTTCGGGTGTTATCACTCTCCTCTTTCCTAGAGCTTTCATGTGTGTGTTTTTGTGTTCAATTCACTAAATGAGACCTTGCCATTTTTTTTTAATATTCGAACTATTATCTTGACTCTTAGAAGCATTTTCATTGTGAGCTATAAAATTGAGTATGTTGCCTTTTCGTTTACATTCAATTCTAAACGTTTTAGTTTCCATCCTGAGTTTTGTCTTGAACCATTTTTTTTTTTTTTTTTTTTTTTTTTGTTCAGTAGTGAGGTGTTCACTTTCCATGACTTTGTAAGCTTTTCGTTCTGTTGTTATGCAGCTGTAATTCAGAGTGGTCAAATAGAATTCAGGGTGCTATTTCAATATTCATGTGTCCATTGAGACTTGCTTTGTGTCTTAGTTTGTTGTTAATTTTAGAGAACATTCCATGAGCTACTGAGAAGAAGGTATGTCTTTTTTGTGTGTTTGGGTGAATTTTTTTCTTTAAATATCCATTAGGTTAATTTGGTTTATTATATCATTTAGAACATATAGGACATATAGAAATGTCCATCGATTCTATATTTTGTTTTTGTTTGGCTGATCTGCTATTGGTGGTGGTGGAAAATTGCCAATAATAGGAGAGATGGACTTCCAAGTGCATATCTCTTATCACCAAATGAAGCATATCTAGTGAGTTCTTGGCCAAAGAAGTCACATAAGAACTCATGAACACTATAAGCCTGTTGGTTGATAGCCACAACTATTTTAGACAAGGTCTATACTCTCACTCTGCAAAAGAAAGTAAGCTGGTGCCTACCTCAAGCTTTTACCCCTATGTACTATAATGTTTATGTTTGTGGTACTAGAAGATACTTTGCATGATACCAGTAAAGAAAAGTAAACACCACTTCAGCCATAAACTCAACTATAATACTGACCTGCTTGTAAGATACAGAAATGCAATAGCGGTACATGGCTAATGGGCATAACTAAACACTGTCTGCTTTGATGTAAGGCACATTCAACGATGGAACATATACCTGACACTACTTATAAGATTGACAAAATAAATAGGCCATAGACCTGTGAGAAAACCAAATAATTGGGCTAAAGAAAAGTAGTCATAAAGTGACTCCTAAGGATATTTTGTTTTACTAATAGATCAGTATCTTAGTCAGCCATCACCTGAGATACTTCCTCCTACAGTAGATTAAAATCAATACAGAAACCCACAGCCTGACAAGGTGCAGAGACTGAGATCTTGGACCACTCAATCCTAAATGGGATGCAATTATAAAATTCTTCTTTTCAGAGTTCAATGAATCCTGTGGAAAATTAAGCTTAATGATTACAAGAGCCAGAGATAGTGGGAGACAGAAAGGAAACAAGTCCCTATAAACAGATGCACCAACACACATATGAATTTATCAACATTGTGAAATTCTGAACAGCAGTTACATGGATCTGCACAAGATGGGGTCTCAGAAACGGACACCTGCACCACCCCTATCTCCAGTTGATATTCACTGACAAATTTAAACTTAGGTTTCTCTAACAGAGCCTCACTAAGGATAAACTCAATAGAACATTTGGAGGTTTTTTTGTCCAATAATGATTTTTCAGGGCATTCTTTTAGCCTTGCAGGTCCTCTGAGTGTAAATTGTGGCTTCAGGATTTTCTTTAATGGGATTCCTGTGAACAGGAATATATGTGTTAGGTGTATATTTGGTTTCTTTACGCTTTTCTTTAGCTCTTTTCCTTCTGTTTGTTTGGCCTTGCTCTAATTTCTTTGTTTTTGTTTTCTTTTCTTTTATTATTGTTATTAGATGCCTGCTTGTTTTCTAAAGGCAGCAAGTTGTATGCATTCAGAGGAGGGATGGGGAAGATCTTGGAAAAGTTGCAGGAGAAAAAAAATCTGTGAAAAATATAAAATATGTGGAGAGTTTTAAAAGACCTCTAAATGTGTCCACATCCAGACCTGGACTAGGAATGTTGTCATAGCATTTCAGGCATTTAGTGGGGTTTTCATTTTGTAGTAGCCTGCCTAAAAGATTTACCAAACTATGGTTAGAAAAGTGTGTATTTTTTTTAATTTGAACATTTCTAACTATTTCATTTGTTCTACATTTCTGCATATGAACATCTTAGAACAAATACATTTTAGTCTTTAGAGGGGAGTAATTAATTAGTGATCTATGTTTTATGAAGCGTGCCATCGCAAATAGTGTATGAGAAGACTTGGTGCCATATAGAATGTCATTTTATTTATGGGCTTGATTTCCTTACAGATGAAATCTTGAGATGCATTTGAAGAATAAATTCTTTTGTTCATGGGTGAAAATAGTACCAAAATCCACTTTTTCCTGGTTTCATTGGTGCCTCCTACAAATAGCAACTTTTTTACAATCATGGCTTCTTGAGCAACTGTTCTCTGACAATATTTTGTGAACTTGTTAGTTGCTCTGAAGAACACCTTCTTTGAACAGCTGCCTATAGTTTACAGAAGAACTCACTGTGCTTGACACATGAAATCCAACAGGTGTATGGAATGATGCCCCGTTACCATAGTTCTTGAGGATGTGGAGAATCTACCCATGATACTCAGATAACATTTCTTTGACTATGGAATCCCTCTTGTTCCCTTAGAGCAGGGTATTTAAAGTGGCCTAAATCTGTGAACAAAAGCCTGTATGTCTCATACTGGTTCCAGAATAAACCATCTCTGTATCATCTGAGGTGAAAGTATTTCTTTTGTGAACAGTCTACATAAATGTAATTGAGTGTGTCAGTGTGGAGAGGAAGCGGAGTGAGGAAGGGTCAAGCTTTGAACTACTTTGGACAGCTTCATGTTTGATAGCAGGTAAAGATAAATGACCTACACAGGTGTCTGTATGTGTGTGTGTGTGTGTATACAAATGTATATGTGCAATGTATGAAATACCAGCATTTTCAAATACAGTTTATAATATTTGTCAACTAATAGGATAATGGGCTGTTATTAGGGTGATAACTAATATTAGCACAAATAGCTGTAAAATTTAGAAAAACTTACAGATGAGCACTGATAAAAATGGTCTATTTTTCTCTCTGAGGTGTTGCCTAGAATTTAGAATAGCAGGAGACAGCTTCTCTCTCCCATGTTTCTACCACTTTTGCCATAATCTTTCACATCATTTTGTCCTCACCTTTTGGTACTTAAGTATTTTTAGAAGTGTGTTTTTTAAATACCTTCAATTCTAACATTGCCGTCATATCAAAACAAATATAAATATAACCTTAGATGTTTGTCTGTTTTGCTCAAGAAATGAAACACATATTTTGTTGCTTTCCTTTTTCATAGAGTCTCAGAGATATAATTCCTTAAATATTTTGTGAAGAATTTCTCCTATGTGCTTTTTTTTTAATTTATCTTAAAAAACATAATCAAGTCAAAGCAGCAGCTATAAAGTTTATAGGCAAGAAATATTGGAGTCATTGGAATGCGAGGGGATTTAGTAAGAAAACAGAGAGGTGGGGTTCAAACCAATCAAGTCATCTTGTTTCACAACAAAATGCCGAATGTTTTTTTTTCTCACACAAAAAAAATGCCTGTTGAAGCCTTAAATTTCAATAATTTATGTTCATGACTAAGATCCCACAAACAACCTCAATAATATTTATGATCTTTTTACAAGATTTATTTGTTATGTATGTGATTACACTATCTTTGTCTTCAGACACACTAGAAGAGGGCATCAGGTCTTATTACAGATGGTTGTGAACCACCATGTGGTTGCTGGGAATTGAACTCAAGATCTCTGGAAGAGTAGTCAGTGCTCTTACCCACTGAGCCATCTCTCCAACCATAGTTGATCTTTTAACAGTTGGGTAGTGCTTGTTCTTTTGTCTATGATACTAGACAAAATATGTTTTTTCACCCTGGAATAATGAGCAATCTAATTATATGGCATTCTTAGATTAATGGAAACATGATGTCCTAAAGCAAGATAAGTTATAAAATAATCCAAGTAGATAAATTTGAACCAGGGGCTTTTATTTATCAACAAGGGTATGTAGAGTGAAAGCAGCAAAACATATTATTTTATAAAATACTTGTTTGGGACAATAATACAACAATTAATTTAAATTAGTGTAATTTAAAAAATAATGATATGATTGATATAATTATGCATCTTAACACTTCCTCAAGTTAACACAAATTTAGGCAGATGTTTCATCCTTTGGAACCTGAAATGTCCCTTCTGAATATATTTGCTTTAGAACATTGACACTTTTAAATTCTTTCACTGTTCCTTGAGATGTACAACTTGAACAAAAGAGGAATGTATTTCTCTAGTACCTGGCCATCATCCTTTATTTTTTTAATTCAAATAACTTTTACCTTCTCTTTTACTTTGGTACTCTAAAAATGTTAGGAATTGCACAAGTTATATTCAGTGAAGGATACTGCATTACTTTAAGATAAATGTCAATTATAAGAATCATGATAAAAAGAGAAGGGGGATTATATAAATTTCAAAACTAAAATGTATTAAAAAATGAAAAAATTAAAAATAATAAAACTTTAATATATCTATATGTTCACTCAGAAAATTTCTGGAAAATATAAAATAATATAAACAATTAAATAAATATTCCTTCAGTGAATTACCTTAATGTACTACATAATGTTCCTTACAGTCATCATTTTAAAATGCAATCATCTTGGAAATTTGAGCCTCTTTGTCTCTCCTCGAGGAAAAGACTCTAATTGCTGAAAATCACAATGAAATACAGTTAGCACACTGTAATGGCCTAAATCACATTGATTTTCCCCTTTATGCAACTAGGTTTTAGGTATTTTTCTTCTCTTTCTTTTTTTTTAAGGTAAATTTTCTTCTGTCTTCTTTCCATTTGTAATTGGTTCTCTCACTGATTGTAATGAGGTTAAATTAAGTCAATCTTCACTTTTCAGATTGATGCAATTTTGATTTAACATGGCAGAAACTATGTAACTATCTGAGTCAGATAGAGAAAAAGTCATTACTGGTTATAATGTCACTTGCATTCAATTAAGAAATGCACATACAAAATTGAAAAAGGCTTTGAAACTGGAAGGTTTTTAATCATATTCATTATTTTTTTATTATCTTATTATAGAGTTAAAAGCAAGAGAATGGTTATGAATTCCATCCATATGTAACTGACACAATACTAGTTTGCGACAGAATTCCTTAAGGAAAAAATAGTTAATTTCTGATCAAGAGAATGAACTATCTGGCCTAGATTGTGACTTAACATTTCTGTTCAGTAGGATCAAAAACATGGCTAAGGGACCAATCTCTTTAGGAAGACAAGCACTTCCTCTGCGAAGGTGGTTTTATTTTAAAGGATGCTAAAAAGCTCAGAGGAATACTTAGCTTTTGAATGAGATACTATACTTTTCTTCCCAGAGTGTATGCTCCCTAGTTCAGTTCCTACAAGATAAGATATGGTTTTTTGTTTTATTCTTTTTTGGTTTTTTCAACTTTCCCAGAATGTGCAACTTTCCCTTTCATCGTTTTTCACTTGCCTCTGTTTCAGAAGTTGGCCAGACTGCAAGTGTGGCTGTTATGAAACTCAGGGTTCCCTTACATTCGTAAATGATTCCCTCCTTATCAAGTAGTAGTCTTCAGCTATATGACTTACCTCCTGCTCACTTGTCTCAAACTGTGTCAGCTGTGCTTCTGTTACAAGACAAAACAGTGTAGAGGTTCCTCCCTTTTGTATTCTTGCTAAGGCTATTTTAATTTGATTATAATTTCACCTCCTTGATGAGAAAATCTCATGGAAATTATCCAACACCATTCTAGAAACCTGATGTCAAGATAACCCAACTAATTTATTTTGCCCTCTTGTAAAGAGTCTCCTTGTCAAACCTCACTAGTCAGCTAACTGCTTATCTTAGCTTCTGTTAAGCTGTTTGCTTGTGCATAACCTCCCACTGCTGCTGGTGAGCAGTATAACAGGACACAGGTTTTTGCCACTATAAGCCCCTCACTCTAAACACGAGGGCCTACACTTGGGTCCCAAACAGCTGAATAATAATCAGCTGGTTGGAAAAAATTTTCAATTAGTAATAGACTATGTCTGAGTACTCTTTGTTGGGCTCCCCATAATGCCTTCTCTTTCTTATTCTCCTTTGGGAAGCTGCTGAGATTTATAGCTTCTCTCTTCTGTGATTTGTATTTTAAACTCTAATAAAACTCTTTTCTAACTTCCATCTGACTTTTCTAATAAAATCATTTATAAGTGAGACTAAGAATCCCACAAGCGAATTACAATTTTCCTCATATCATAAGGCAACCATGAAGGTACTTCTACAAAATTCCAGCAATACAACCCAAGACTCTTTACTTTAAATTTTCATGTTCAAAATCTTCCACCATTTATGATTCTACTCTAAAATCATCAGGTTCAATTTTGTTGAAAACACAATTATAAATTTTGTATATTATAAATTCAACTAAAAAGAATAGTGAGCAGAATTATTAATGGTAAGCATCTATAATTCTACTTTATAGGAGGCTCAGGCAAGAAGCTATAAAGTACAGGCTAGATTACCCAAAAAGTAATAATCTTTTTCCACAAAATACTTATTTTTACTTCTAGCAGCTTGTTTTCCAAATAACCACCTCTATTAGAAACAGAAATGAAAATGTCTTTAATTAGACTGAAAGAAAGCCATCCAGAGATTGCACCACCTGGGGACCCATCCCATAAACAGTCACCAAACCAAGACAATATTGTGGATGCCAAGAAGTACATGCTGACAGGAGCCTGATCTAGCTGTCTCCTGAGAGGCTACCAGAGCCTGACAAATACAGAGGCAGATGCTCTCAGCCAACCATTGGACTGAAAATGGGGTCCCCATTGGAGGAGTTAGAGAAAGGACTGAAGGAGCTGAAGGGGTTTGCAACCTCATAGGAAGAACAACAATATCAACCAACAAAACACCCCAGAGCTCTCAGAGACTAAACTACCAAGCAAAGAGTCCCATGGCTCCAGACACATACATAGCAGAGAATGGCTTTATGAGTCCTCCATGGGAGGAAAGGCCCTTGGTCCTGGGAAGACAAGAGATGCACCCGTGTAGGGGAATGCCAGGGCAGGAAACTGGAAGGAAGTGTGTGGTTGGGTGATTGAGCACTCTCTTAGAGGCAGGAGGAGGGGCAATAAGGGGGTTCTAGAGAGAAAACCTGGAAAGGGGATAACATTTGAAATGTAAGTAAAGAAAATATCCAATAAAAAATAAAGAGGAATAAAAGGACAATAGTAACTCAAAAAAAAAAAAAAACATGGCACCGACTTCATAAAGCATCACAGGGATTAAAAAAATGGAAAACATAGACAATAAAGTCATGAGTATGCCTTAAAATACAGAGGGAAGATCAAATACTTTAAAATTTTAACATACTAGCAATCCCTCTAAATGAAATAGTTTCTGATTTCTAAAACCACAACCTTGAAAACAACTTAGGTAAATTATAAAATTACTAAGAACCTTCTAAAACTTTGCTTTAAGGTACCTTAATTTATTGAAAACCATTTCCAGAGTTTTTGTGAAATGGGTGTTCATATTGATAATTTTTCCATGGTGCACATTCTTCTCTACGCAGATCATCATTCATTCTGCCTGCCTCTGTTTTATTTTCTGTACCTACAGCCTGAAGTCTGTGGGCTGCTGACACTATCTGATTCTCACCTGAGCTTCAGCAAGGCACACACAAGCAATTATATATGTGATTGTCTTTTTTATATGTGAACTGTCTCCTCAGCCCAACTCCTCATTGCTGGTATTTTCTCAGGACACTGGCTATCTCAAATTCACCATACTTATCTGGCAAGATAGACAAAATATGTGTATTACAGTTTCTTTGTATAGAAGATTATATGGAAGTCTGAGGCACACAAGGGACAGAACATTTAAAGTGAAATGAGGAATATCTGAATTTATAAATAGAGATGTATAGGCTTATATTTATCAAAATGTACTATAATAAGGGTCCTTAAACATATCAACCTCCTTTATAGCCCCCTGAACAGAGGTAGAGGAGGAAGCTGGGTAATAGGACAAAGAGGGCATGGATCTCCTTAAAAGAAGTTCTTTGGGGGTGATCCCCATTTTCACTGTCAGCAATCCAGTCCACTAGCAACAAACCAAGCACAAATCAGCAGCATCTGGTGGATTCAGAGAAAACTGTTAGGTTTTGCAGATCAGCATAAGTCTGCCAAAGATACAAGGGGCAGCTGTAACATCACCAGAAGTTCTTTGGTGTGGTTCTCTCTATGAGGTCACAACAAGTGAAGATCAGCAAAAAATAAATAAATAAATAAAAAGCAGTGTGAACCAATGCCAGAATGTCGTCCACTGTCTGTTGGGTTTAGTTATACCCTTTTCAGACAGACATCAAATGTCCTGTCAAGCATCCCTTTTCAGTAAAGCATCACATGCCCTTTCATGTGCAGGCATTCCAGGCAGCCTCCAAAATACAACCATGTCTGTTCTCAGCAAAACAAAACAACCTTTCCTATGTCTGCTTCAGCAGAACATCTTCTTATGTGTCTACTATCAAACCATCCTCTCATAAACAGCTTCCAGAAAAACTTTACATTACAAAACAAAACTAGAAATTCCCACTTCAGGAATGCTCATGAGTCCTTGATTGTCTGGGCTGCAATTCTAATTCTAAGGGCTATATTCATGTATACATGTAGGGAAAACACCCATATGCATAATATAACTTTAAAAAACTGTAAAAGAAAAGATGCAAAGGGCAGGATGAAGGGATACTGTCAGAATAGACTAGCTCATCCTGACCAGGATGAAGACAGGTGAGAGCTCAAACCTTAATAGTCAGGACCATGGAGAGAGCAAAGACTCATCCTAGCAGTTGAATAAATGGCCCAACAAAGAATAAAATGTTATCAGGCCATTTATTCTACTACAAAGATGAGTCTGAAGGAGCTGAAGGTCTTTCCAACCCCATCAATAATATCAACAATATCAACTAACCAGATGCCCTAGAGGTCCAGGGAATTAAACCACCAACTAAAGAGCACACATGGAGCGAGCCATGCCTTCAGCTGCATATGTAGCAGAAGATGGCCATATCTGCCACCAATTGGAGGAGAGGCCCTTGGTCCTAGAAAAGTTCGATGTCGCAGTGTAGGGGAATATCAAGGTGGTGATGTAGGAGTGTGTGGGTGGGGGGGAGCACCCTCATAAAAGCACAAGGAGGGGACCTAGGGTAGGGGGGTTATGGAGGGGAAACTGGGAAAGGGGATAACATTTAAAATGTTAATAAATAAAATATCTCATTAAAAAAGAATAAAACTTTAGTAACAACATTCTCTGCATACCTACTTGCAAGAATAAAACTCAATATTCTTTTTTTCACTTTTGAGCTCAACATGATACAGTCCTTCTATGAAGTATTATCCATAGGTTGTGCAAAGCACATATCAAAAATCATTCAAAATACTTATAACTGTGATGGCAAATGCCATACAAATTTATTTCATATATTAAATGGTGTCACTCTTTGAAAATGTTCTTGCTAGCAATGCTAATATTTATTAACGGGTTCAAAGCCCTCTTCAAACTTGACGATTTCTTCTAATTGTTAGAAAAAAATGAGGAAATTATGCAGTAGTTATATATAATTATAATAGGCTTTTGCAGTACTTGTATTTATTTCTGATGATAAATATTCAATGAACTAAGTTTGTATAATGTTTCTTTTCAAAGTGAAATATTTCCAATTTTTAAATTATTTTCTTTGAGTAGCTGGAGAAACATCTCAGTCAGGAAAGTGTTTGCTCTTTATACATAGTTACCTAGGTTTGATTCCTAGCAATGATGCGAAAGGGCTGAGTGTAGTAGAGTAAAAATAAAAGAGCAGCCCCGAGGAGGCAGAAACTGGAAGATGCCTGGGTTTGCTCACCGGGCAGTGTAGTTTTATTAATGAGCTCCAGGGTCAGTAAGGGAACTTGTCTAAAAATATAAGGTAGGGATGAAGACATCCCACTTTGTCCTCTGGCTACTTCAAATATCCATCCACAAATCCATATGCATGGTGTGTGCTTTCTCTCTCTCTCTCTCTCTCCCACCCTTTCCCCCAGCCCCTTCTCTCTCTGTCAAACTGATCTATTACTGGTAATGAAACAAAGTATGGTTTATAAATTGTCGTGAATGTCTTATATATGAGTAGCATTAAATATTAACCTAAAAACACTGCAACGGTAAGAAAACCTTATTTTGTCATATGCTTGAGGAAAAAAAGTCATATGCAGCCCATAACTTTTGATAAGTCTAATGTATTTATTAGCAAATAGCCATAAGTTCTAATAAAGTGAAATGACATAAGGTACCAGTGACTTCCCTGCTGCAAGGATCACAGGCACTCAATGCCATTTATATTACTTTTTATATACCAACTTGGCTCTTTTATATTTTTATTGATTCATACATTATATTTTTATGTTAGGGAATATGGGGATAAATTTTGACACTCCCCAAGAGTGTACAAAATGTAGAATACGTTCTGAAAACACAGCCTTTCATGCTATTCTTCTGTTCAACTCTTTTAAAAAATTCATTCAAATGTCAAATGTCTTCAGAAATTCAGGACAACAAAATACACACAGCTTGTATTAGGACTTGTCCATTCTCTCCATGGTTCACATCAGCACAATGCACACTCTAGCGTCTGCTTTACCACCATTTAGGACATAAGTATTCTTTTCTATCTGATATTTATCTCTATCACACATGCTTTTTCATAGTCTAGACTTTTGGTCTGACAATTTCCCAGCTAGGTTTCAATTTCACACAAAATTATCTTCTTTGATAAAGAACGGTGCTGTATTTGGTTTTATCTTAAAAAACAAAACCAATTTTTCATGTCTACACTATCCTTCCTCATTAATTCTATTTTTTTGATAGAGAAAAATATACAACTTTTCTGTTTACAATCTATAGTAACTATATTCTATTTACAAACTTCAAACAATGCAGGACTTTCTTTAAAAGAGATTTTTTTATGTGTATGAGTACACTGTACCTGTCTTCAGAAGAGGTTGTCAGATGGCATTAGAGATGGTTGTAAGCTACTGTGTATTTGCTGGGAATTGAACTCTGGGAGAACAATCAGTGTTACCAACTGGTGAACCATGCAAAGCTCTAATGTAGAACCTTTTACATGTCTATATATCTGTATATGTCTATATATCATTTACATGTCTATATATCTATATATGCCTATATATCTTTTACACGTCTATATATCTTTTACATGTCTATATATCTATGTATGTTTATATATCTTTTACATGTCTATATATCTATATATGTCTATATATATTTTACATGTCTATATAACCTTTATATATCTAGCCATCATTTCACTGTCATGGAGATCAAGCTGGTTGTAGTGTTGGGTTATAGGTTACCAGTCAGACGTAGTAGTCAGTACCTATAATCTATGAGAAGACCTGTGGTTTCGAGGCGAAGAGAACTACACAGTAAATTCCAGGACATCCTGGACAACAGAATGAGACTTTATCCCAAAACAATAATAAAGCAAGAAAATATATTTGATAAAGTCACCAAATAATCATCTTTTTTAATAATCTATTCTACTGTCTCTCTGTGTCTTCAAAGACTCTGTCATATTTCCCTTTCGGAATAATACCTTTAAACATTTTCAATGTTTTTATGGTTGCACTACTTTTCATAGAAAATAATATGGTAAATTTTAAGAGATTATTTTTCTTCCCCAAGTGTAGGATGAGGCTAACTTCTCTCTTCTTCTGAGGCTGGATGAGATACCAATCTGATTACCAGTATAGTGGCTGATCCCAGGTGTCTACAGGAGTCATTTTAAAATATCCCTACCAAAGAACTCACTGTAATTTTCCTATCTCCATGGCTAGCATGTGAACTAGACTACAGCAGCCACTCAGCACATTGTGTCTTGTCTGATCATTAAGACTGGCTAACGGATAGTCACACAAGCATGAAAAATCCAAAGTCTAATTGTAAAAACAGAATACCTGAAGAAGAGAGTCTGGTCTTTGCTAACATGAGGCTTCTGAAATCCCAAGGAGGGGAGTACTAATGGAAAATGTGATTAGACCATGAGAAAGCCGGAGTGGAAAAATGAAGCATTGGAACTCAAAACAGAATTATTTTTGAGTCCGTCGGTTCACAAGCACCTGAACTGTCCCTGGAGTTTCAATTTATATGAGTTAAGATCTCCTTAAATTGGGTTTCTGCAAATTAAATATGAGAGTCATATATATCACAATAGTACAATAGCGATTCCTGGTTGTTTTCTTCTTTTCTTTTCCTTTCTCCTTCTAGCATGTGGCAAGACTATGAATTTGACTGCAAATGATAGATAATAACAAGAAATAACTTAATCATCCAGTTTGTGGGCTTTCTATGTACTTTTAAGTGTCATCTATTATCCATCAGTATTCACCAAAAGAAACAAAACCAGAAGGATGGAGACACACACACACCCACATACACACAGTGTAACTTGCTCAAACTTGTTTTCTTGTGCAAGAAATGGTAAGGAATAAATGAAAACTATAGGGCAGACCATTTTGAAAGTAAAGAGGGCTCTAGGATATTGTGTACCAACTAAAGCTACCCTGCTAAGTGGGGTGTTTCCATCCTCAGTAAAACCTTAGTTATTAGTTGCAATCTAAGAGATTTTCAGTGTTCCAAATCAATCTCAATTTTGTTTGCTAGGTAAGCAGTTTTACTAAAAGGCATCAAAACTTGCAATTACAGCAATAACTTCAGTTCATATAACTGAAGACTGCAAGTCAACCACTATGATATGTGTGTGCAATCATTGCATCAGCTTTAGAACTTCCAAAGTTGAGAACCTCAGGTCTCTGATTTGTCCTTCACATATACAAATCTAATTCTCAAATCATATATAATATATACATATCTATCATCTCAGAACTCAGAAAGCTGATACAGGAGAATGGCTACAAGTCTGAAGACAACCTGGGATGCTGTTTGTGATCCTCCTTCAAAAATCTAATTTTAAAAATGTCCAAATTTTCACAAACCAATTTCTCTTCCAAGTTTCCCTGATGAATCTGAGTCTGAAATATGTCCCAGCATCCTCTTTACCTTTCTTTCTAAACACCCATATCAACAATATTCCACCTGTTCTCATTTTAAAATGTTATGGAATATGAAGACAATAATTTCACATGGTAGCGTAAAAATGATACTTTAGGTATGTGGTTTAACAATATCACAAAGATCCACTCAGCACTTAAAATACATTTCCAGCAAATGCACATGAATAACATAAACTGTTAGTGAAAAAAAATCTCTACTCATAAAAGAAGAAGCTAAGTGTTTGTTTTAAATAATATCTAAACTTACAATATTGGCTATTATTTTACAAAATAAATTATTTTACAAAATATTCATTTTAGAATGAGAAAAGATTATTGAGTAAATTTTGAGAACAATATAAATGGCCGATATGATATATCAAGAAACCCCACATTAGCTTATGGTGCTTTTTTTTCAGTCAATTTAAATTCTTGTCTGCTAGAGTGGAAGTGAGTCTGAATTTAATGACACCATTTCAGTCCATTCTCTTAGTGCCTGCATTATGCCTATAATAGCTTTAATATTGTATTTCTATTGTTCTACTTGGATGGAGAACAAAAGAGAACTCAAGTAAAAACATAAATATAAAGCTAAGCTTCCCACTTCATCCAAATAAGAATGTGAGTATGTTTGAGTAACAGTGAGAACACATATATTATATTTTCCTTATGCTATGATGTCGGAACTGGCAAAATGTGTCAGTAGATACTCTGTTAACTTGAGTCTGATTCCCTACATCCATGTAGAGATGCATGGAGAACTCTGCAAAGTTCTCATGTGACCCCCACCACTGTGATGTGCATGCTCACAAATATGTCACACTAATACACACAAACTAATAATTTAAAATATGTTGAAAGAAATAATTCTTAGAAAATTGTAATAAATAGAGTTATGACCATGATCAGTGCTAGACTGAGAAAAGATAAAAGAATACTTTGCTAGAAAGTATATTTGTAGCACTAAAACCAGCAAATGCTTTTTTTCCAATGACTCATCTGTCCATAGACCAATATGTACCCTAATAACCACTCTCACTTAAGTGCACAAACCTTCACGTTTTCTTTCTCTTCCACGTCCAAATTTGGCCAAACACTGAATAGTCTAAAAATTAGTATTGCAGGATGACTAAGTCTACCAAGTTTATATTAGTCTGTTCAAAGTAGTAAAATAGTGTTCAATAATGTGGGTGTTATGAAGCAAAAATTAACACATATATTCAAATATTAGCAATGCAAAGACAAGGTACAAAAAATGTTCTTGCACAGAGTTTGTCAGTTCTTACTAAGGAGCTTATTACTTATGAAAAGTACATACTATTCCTTATTTGAAGGATTAAAAGCAGAAGAGATGACCCAACTTGTGATTACAGGTTCATTCTGAAGTACAAAATGTTCATTTTGTTGATGTTAATGAGAACTCAAGTAAAAAAAATAAATAAATATAAAGCTAGGCTTCCCACTTCATCCAAATAAGAATGTGAAAATTTTTGAATAATAATGATAGCACATATATTGTATTTTCTTTATGCTATGCTGTAGGAGGTGAATTATGCACACAATTCAGCACAGAAGCAATACACATGGTCAGTTCAGGTTGAATTTAAACACATAACACCACTGTGTTCTAAACCCTCCAATGGTAATTCATTAATCAATGCACAATCAAGACATCCTTTCTAGGGTCAGAAAAACTACATGTGGTGCTTCCTTCATGAGGACAGTAATTACCTTCTAGTCTACTCTTTGAATCCACTCAGGACAGTTCTTGATGATACTAGTTCATGCTTACTGCTTATCTGCACTTACCAAGATTTGTTGGGGGAAGAGTTGAGTCCCTTGACATTTTCCTCATTGGTGGTACATTTTTCTTTTTGCAGATATCATCCCTCAAAAATATCACAGTTGCACAATAACATCACGAGTATTTTGAATTCCTCAAGAATCAAGTTCTGTGTCTACCATTTTGGATGTGTCCTCATGCAATCTATCAAGTAGAATACCATCACCATGTGGGACATAAACACACTGGCTATTCATTTTGTTTTAGTCCTCAGAAAGCGTGGTGTCCCCAGTCATCCCTGCTGTTCAACATAAGATTTCTGCTATCCATTTCATTTGCTCATAGCTATGATCCCCCAGAATGTTGGTAATATTATTATTATGAGAAATTACAAGTAGATCAATAAATTAATAACAAAACTATATATTTTATATTTATTTTTTTCTGTAATTCTCTTTCTTTATGTGTGCATCAACCTCTCCTCTATGCCATTTTCCCTCCCTTTTTTCTCCTGAAGAGTTACTTCTTGATTTGGGGTGATAAGTTAAGCAATATGTGCCTGACATAGGAAGTATTTATTTTCATTTTTGAAGAGTAATTACATTAGGTATAGAAAAGGAGACTGGTGGCAGCTTTTTCTTGCTGCTTTTTTTTTTTTTTTTTTTCTCCTTTGGATCAGTCTGGTGCAATTCTTAACTGTATCACTCTTAAGTAAATCTTTTCTCTCTCTTCTCTGTCTTTTTAAACAAGGTTTCTGCCTTTGCTTTTATTAAATTCAGATACATGTACACCTACATATATATTCTAAGTGGTCACCTTTGTACTCTAGATCTGTGATTTATTTGTGTCCTGAATGTGGGAAAATCTCAGGCATTTTTATCTCAAATATGCTTCCTTCCTTCCTTCCTTCCTTCTTTCCTTCCTTCCTTCCTTTCCTTCCTTCTTCCTTCCTCTCTCTCTCTCTCTCTCTCTCTCTCTCTCTCTCTCTCTCTCTCTCTCTCTCTCTCTCTCTCTTCCTTTCTGTTTCTCTGGCTTCCCCATTGCCCATATAAAATTTCTTCTGTAATCCCTTATAGTTGTAGGCTCTATTCCAGTTTTTCATTTCTTGAAAATTTCTGGTATTTTTTTAAATTCCAAGATCATTATGTTTCCCTAAGACATAAAATGTCTGTTGATGAGTCCTCGAAAGAAATGTTTTATGTTTCATTTTCTCCTCTCAGTTCACATTCCCTAGAAGCTATTGAATATGTCCCATAATAATGTTTTTTATAATTTTTGCTCTAAAACCTAAATACATAATATCTCTATGCACCACATGAGCCTTGTTGTGATTTATCCTTCATGTTCTCAGACTGAGATTGTTACTCCTTGCATTTCTAGAAATATTTTTCATTTTTTTTGGTGCAAGCTTAAAAGGCACTGGCATAGTCACTTTTGGTATACTTTACTAAAAGTTTGACTATGCTTACCATTTTCTGTGACTTTAATACCAAAGCTAACATTCCTTTGGGAGTTCTTGCATTTGCCTCTTCTATTGCCTTGAGTTACTACAGAGATCTCGGAAACAGGATGTAAGGCTTTCAATTTTCCACTTGTAATATCCTTTTATTATACTGAAATAGAATTATGATAAGGTTAAACATAGAATTAAGGGAGCATTTGCTAATACTGTGACTACCTCTGCCTTCACTGAACTCTGTCTGTGGAGTGTAACCTTTATTTGTGGTTCTCAGGTAATCTCATCTTCTGAACATGGGCGAAGACTAAACATATACTAAACATGGGCTTAAACTATGCATATCTGTGCCTGTCCCACAACTCTCTCCAACAGTGTGCTATGGTTTAATCCAGTTTGATGGGCCTATTATAAAATGATTTCCCTTTTGTATGGGGTCTTTGTTAAAGAGCACAAGGAGCTCTCGATGTATTGTAGAATCATGCCCTCCTCTCCTCAAAGAAAAAAAAGGGGGGGGGGTTCTTTCCTGAGAACATGACACAGTAATATACATAAAAGTGTAACTTCCCCTGAGAAACTTTTAACTCTGCCGGCAGTCCATGATCAGTGTTCAGCATTCAGTTGCCCTTCAAGTCTGACCTTCTGTTCTCAGTACACTGTGGCTTTTCTTTGCTTGTGTGTCTCTACAGCTTTGGTGAAGAGATTTGCCCTGTAAGCTATTTTCTCTGCAGTTCCCAGATGAATAGCGGTTCCCATTTCTGTGTTTCCCTCCCTGTGAGGATGTGCAAAATGACTTCTATCTCATTCACATATCTAGCCAAATGCCTGCTCTAAGAGGAAAGGAAAAGATAAACATATGGGAATCTATTTGATGGTTTGATATTTCATAGGAATAACTTACTGACATTAATTTATTATTAATTTAATTTAGTCAACTCTTCTTCAAACAACAGGATGAAGAATACATACATTCATTATCCATGGCTCATTATCTCCTTCATGGACCATACTCAAATAAATTTGCTAATTGAGCTAATATATATTGGAAACAAGATTAAATTGACATTTTCACAATTTTGCTAGAAAGAAGGGAGAGAATAGCAAATCAATCCTAATAACCTAGAAATCAATCCCAACAACCTAAGTAACCTAGGAACACATAAGATCCTGGCAATAAACACAACACACACACACACACACAAACACACACACACACACACACACACACACACACACACAATTTCAAAATAATACAACAAAAGAAAAATTTCAAGCCAGACACAGTAGACCAGTTGTACTTCTGAGGATGAGCAGCAGAGTGAATCACAGCTGTCTCGATGCATGATTGTTCCTCTGATGTCAATGACTATCAACTACCATGTACTCAGTGCTCTACTTGTAGGAAATACTGCTAAGGAAGTTATCGACAAGTCATCTAATTTTAGGAAATTTGCCATTTTTCTCACCTGCTTTTGAAATCCTGACCACCATACATTTTTGCTTGCTTAGGGAAATAGGAGTGTAATAATAAATTCAAACCACAGTAGATATTATCTGAGAATTTGAATATTGTGAGTTTAGAGAATTTGTCTAGAATATACAAATAGCACATTTCTATTCTTGATTCTTTCTAGAACATAATATTAACTTTGTCTTTGATCAGTCATCATTTTGTTTTCTTAAAACATTATGGCTTTCTGGGCTACAATTTTTAAAACAATTCTATTTGAATACACTTTTAATGCCTACCCAAGAAAACTTCAATCTGAGTATCATTTTGGAAACTATATATCTATTCTTGCTCTTCCTAAAATAAATGGTGATTAAACTTAATTCATAATTGTAGTAGAATTACTTTCTTCTTCGTATTATACATTAATATATACTGTGCTTATTTTTATTCTTTTCACATTAAACAAATATAGACAGTAAATATTAGTACTTATACAAATTTTATTACATATGACATGAAACAGTTGGCCAACTGCTAGGAAAACTTAATAATAAACAGATATATTTCAACTACAAATTTAAACAACCAAATAATAACATCTCATAAAATATAATATGCTAAGTTGCTTAGGGAAAAGTACACTGATTATCCTGACAAATTTTATCCAAATCCTGTGTGACAAACAATATGTCACAGAGTATCTTGTAGAAAATTAATTTGGCTTCAGTAAAAACATCTCTTCAGGAGAAGAAAAAAGATTCCAACAACAATTTTGTTAGCAGTTTTTGTAGATAATATTAAGTCACTATGAAGAATAAAACAGTTGCACATACAACTGAGAATGTGTCTTTCTTCTGATACAGAGCGTTAGTGATGATGTTCTCAATCTATTTTCAGTTACTTTTAAAAATAATTTTCACAGAATATAGAAATGGAAGCCATGCATGATGAGTTTAAGCACTGTAATAATAATGTATGATTCCCAAAGCTGACTTTGCTAACATTCTAATAAATGTTTAACTGGCAAAATAGAAATTGCCTATTATTACTTATTCCTGTATAAATTGACCTATTTGTATACTATATTGCATATCATGATTAAATGGTATGAGAAATGCCAAATAGCCTTTGGGACACATAGAAAAAAGTTCCTGTAACTTGAACATATTTACATTGTGTGTTTTTATTTTAATTAAGCAGTTTAGTCAATCCAAACATCTACCCAGCCATTGAAAAAGAGAAGAAGCCAAATGCTGGACTTCGGACATCTTCACGAGTGGCAACAAAAAATTTCAAGTCAGAACTTGAATCATTGTTCTGAAATTGTTTAGAAATTTTAGTACAGTGTCTAGCATGCTTTTAGTGTGTGTATGTGTGTGTGTGTGTGTGTGTGTGTGTGTGTGTGTGTGTGTGTGTGTGTGTGTGTTCTCTAAACCCTTGGAAACTGCAAGATGTTTTTCATTTTTTCTTATAGCCTTTCATTCATTGAAAACTGTACTAAGTAATAGTTTAAAGAATGGATAAGCCTGAATTCTTTAAATAATCAATTCACAGAGTATGTTTTTGCTGCTTTCCAATTTGCAAGTCTGAGCAGAACCACCATAAACATAAATGCTTACGAGTTTGTGCAATTATAAACTTTTAGCCAGTTTGGAAAATTCAGGAGTTTAAGAAAGGCTGAGTCACTGTGGTATTTGAGTTTTTATTGCTGAAAAATGACAGCACGTTTTACTCCCTGCCCCCACAGGCTTGTTCAAATACATGAGTCTATGAGGGCCATTCTCAGCTATAGCATGAAGTAAACATACATTTACTTCAACTTTAAAAGTCCCCAATGTCTATGGAAGTCTCAACCATGATAAAAGTCAATCTATTCTGAGATTCTTGTTATCTCTTAACTCTAATCCTTTATAAAATCAAAATAAAAAAGATTACATTCTTCCACAGTGTACACACACACATACACACACACACACACACACACACATATATATATATATATATATATATTCCATAACATTATAGTGAATAAATATTGGAACAAGACAAGACTAAAAAACCAGCTGCGTAAACCTCAAATTCTGCAACTTTATGTCTGAATTCTACCCATCTTTGTTGCCTTCAACACAACTCTTTCCCTTGGGCTGATTCTACTCTCTGCTAGCAGCTTTCCATGGCAGATATCTCACAACTCTGACATCTCTAACGTCCAAAGCTACTTCAACTTCAAAGCTTCTTGTTTCAGTGTCTAGGATCTGCACATGATCTTCATTATCTCCCACTCTGCTCTCTAAGCTCTGGCTGACTTTATTCCAGCTGCTACTCTATTATCCCATAAAACTGGCGTCTACTAGAGGCTGAGGTCTTCCAATGACAGTATGTTTCACGTTCATCAATAGTCTCTCATATGCTCTCTTAGTGGTGTTTAACCTCAAATTCTTTGCATGATCCCTTTAGTCCTGGGTCTTCAGCTGCCATGGAATGGCCTTCCCTAGGGTCTCACAGTACAAAGTCTCAGCTACTTTCCATGACTACTTTCAAAACCAGTACCACCTGGGTGCTTCACAGCACGTTACCAAGTCTGGCTGCCAGCAAGATCTGTCTCTCAAACCCAGCCTCTTGGAGTTCTCAGAAAACACATCTCAAAAGATTTCACCTCAGTGATGCTGTTCTGTTCTTAATTTTCAATTTCTTAGCTCCATCGAATCAGCATCAATTGCTCTCAGTAACCACTTCCTTTTATATTTTTTCTTGATTTTTATTGGATATTCTCTGTATTTACATTTCAGATGTTATGCCCTTCCCCCAATCCCCTCCCTCTCCCCCTCCCATTGCCTCCATGAAGGTGTTCCCTCTCCAAACTTTTCTCTCTTACCTCAACACATTGGCATTCCCCTACACTAGGAAAATGAGCCTTTGCTGGACCATCAAAGTCTTCTCCTCCCATTGATGTCAGACAATGCTATCCTCTGCTGCACATGCACCTGATGCCATGGGTCTTTCCATGAAAACTCATTGGTTGGTGTTTTAGTCCCTGGGAGCTGTGGTGGGTTTGGTTGGTTGATCATTTTGTTCTTCCCATTGGGTTGCAGAACCTTTCAGCTCCTTCAGTCCTTTCTCTAGCTTCTCTTTTGGGGTCCTTGTGCTCAGTCTGCTGGTTAACTGCAGGCATCCTCCTCTGTATCAGTATGGTTTTGGCAGAGCCTCTGAGGAGGCATCCATATCATGTTCCTGCCAGTAAGCACTTCAGTAACCACTTCTATTCTAAATTCAAAAGCCACATGGCCAAAGATACCAGGTTCTGCTGCTTTCTGGAATGAGAACATGACTCCATTCTCCCTTTTAATTACATCTTTATCAGCTTTCTGTTTTCAATACTTTCCTTTACTACCTAAGCTTGGCTATCATGGAACTTGCTTCATGCTAGATTGGCGTTGAATGCAGAGATCTGCTTGTGTCTGTTCCCTGGGGTTAAAGGTATGTACCACTATACCTAGACTTGTGCTTTTCTTTAATTCCTTTTTGCAAGTTCTTTATAAATTCCATAGTATATATCATTCCATATATAGTTAAGGTGACAACCAAGACTAGATATCACAATCTATTCCTTGTCAATTTGACACAAAATTATATCTCCTTATTTCCAAATGAAACAATACCAGGTCAAAATAATGCCTAATATGACATAACTATCCCTCATTCAATAATAAGCTTAGCTGGATGGAATCTTGCCCCAAGGTCACCACTACCTTAACTCCATTTAATATACTTGAACACAGGATTTAGATCCATTCTCCTTCCTGCTTCCTGGTGCTCTTTGAATTTTTGAATCATAATTTTTTATCTTTCCTTTCTTAGTTTGCTAATCCTGATCAAAAGATTCCTCATAACAATGAACCACAGGATAGAGTCTATGCTAGTTGTTTTACTTTTTCATTCATTTTGTTTTGTTTTTGAGATTCCCTTTGCCAGTACAATTAATTCAAATCTTTTCAAACTTAGCCTCAGGCAGAATCTACAGAGAAGGTCAAAAATCAGGTACATTTTCTACCAAACTCTCAGAAGAACAGTACCAAGGCAACATACTAAAATTCTTCTCCTCTGAAGCCTTTTGAGCCATAACCCCAGAGTTCAAATCAAGCTCAGCACCACTGTCCTCTATGTTTTTTTTTAAAATGCCCATAAGCCCCACTTAAATTACTCTACTGCTTCCCAAAGTCCAAATATCCAGTCTACCAAACAAAAGAATGATTAAGCGTATCCCCGAAATATTCTAGTCCCTGGTACCAACTTCTGTCTTATTGCTGTGAAAAGATACCTTGGCCAAAGTAGCTCTTATACATAACAACAATTGATTTAGTGGGAGCAGCTTGCAGTTTTAGAGGTTGAGCCCATTATCATTTTGTCAGGAAGCATGGCAGCATTCATGTAGACAAGGTTCTGAATGAACAGCGTCATCTACATCTTGATCTGAAGACAGCCAGGAGGAGAGTGTCTTCCACACTAGACAGAGTTTGAGCATAGGAGCTCAACACCTCCATAGTGAGGCACTTCCTCCAACAGGCCATATGTCTTAATACTGCCGCTTCCCATTGTCTAACCATATTCAAACTACCATGGTAATGTAGAATGTGGCTTTTACAGAAGCAATAAATTACTGTTCTTATGCCTTCCCATTCACCTTGATGTTTTCTTTGTATTGTTTTAATATATGTATAGTGATAAAATGAGTTTTGATAACTCCACTGTTGATAATATATCCCAATGATATCTCTTCTCTTAAAAATTTAAATTAGTTGATTCTGCCAATGTCTTATAGCCCTGACATGTGTCTTTTTCTTTAAACCTAGGAAAATCCTTTATCTCACTGCAACTTTTAATTTTAAGACCAAAACCAAAATAAGCAATGACAGAGAGTGTAAACATGTGTGTTCTAATTCCATTTTCTTTCTTTCTTTTTTAACTGATAGAAGTTCTGTTTACCTTTAGACTTTATTTTAGAACACAAATTCACCAAATACTATATTAATCTATTTTCTATAAATTAGTATATGTTATCATTTCATAATATAGACTATTCTATGGGTCTATCCAATGGCTAAGTGAATAGCATACTCATATGACTGTGTGTGTGTATGTATGTATATATGCATGTGTTTTTTGGAAGTTTTACATTATTTTCTAAATCTTTCTCTCCATCTGTGCAAAGAATTTAATTGTTAATGAATTCCTCCACCCATTCTCATCATCTCAAGTATGGTACAGTTTCTGTTATTTGGAGCATATTATGCTAGTCATTGGGGATACAATAATCCTAGAGAACATGTTAAGGAAACAGAAAAATCAACTTTGGCATGGGGTTTAAGTATGAATATCAGTATGGTGATTTAGCAAAACCAAAGTAAAATATTTACACTGCAAATGAAATTGTCATACATCCTTCATATTCGGTAAAGGAGTGGTTATGAACTGTTCCAATGCTTTATGGTTCTCAACTTTAAATGCTTTAAAAGTAGCCCTTTAATATAGTTCTTCATGTTGTGCCCCCCCAAACTATAAATTATTTTTGTTGCTACTTCATAACTGTAACTTTGCTACTGCTGTGCACCATTATGTAAATACCAATATTTTTCAATGATCTCAGGTGATCCCTCCAAAGGGTCATTTGGCCCCGAAGGGAGCATAATCCATTAGCTGTGAATCATTGCTGTAGAGAAATTAAGATATGCACCGTATCTTATTCATCGTGATTGGGTCAAAATGCTGATTTGCAGTGTAATGTATCAGGATGGCATTCTCCATTCCAAATGTTTTTCTCAAACTGGGGGATGAAGCTTTTACTGGGGAAAGGAGAAGTAACAAGAAGTGAATGGAGTCATAAAAATAAAAGCACATGGCTTTGGCTGTCTTTTTAATATATTTCCAGCCTTAATTTCTAGGGCAGAATAGAAAGGTTGTAGTGGGACAGCCACTGACCTGGAAGCCATGGCCACAGCTCTATCTTGGCGTCACCTGCACTCTAGTTTCTAAACCAAATGGACGATCACTGTCAGATAATGCCAAACTGTATGCTACAATGGTTGGATTTAGACCTGAGGTAAACTCCTGGAGAGTGGATAGGAAGATAGACCAGTGCAGAGCTATTTTGACTGACTGCATTATAAAATAACCATACCATTTTAGAATCAAATTTGTAAGTGCCCCTTTTTCATCTTGCTTGGCAGATTGCAAAGGAAAAAAAAGTACTACAAATACTGATATTTCCTATATTTGATGTTGAGGAACTGAAGAACTTTCTGTCTAACAAACACATTTTATTTCCATAAGGAGGCAAGTTCATGTGATGAGAAGAGGTAGGTCATACATTCAGACATATTAAAATCAATAAGACCTTAGAAATAAATAAAAACCCAGTCACAAAAGAACAGATATAATATGCAGTCACTGATAGTGGGATGCTAACCCCCAGAGGCTCGCACTGCCCCAGAAACAACTCACAGACTGTAGGAAGTCCAAGAAATAAAGAAAACAAAACAAAACAAAAAAATCTTTACACAACAAGAAAACTTTGACTATTTTCATGTTACATTTTGTTTTGCATGTACTTTGTGCTCATTGTAACTATTGGGTTTTCGATGCATACTGTCAAACCTTTAAAAAGATCAAGTACTGACTATTCATATAGATGTATGTAAAAATTATTTTAAAATCTGAAAAAAAGTACTGACAAAAATGTATTATATAATTTTATGCAAAAATGCTTGAAATCTGTACATTTATCTTTGTTTTGTAAAATAAAGATGTTAAAAAAAAGAAATAAATAAAAAGTAAAATTATCCCTACCTTCCTAAACTAACTCCTCAGCAGACACTCTCAGTCTCCTTCCTGCTGCTTAGACATTTTAAATGGCTCTACTTCCTGACTGGTATGGTTCTATCTTTGTGTACTATACTCATTCACTTTGAGTATGCCCTCAGGGTATTGTTTCAATCCCTTTCCATTCTAAAATGCAGTTTCTTAGAAATGAGTATCTAATGGGACTTGTTTGGCTCAATTAGAGCCACCTGAAGCAGTTGGCTGTCACAAGAAGTCAGCGTCACAATACGCAGATGACCAGTTGTAAGGAAAAGGGCTCTTTATAGAAAGGAAGAAATTGTTATAAATAAGAGAGCCAAGCAAAATATTTCCAAGTCAAACAGCCTTCTTGCCTTTTTGCTCTTGACACCTTTCATTTCCAGATGGCTCCTCTTTTTATTCTAGCATTTATCCAAAGTCCTTTTCATACTCCTGGACTTCCCTCTAGAAATTCCTCTTCTTCCCCCAAGAATAAGACTTCTGATGATGGCTCTTGCATCTCTCACTCTCTCACAGTGAGAGATGACTTTTGTGTCTCTTATTCCACAGCTCTAGGCTTGGCAAGTGCCAGACAACTTGAGGACAGAAAAAAATAAATAAAAATTTGTGATGGCATCTGAAGTGTCAAATTGCTGGATGTAGGTGGCCTGAAACAGATCTGCTCTAGGAGGTTCCCTAATAAAAATTCTTGTATTTCAGCCAGATAAAACTGTTTTTTTTAATTGAACAAATTTATTTAAAAAAACAAAGATAAATGTACAGAATTTAACCATTTTCGCATAAAAGTATGTGAATACATTTTTATCAGTACTTGATTCTTTTTTAATGGTTTGATAGTATGCATTAAAATGTTACTAGTTACAATGAGCATAAAGTACATGTAAAACAAGATGTAACCTGAAATAGTCAAAGTTTTCTTGGTGTGTAAAGATTAAGCATAATGTTTTGTTTATTAAGGATTATTTCCTGTTTTTCTGAGATCTGTTTGATGTCACTCCAGAAGCAATTTTCAGTCTTCTTCAGAAATAGTCTCATAATACTCACACTATCACTCTTTTTTTCTCAACCCCACCCCAACATACATACTGAAAATTGAACTCAGGGTGTTATCGTTTGACAATTAACAGTTTAGTTAAGGGCATAGAGATCAGAATTAGCCTCAGCATGGTCATTTGATTTCTGGACAGAGACTACAGATGACGTACTGTGAAACAAATCAAATTAAATGAGCTCAAGCCCTACCTATGTTTACAAGAATACTATGTAGAAACACACAGTTTTAATAATTCTACCTTTGTATATCCTTAAAAATTAATATCTGCTCATCTTATCATCACTTCTAAAACTCATTAGTAAGAGGTTTTTCTGTGGGGTAGCCACCAGAGATTATTACTCATATATGGGTTCAAACCAATGGAAATTCATTATGACGCTGACTAGCAACTACACTGGTTATTTGGGACTCATGTGCAGTCTCAAGACTCTCTTGGGGTGAGCTTTTAGGCATTTACCTATGCACAAAACCCATACATCCTGGCATTCTATGCCAACATACAATGCATGTGTAAGTACTTGCTTGCTCATCACGACAGACACTGTATAGCAGTATTCTTGTTTCCATAAACCAATGGTTTGTAATTATGCTTTGCAGGTTCTTTTCAAGTTGACATGCAAAGCAAAATAAATGGGACAGCTCATAGATAATATGACACCTTGGTACATACACAAATGATGTAATTTAAAGACAAGATAACCCGGAAAGTGTTCAATACAATTCAGACATATTTGTGTCTTGAGTGCATGAGTATTGATCTAGCTCAAAATGCAAACTTAGAGTATTCATAAACATGCTTCTCTTGTTTGTTGATTTATAATAAGGACTGTGTACAACTTAATAATATGTTGTCATTAGGTCTAGGAGAGTGTTTTGGAATATGTGTCAGCAATTCCCAAGGCAAAGTTTAATTTAAGTACTAATTACACATGGATCGCATTCTTCTCTTTTAACATAGATCTTTCTTCCTGCACCTTGTCTGCTGAAAGCATTTGTCAGCTTCTCAAGAGCACGTTCCTCCATGCAATCCAGCGTAGCCTGAGCAAGGTATTGTGTATGTTAAATCAAAAGAAGACCTCATAAAATTTGATCAGATGATTGTCATACAAGTATAAATGTGTTCAAAATCAATCTAGTTGAGCTAAAAAGAACCCTCAACGTTCTTTTAATATTCAAATAACTTTAAAACAACTGCTTACAAATCAGGCAAAGAAGAGGTTGGAGAGAGGGCTCAGGAGGTACACTTGTTTACTCCTATTGCTAAAGGTTTCTATTCACTTCACAGACCAAGATAATGCAGCTCACAACAGCCTTTAATTCTAGATACAGGGGATCTGACACCATCTTCTAGATTCTGGGGCCATCAACACTCATTTGTAAAATACATGCACACACATACATACACATAATTAAATTATAATAATGTCAAATCTTTAAAACTAACATAAAAGCAACAAAAAAACATGATATGCCAGTGTGACAATTTTAGCATTAAGATTATGTAAGTGGAGTCCTGCACATGCAGGGAAAGCATTCAATGTTTTGCCATGGTTTAGGAGTTGTTGTTTTGTAAAATTATTATTATTTGATAATGTATGACCTGACATGGCTCTCTGATTTACCAGAGCTTCTGTTGCTCATCCGACTACAGAGAGCATTATATTTTACCAAGCAGATGCTTCTTGTTCTTCAGGTGCGTTTTCAGTACGCCAGTGATGATTTAGTTCCATAAGGAAAGAAATGAACATAAACACTGTCAAAAGCATATGCTCAACTTCCAGCAACATTACAGTGAAAAGCAAAGAGGACAGGATTTTTAGAGAAAGTACATTCACTCTTAAAATTATCAAAGGTATCTATGAAAAGATATATTTAATTTATATATATAAAATAATATATTTTACTTATTCACAGCTTGTATTTTATCACTTTCTACTGTGTTATTTTTAAGTAGATCATTTGCTTTATGTCATTCTTACCCTAAAGAGTTAACAATTTATAAAATTAAGATGTATTGCAAAAGCATACAAAGGCAGTAGGTGACCTAAAATTGTTTAGAATGCATTTGTGTTCCATTTTAAGAAACATAGTAAGTCAGAGAAGAGTAACTAATGGCTTGCCTGGGGACAATTTAACTTATGCACCAATGGCACTTAAAAAATTCACATGACATTTGGTATAGTTATTATTTTTCTATTTCTATCCAAAAGCAAACATAGCAAGATCCACTTAAAATTTAGGTCTGTCGAATCAATAAAGGATTTCTCTTTACTCCTGAAGGCCATTATACTAACACAATATTATCATTATTATGGGAGAAACTGGGGCTGATTCTGGGCTCAAAGATTCCCAGTTAATTTTCTCACTGCCAAACAAATCATTTAGCATTTTACAAGCATGGCCTTATTTGGATGAGCCCTGTCTTTTGAGACTGTTCAGAATTAAAACATAAGCCACCTGCTCAATCAACAAAAGCGATCAGAGAGAAATGAAGTCAAGCTTCACTGCAAATAAAGGTTAGGACAATATCATCTGGGAAGGAAGTAACACCAAGGTCTCTCTTGAGAATTATTTTGAGAACAAAGGAAAGCAATTTAGCACTTTTAGAGGAAGAAAACCCTAATACAACTTTAATAATGGAAGAAATGAATGTCTTCAGGCTTAAGTGAGGTACTCCATCAAAGTCCTGGCAGCAAATGTTAAAGCTACAATGTTTTCAACACTTAGATTCATACTCAACTCACATAATAATTACAAAGCATATTTCTCATGTCAGGCACTCCTAGACATAAAACATAAAAACCAAAAGTCTGCTCTGTAGGTTAAAAATTGTGAGAAAAGATACACAGAACCTGCTTAAAGAACAGAGAGTAATAGTTGACCAGTTCCACAAGCATCAAGGACAAATTTCAGAAAAGATGATTAGTAACCAAAGCCTTAGCAGGTTAAATATTAAGAGAAAAAAAATTGTCTTTAATTAAAGCAAGATAAATCCAGAAACCCATGAGGAAAAAAATAAAATGTATCTATCAAGCAAGAAAGAGAGCTCAAGTTACAGAGCCAACATTAGATTTTTCGAGGCACTATAGAGTAGGCTGGTCTCTCACAGAAGTCCCTGGAGAACTATAAAGGAGACAAAAGATTTGTATTGTCCAATATTTTCCTTTTATTCAATTGATAACTCAACAAAAGTTTATTGCACAACTGCTTCAAGCAATGTACTATACTATAAAATTAGAATACAACTGTAATTAATAAATGTTGGGTCGTTGTTTTCATGGAGATTATACTTCCTTTAAGGACAGAAATAACTATTCATTGGGAGATTGTTTATTCATGAGAATGCAAACAGGTTAAATTAAGAATGCTCCCTCCAGAATGGTTCTACCAGTTTGCAATTTCACCAACAGTGGGGGAGTGTTCCTTTCTCCACATCCTCACCAACATGTGCAGCCACCTGAGTTTTTGATATTAACCATTCCGATTAGTGTAAAGTGAAATCTCATGGTCATTTTGAATTGCATTTCCCTGTTTACTAAGAAATGGAACATTTCTATAAGTGATCTTATCCATTTGAGATTCCTCTGTTGTGAATTCTCTGTTTAGTTCTATATCCCATTTTTGATTGGGTTGTAAAATTGGTAATAGATCTAAAGACCCAGCTATACCATTCTTGGGCCTAGACCCAAATATGTTCCACTGCACTGCAGGGGCACATATTCCACTATGTTCACATCAGCTTTCTCTGTGATAACAATAAGCTAGAAGCAGTCAAGGTATCCCACAACAGAAGAATAGATACAGAAAAAGTGGTTCATTTATACAATGGAATGCTATTCAAATGAAGAACAGGACATTATGAGTTTTGCAAGCAAATGGATGAAATGGATGAGTGAAGTAACTCAGACCCAAAAGGACATGTGTGGTATATACTCCCTAATAAATAGATATTAGCCAAAAAGTACAGAATACCTAGCATACAATCCACAGAACACAAGAGGGTTAACAAGCAGAAAGGCCAAAGTGACAATGCTTAGATCCCACTTCAGAGGGAAAAAAAAATCAAGAGAGACAAAGGGGGGGGACAGACCTTGGTGGGGGAGTGGAGAAAGAGTGAAAAAAGGGAAACACAATCAGGTATGGAGTGGAGAAAATAGTAGAAAAACCCTGAAGGCCAGTAGAATGAGTTTAAATAAGCAACCTCAGGGGATGGGAGGTGGAGAGATCCTCTAGAAAGTATCAGAGACCTAGGAAATGAGAGACTCTTGGGACTCAAAAGGAGGGACCTTAGATGAAATACCCAACAGTGGGGAGAGGGAGTACAGAGTCCACTTCCAGTAGGAAGACTAGGCATTAAGTGGAGGGATAGGATTGTCATCCCACAGTACAAATACTCTGACCCAGAACTGTTTCTGTCTAGAAGAATTGGAGGGAGAAGAGACTGAGAGAAAGGTAGTCCAGTGACTGGCCCAACTTGGGATCCATCTCAAGGAGAGGCTCCAAGACCTAACATTATTACTGATGCTATGATGTGCTTACAGACAGGAGCCTGGCATGACTATCCTTCAGGAGTCAAAATAAGCAGCTGTCTGACACAGAGAAAGATACTTATATCCAACCCATGGAGTGAATTTGGGGACCCCTGTGGTTGAATTAGGGAAAGGTTGAGAATGGGGATCACCCCATAGGAAGACCAGCAGTCTCAAATAACCTGAATTTCTGAGATCTCTCAGACACTGAACTACCATTCAAGCAGCATACATGAGCTGCTCCAAGGCCCTGACACATGTACAGCAGAGGACTCACTGTTCTAGCTTCAGTGAGAGAAGAGGTGCTTAGCTATTGAGAGACTTATGGCCCCAGGGACTTAAGAGGCCTGGCAAGGAGATGGGGACGGGGACGGTGGGGATATCCTCTTGGAAAGGCAGGGGAGGTAGAATGGGATGTAGAACTGCAGGGGGTAGGGTGTATTAGAAGGTGGGTGGACTAGAAGATGGGTAATTACTGGGATGTAAAATAATAATGTAATTTTAAGAAGAAAGACAGAATGCCACCTCGGATATAGACAAGAAGAAATGCTATTAATGATTAAGAGTGGATGAAACAAGATTTAGTAATCCTGATGGTCTGACCCCAGGTATTATTTTCTAACAATAACCATGAACCAGATAAGGAGATCTACTCAGTCATACACACTGAAGCCAGAGAAAAATTCCAGTATGAAAAATAAGAAATGATCATGAAATCTCTCTATTGACTGAGAAAAAAATCGGCCTTTGAGTAATAGCGAAAGAGGGAAAGTCAGGTTTTTTAATAGTATGATACCTGATATACTGATCACACTCCAAAGCATGTTCAATACCCAAAAGAAGTTCTCCAGCACATGCTGGACTGGGAGGTGGTGAGAGACAACTAGAGATAAATAGAGAGATATAGATATATACATAGACATACACCTATACAGAGAGATGCACATAGACATAGGACAGACATAGACAAACACAGAGAGATATACATAGACATAGGACAGACATAGACAAACACAGAGAGATATACATAGACATAGGACAGACATAGGCATACACATAGAAATATACATAAACATAGAATAGACATATACATAATCATAGACATTGCATAGATATAGATGTAGAGGCAGAGATAAACATAAACATAGACTTAGAGACAGATAGAAAAAAAATGCAGTCATAGACATAAGACTGACAATGGAGATAGAGAAAATATGAAGTTTGTATGGCAGACAAGTAGAGATGGTTCTAGCAGTAATTGGGGGAAGGGATGCTTATGAACAAAATACATTAATGAAGTTCTTAAAGAATTAATGAAAATGTTAAATATAGAATACAAGGTTTCAAAGGCTTGTAGAAAGTTACACAGAATACCTAAAATAGACATTAATACAAACAATTAATAATACAACAAGAACAGCAGACAGCTGGTAAATCACTGTAAATATTATATCGATTGTTTTGGACAAAACCTGTCTCACTCATATTCCAAAACTGGATGATGAAGGTGTGGTAAGGATGCTATGAAATGTGTGTCTTTCTACAAACACAGCTGATGTGGAGAGACATAAATATATATTTCCTGACCAGATAATATTTTCATATGACTCCTAGAAATTTACTTTTGGAGATCAAGGGACCAAGCTCAGTGTTGGTGTTGGTTCTCGAAGAGATGGTGCGCTTTTAGTGTGTTAGAGTAACTGCAATCGAGAGCTAAAGTTCTAGAGACTCACTGATAAATCCAACTGGCCTTTAAGAAGAAAAAGACAATGAGGTATAATATAACCTTTAGGGTTCTAGAGAATGAACTAAGTTGATGGAGAAATAGAATGGAAGAGAGAAAGAATCTGAAAGAATGAGGAGGATTATGAACTCTTCAACATGTATGAAACTGCCCATTTCCAAGAATAGCTACTTGTGACTACTCTTGGTTCATAAATGCTTTACAGAGGTATATCAGTTGCCAAATATACAAAACTGACAAACTAGATCCTTAATTTGGAGACAATTGAAAGATTTGTTGAGAAACTTAAATGACAGCAGCAGTCAGTTATAATTAATGATCAACCTTATATTGGAGAAAGGCCAACTGGAAATAAGTCATTCCAAATATTATTAACTTTACCTGCACCATCAAAAACCAAGATGGATAAGTGGAAGTCTCACCTGCAAAGACCATCTTCCTAAAAAAAAAAAAAAAAAATGAATGAAAGAAAGAAAGAAAGAAAGAAAGAAAGAAAGAAAGAAAGAAAGAAAGAATCTTAGCATGAAGGCAAAGCCAATACACACCTCTACAGCCAGGCAAATTTTAAATGATGGCAAAAAGAAATGAATGTCCTACCTCCATCAGGTAATCCTCCAAATCACAAAAGTAAAGGAGCCTCCTTCTTTCATAGGCCAAGACTCATGCCAGCTCTTCTTAATTCCCTTCTGTGCTGCTCTGTCTTGGGGATTTTGGAAAATGACCTGCTGTGTTTCCTTGTGGAACCAACAATAGTGTCCTCCAGTGCAGGCTTTTGCTAGGGAAGGAGGAATTGCAGTCATTCTCTACCCTTTGTGAGCTCACCTGTAGGTCTGAGATCTCTCACCTAAGGTAATTCTAAGTTTTGAATTGCTCAGGTAATTATGTCAGGGCTCTTGTGAGGAAAACCACACCTCTAACTCTAAAGTAGTCACTAGAAAAAATGCCATTTGTTTCCTTCTGGAGAATACCATGGCCATGGCAAGCACTTACTTAGCTCTTTCCAGCCCCAGGAGAATGGATGTTCTTTAATTCCTCAGAAGTTTTTAAATATACTGTTTTTGGAGCAGTTTTAAGGTTATACAGGTGAATAGGATAAATAGTTTCCACGTGCTTCTTCAATATTCTCCTCCTCTGATAGCTCTGCCAGCTGTGAATAACTTGCACTTATCTGTTTATTTGGTAGAATGTTGGCAGAGTTATTCACTGATATCTATAGTAATGTTGGAGTTCCTTCATTCTTTGGGTTGTACATTAGATGGAGTTTCGACATATGCGTTCATCACTGTTTGTCACTGTTGTGTCACGTGGAATCCTTTATTGATCTATGCTACAGATACTCATCTATTTCCTCACACAGAGCCTTGGCCATCCTTGACTTGTCTACTGTCTCATCGCTGATTCAGAAGATGTTTCCTAGTCAGATTGAGACAATACTCAGCCTTCTAAGGTTAGCTTCTTTGGGGTACCTCAATTTATTCCAGATTCCTCCAAGTCATTTGCAGTTTGAAAACACATTCCTCACTATTGCTAAGTAATGTTCTCACACATGACTACATCAGCCTAATTATTCACTCACCTGTCGAGGCATCTTTATCCAGGATATCTGCATGTCTAACTAAAGTCAAAAATACATGCCAAAGACCATATGTTAAGAGGGGTTCTGGTATTTATGGGAACCACAGTGATGTGAAATGCCCCCAGTGATGATATATATTTAAACATGCAGAAGCGAACCACATCGGGAGAAAGTTCTCAATGAGAAGTTAATAACTGTCAATAAAACAAGTTTTTTAAGAAAGAAAAACAGCTGCTTGTGCTGGTGTCTCAGACCGACAGCTGAGCGACTCTTGCCTTCTTGTGAAGCTTAGAATTTTAAACTGCTAACAGCTCTATTCACCATATGCTGTCTTACTCCTACCCAACGAAGATTCTAAATTTGATTTAATCTGTGCTAATTCTATTTAACTTTTGACTCTGATTTTTACACCTTCCTGTGTAGAAGCATTTTACCGCTGTGCTTCAGATCCGCCATTTAATAAGGTTAACCTTAAAGAATTTTTAAATATATATAGCACTGAAAATTTTCTCCTAGTTATTTAATTTATTTCAATTGGACAAAATCTCTCAGCATATTTCTAAAGCAAAATTACATTGTATTTTCCCTATAATTTCTTGCACTACTGACCTAAAATTGACCTATTTCTTCTGTATGCTTCTCACATAACTTGTCTTGCTCTGATTTGGATATAACTTAGGAACTGTATAACAGTTTCTTTCTTCTTGTCTTTTTTAATCACAATATTTATTAAGATAGAAATTTTGTAATTAAATTAAAATCTCTAAAATAATAAAAATAGTCTAATTGAGATAAAATTGACCTACCTTAAAACTCACTCGTTTTTATATACTTACATTTGACAACATTTTTAGTACTTAAGCACTGTATATATTGCAACAAAATTTTTGAATATTTGGACCACTTAAAAGCAGTTGTTCATATATAGTAAAAGAGTAACCAACATCAAACTAAATGGAGAAAAACTTGAAGCAAACCCGCTAAAATGAGAGACTAGACAAGGCTGCCCACTCTCTGCCTACCTATTCAATATAGTGCTAGAAGTCCTAGCCAGAGCAATTAAACAGCAAAAGGAAGTCAAGGGATACAAATTGGAAAGGAAGAAGTCAAAATATCACTATTTGCAGATGATATTATAGTACACTAAAGTGACCCCAAAAAATTCTACCAGAGAACTCCTATAGCTGATAAGCAACTTCAGCAAGTGGCTGGATATAAAATTAACTCAAACAAATTAGTAGCTTTCCTCTACTCAAAGGATAAACAGGCAAGGGAGAAATTATGGTAATGACATCCTTCATAATAGTGACAAACAATATAAAATACATTGTTGTAACCCTAAGCAAGCAAGTGAGATATCTGTGTGACAAGAATTTCAAGTCTCTGAAGAAAGATAACAAAGAAGATCTCAGGAACTGGAAAGATCTCCCATTCTCATGAATGGGCAGGATTAATATAGTAACAATGGCTATCTCACCAAAAGCAATTAACAGGTTCAATGCAATCCCCATGAAAATTTCAACTCAATTCTTCATAGCTCTAGAAAAAGCAATTTGCAAATTTGGAATAACAAAAAGCCCAGGATAGCAGAAACTATTCTCAACAATAAAATAGCTTCTGGGGTAATTACCATTCTGAACCTCAAGCTGTACTACAGAGCAATAGTGATTTTAAAAAATGTGTGGTATTGGTACAGAGACCCATAGGTAGATAAGTGGAATAGAATTGAAGACCCAGAGATGAACCAACACACCTATGGTCACTTAATCTTTGATAAAGGAGATAAAACCATCCAGTGGGGAAAATATAGCATTTTCACAAATGGTTCTGGTCTAACTGGTGGTCAACATGTAGAAAAATGCAAATCAATCCATTTTTATCACCCTGTACAAGCTCAAGTACAAGTGGATCAAGGACCTCCACAGAAAACCAGATTCACTCAAACTAATAGAAGAGAAAGTAGGGAAGGGCCTTGAACACATCGATGCTGGGGAGAATTTCCTGAACACAACGCCAATTGTCTATGCTCTAAGATCAAGAATCAACAATTGATTGGGCCCTCATAAAATTGCAAAGCTTCTGTAAGGCTAAGGACAAGAAAACAAAACAGCAACCAATAGATGGTGAAAAGATCTTTACCAATCCTAAATCCGATAAAGGGATAATATCCTATATATACAAAAAACTCAAAAATTTAAGCACCATAGAATCAAATAACCCTATTTAAAACTGGGAGACAGAGCAAAACAAAAGATAGCAGTGTCTGGCATCAAGGTGAAAAGAGGCCTTTGCTTCAAGGAGAGCACATTTTTCCAATGCAGAGGAATGCTAAGGCAATGTGGTAGGTAGACAGGGTGATTAAGAGCTAGTACACCTTCCTGAAGACAAGTGGAGGGGGGAGATGGGAGTGATGTGGAGGAAAGGGATAACATTTCATATGTAAATACAGAGAATATCTAATAAAAATTTCTAAAAAGTAAAAAAAAAAAAAAAAAAACTCAACTGAGTAATATTAATGGCTGAGAATCACCTAAAGAAATGTACAAAATCCTTAGTCATCAGAGAAATGCAAATCAAAACAACCATGAGTTTTTACCTCATAAGAGTCAGAATGGCTAATACCAAGAACTCAGGCTACAGCAAATGCTTGCAAGGATGTGGAGAGAGAGTGATGGTGGGTTGCAAGGTGGTAAAAACACTCTGGAAATCAGTCTGGAGTTTCCTCAGAAAATTGGACATAGTACTACCTGAAGACCCAGCTATACAACTCCTGGGTATAAACCCAAAAGATACTCTCACATATAACAAGGATACATGCTTCAATATGTACATAGCATTTCGTACAATAGCCAGAAGCTAGAAAGAACCCAGATATCTTTCAACAGAGGAATGGATAGAGAAATTTTGGTACACTTACACAATGGAGTACTATTCAACTATAAAAACAATGACTTCATGCAATTCTTAGGCAGATGGATGTAACTAGAAATATCATCCTGGGTGAGGCAACCTAATCACAAAAATATTGCGAAGAATGCACTCACTGTTAAGTGGATATTAGCCTAAAAGCTTGGATTGCCCAGGATACAATTCACAGTCCACATAAAGCTCAAGAAGAAGGAAGACCAAAGATCAGATGCTTCAATCTTTCTCAGAAGACAGAATAAAAATATTTACACGAGAAAATGTGGAGAAAAAAATGTAAAGCAGAGACTGGAGCAATGGCCTTCCAAAGACTGCCCCACCTGGAGATCTACCCCATATATAGCCACCAAACCCAGACAATATTGCTGATGCCAAAAAGTGCTTGCTGACAGGAGCCTGATTTCACTGTTTCCTGAGAGATTCTGCCAGATCATGACAAATACAGAGGCAGATGCTCAGAAGCAACCATTGAACTGAGAATGGAGTCCCCAAGGGAGGAGTTAGAGAAAAGACTGAAGGAACTGAAGGTGTTTACAATCCTGTAAGAACAACAATATCAACCAACCATGGATGGACCCATGGCCCAGCTGCACATGTAGGAGAGGATGGACTTGTTGGGGCATCAATGGGAGGAGAAGCCCTTGGTCCTACCAAGGCTTGATGCCCAGTGTAGGGGAATATCAGGGCACGGAGGAGGGAGGGGTGGGTGGCTGGATTCATGCTTAGGTGGGTTGGGGAGCACCCTCATAGAATCACCAGGAGGGGAGATAGGATAGAGTTTTATGGAGGGGAAAGTGAGAAAGGGGATAACATTTGAAATGTAAATAAAATATATCCAATTTTTAAAAGAGAAGGAAAAAAAGTACTTGTTCTCATTGACAGGCAATTATCAATCTGTTTTTTCTCTAGACTTTTCTCCATGAACGCACACTTTGTTTTTATATATCTTCTTATCCCTATAACTTCATATTAATGGAGATTTCCAGTAGTCTATTATACACTTCTGTGATTGGTTTCTGTGATTCAGACTGATGCTTTCAAGACCCACCAGAATGCACCAGAGACCTGGGATTTGAAAGACCCTCAGGACCCAAAGGGAGGCCCTAAATGAAATACACTACAGAGGGGAGAGGGAACTTGTAGAACCCACCTCCAGCAGAAAGACAAGGTGTCAAGTGAGGGATGGGATTTATATCCCAGAGTCAAAACTCTGACCCATAATTGTTGTCTGAAAGAACAACAGAGATAAAAATGAAGAAGAGCCTGAGGAAAAAAGGTCCAGGGAAGGCCCAAAGTGATCCAGCTCAAGGGGAGTCCCAAAGGCTATGGAGTGCTCACAAAAAGGGACCCATCATGACTGCCCTCTGAAAGACAAAACAAGCAGCTGAAAGAGTCAGATTCAGATATTTGCACACAACCAATCAACAGAAGCTGCTGACTCCTGTGTTGAATTAGGAAAACGTTGGAAGAAGCTGAGTAGGGGAACCTTGTAAAAAGATCAGCAGTCTCAATTTACCTGGACCCTTGAGATTTCTCAGACACTGGATCATCAACCAGGCAGCATACATCAGCTGATGTGAGGCCCTCAACACATATACAGCAGAGGACTCTTGGGTTTGGGTTCAGTCAAAAAAGAAGCCCCTAACCCTCAAGAAACTGGAGGCCCCAGTGTTTTTAGAGTTCTAGTAGAGACACCCTTGTGGAGGCAGGGGTGGTGGGGAGGAGGTAATGGGATGTTGAACAGTAAGGGGGTGAACCTGGAGGGAAGTAAAAATCTTGAGTGTACTATTATATATATATATATATATATATATATATATATATATATATATATATATATATATATATCATTTATATATATATATAAATGATCACTATGTATAAGGTAGTACTTCATTAATTTGTAATGACAAACACTAATTTCTAATGATAAATAAAACTTCAGTGGTTTAGATACACAAAGAATTATTCAAATACGCAGCAGCTGATGAACCTGGATTTCAATTCCTGACTTATTATGAATATTCATCCACAAGCCTTTTTTTTAACATGTGTAGACTACATTTACATTTTATCTAGATATCCACATTTGTGTGGAATTAAGGGTTATATGACAACATTATGCTTTTATTTAGAACACTGTTTTTCAACGTGCAGACCACAACCCCTTGGTGCTTAAATAACTGTTTCAGAGGGGTTGCTTAAAACCATCAAAAATAGACATTTTGCTAGTGACGTGCTTTTGGCAGCCATGTGGTGGGTCAACTGAACAAGGCAGCCATTTGGGGGTCATTGATTATTTATGCTGATGGGGTTGGATTCAGATACTTACAGGGGCTGCTGCCAAAAGAAGCCAGTGTTTAGAGAAGTCAATTAGCATACTTTACTTTGAGGGAGCAAGGTTTAATTTACTGGTTGCTACTTCCTGTGGCTAGTGGAAAAAGTATGAACTATTTAAGTCCTTGGGACCAGTGAGAAAGAGAAGAGAGAAAATTCACACACACACACACACACACACACACACACACACACACACACACACACACACTACTTAGTTGATAAAACAAAAGGCAGTACAATAACTTCATACACACAAAAATATATATACACATGATTGGTGGGTGGAGCAAGCTTTAACACACACTCATACAAACTTTACATATATACATACATACATATAGTTAATAGGTGGAGGAACCATGTGACAACCCCCAGTCATACAAACCTTATACATGGACATACATATAGCTGATGAATGAAAGAATGTTCCAACACACTATCACACAAACCTTACACATATAGACACATACACATTGGTGGATGGAAGGACCGGTATTCCAGCTGTCCACTCATGCAAGCCTCACATATACCCGTAGTTGATGGATGGCCCAACCCCATCCTTTATTCTTTCTTCCATAAATTATATATTCCAGCAAAATCATCCAAGCAGTATAAAATTACAATGTGATTATATTTTAGGTTTTTTTCTAGTTAATTGTTATGAAAAAGCAATGTTCTGTGATGCCTTTACAAGAAATAACATTGGGTAGTACAGGTAAAGAAAACAAATTATTTCTAAAAACCCACATACATTTTCAACTACACAACTTGTTATAGATTAAGAAAGTGTAAGCAAGCAAGGTAGTTTTCTCAACCAGTTACTCTTAATGTCAAGCAGCAAATTGTGGTTACAAAGAAAGGAGTAATTATTTTATTATTTATTCTTAAAGGTAATATTATAAGAATCTTAAGAATCACAAATCTAAGTTTTTATATAAAAAATCAGTCATATCTACTTTAAGTCCTCAGAATCTACTCATCCGCAATTCTTAATAAATCACGTCAGAAAACTGAGAGCAAAAAAAGGGGTATATAAAATCAGTCACCACTAGTCAGCCTCAGTGAGAGTCACATTAGCCATTGCTGACATTGTTCTTATTCCCTGACCATAAAAGGTTTCTAGCTTAACTAGTAAGCATGTGCCTCTCTGAACTTAAAAAATTTTCCTGAAGATTTTCTACATTGAAGCAAATAACAAAACATTTCAACCTAGCACACTTCATTTTTCCAAATGTTTTCTGATGGTTATAGTCATTGGTGATAATATATATCACATACATACATATATATATACACATACATACATATATACATATATACACATACATACATATATGTACCAGTACCAGAGATCCTGCCCATTGAGGGACTGAAAGCTCCCTTAAAGTTTGTATACCTGTCTTAGATTAAGACGGATATGAGGGCAGCAAGCAGAGCTGAAATCTGTAACAGCATAAAGTCCTCAGGACATGTGGTCCTCAGGGTCATGCCGTACACAAGGCTCACCCATGTGGCTACTTTAACCCATGGGCAGTATTACATGAATTCTAAAGCCTTTTGTTCTTCCTTCTGCAGGGCCCTTGGCAACATTTACAGTTCATAACAGCAGCAGCAAAATTACAGTTGTGAAGTAGCAATGAAAATAATACTATGGTTAGGGGTCACCACACTAGTCATGGCATTGGTAATGTTAAGAACCGCTGATTTAAAGGTAATACCAAACTGTTTCCCAAAGCACCTGCATCCTTTTCTGTTCCCATCAACAATGCATGTGAGCCAGTTTCTCCATATCTTTGTCAAACTTGCTGTTGCATTTCTGATAGTCATTCCATTCAGGGTATAAAGTGACTCAGGCTTAAAGCTTGAAACTGAGTTTGAACTAATAATTGTTTTTGATGTGCTTATTGGCCATATATACTCTTAGAGAAACAGACTGCTAATGTGTTTCTCATTTTAATACCATTATTTAGCATTTTATTATCATATGGCAAAGTTGTTTAGATATCTAGGCAGAAGCCACTTCCCAGAAATGATTTGCTGTTATGCTTGGCCATTCTACTATTTTATTTTCCTTCAAATCTCAAACATTTTAAATGATGTAATCCACATATGGTTTTGTTATTGTTGTTGTGGTGGTGGTGGTGGCTGTGGTTGTGGTTGTTGTTTCCTTTATTCTTATGGTTCAGTATGTTTCTGAGACTGTCATCTATCTAAGGGTCACAAGGACTTTATGCATATTTTCTTCCAAAAATTATATAGACTCTGTTTTTGTATACAGGACTGTGATCCATTCCAACTTTTGTTGGGGTTTGCCTTGTTTTCTGTTTATGTTTGTTTGGTTTGTGTTTTGTATGTATGAGCTGAGGTGAGGCTCTAACTTTATTCATTTGCGTACAGTCATAGTTGTTCAGTTTCTCCTGCACCATTTGTTGAAATGACTATTTTTCACCAGTCAGTTTTCTTGGCACTCTTTTCAAAAATAAATTGAACATATGTTTGTAATTATTCCAGTACCGCCCTATCTTGATTACCGTAGCTTTGCTGCAATGGTTGAAATCAGAGACTTGTAGGCAAGATTGTTTGGCTATTCTTGGTCCTTAGCAGTTCCGCTTCGGATTTAACTTCAGCTTTCCAATTTCTTCCTGAACTCCTCCAGAGACTTTGCTATAACTTACACTGAATCCTCAGATCACGTTACAGAGTCTTGCCATATCTACAGTGTTGAGACTTCCAGTGCACAAGCACACAGTATCTTCTTAGATTTGAAGTCCTTTTGGTCTCCCATCACATTAGCTTTTATATTACAAATCTCACAGTACTCTATTTAAGTTTATACTTAAGCATTTTATTTTTATAGTGCTATTATAAACAGAACTGTCTTAGAAATGTAATGCAATTAATTAATTTTCCTTTATGGTCTCAAGTGTTGCCAATTTAGTAATCTTGTTTTCAGTGTGTGTGTGTGTGTGTGTTCTTTAGACACAGGTTCACATAATCCATGAATAGAACTTATTTACTTTGTTCCAAATGTCATATATTCTAATCTCTTTCTTGCTTAATTCTGTAAGCTGGAAACCCAGTAAAATCTTAAGACAAGTAGTGATATTGGACATTCTTGTCTCCTGTTTTTTTTTTTTCCCCCCACTGGATATTTTATGTATTTACATTTCAAAAGATATCCCCTTTTCTGCTTCCCCTACTCCCATCCTCTCCCCTGCTTTTATGAGGATGCTCCTCCTCCCAACAACCCATTCCCACCTTACCACCCAGACATTTCCCTACACTGGGCTAATGAGCCTTCACAGAACCAAGGGCTTCTCTTCCTACTGATAGCAGACAATGCCATCCTCTTCGACATACATGGCTGGAGCCATGGGTCCCTCTTTGGTTGGTGGTCTTCTCACCTTCTTAACCTTAGGTTGAAGTATGCATTCTTTTGTCATGAATCTTAACTATTTTAGATAGGTAGATGTTATCTAATTGTGGAAGCCTGTTTACATTACTCATTCAGTAAATTATTTTTATCATAAAATACACTCAGATTGTCAAATGATTATAAAATAATGTTTTTTGTCTTTTATTCTATGAGTGGTCTATATAAACAATGAATTGGGGGATGTTAAAACCACCAGGAATTAAGTAAATACATCCTGCCTCACATTTATATACAAACATTTTAATATGCATTTGTATTTGATGTGCTAATATTTTATTGAATAGTTTTGGAAATGTAGTCAAAAGGAAAATTAAGCTCTCTCTCTGTCTCTCTCTCTCTGTCTCTCTCTCTCTCTCTGTCTCTGTCTCTTTCCCTCCCTCCCTTCCTTGATTCCTCTCTCTCCCTCCCTCCCTTCCTCCCTCCTTCTTCCCTTCTTCTCTCTCTCTCTCTCTCTCTCTCTCTCTCTCTCTCTCTCTCTCTCTCTCTCTCTCTCTCTCTGTGTGTGTGTGTGTGTGATGTTTTATCTACTTCTAATACCCAGCTACAGATAATTCTGACCTTATATAATATAGAAGACTACATTTGGATCCCTCTATTTTGAAAAGGTTTGTAGTAGTTTTCCTTGAATGCTGGGTAAATTTTACCAGTATAACATTTATTTGTGTTTGAAGAGGTTGTACTATGATACCTTCTATCATTTTAAGCACAATTGGTTTGCTCTGAATTCTGGGTAGATGTCAATTAAATTCAGAAATGGTTGTCTTTTTATTTTTAATGCTTATTTTTGAGATTGCAGTTTAATTACAATATCTTGTCTTTCCCTTGACTCCCTGCAAACCCTCCTCTACACTCTTCCCAGGTGTCCTTGAAATCTATGACCTCTTTTTGTCATTTATTATTATGACATATATACAATGTATATGTACACATGCAACATACACACTATGTGTATGTAGATGTGGTTTTCCAAGGGTTCTTTCATTCAGCTTATCTAACTGCTGCTGGTATCCACAATAGTATCCTGATATTCCTCCCAATGATCATACAGTCAACAGCAATGCCCCTTCATCCTTCATCCCAGTAATCAAATTTTTTCTTTCTTGTACACTCATTATGATTAAAAGCTTAGCAATACCATCATCATTTTCAAATTAGCCAATATTCCTCCCAGTTTTCCTTCATTCCCAGCTTCCAGCTATAGCTGTCTCTTCCCCATTACCAGAGACCTTTTATATCTCTGACTCTAAAATATATAATGCTTTTCAACATTTTGTAGATGATGCTTTTACTGATATAGCATAATTAAAACTGATATTTGGACTTTGGATTTCCCTGCCTTATGCATTTTCTTTCAGTATTAAAATACTATAAATGGTGCAGATTATATATATAATATATATAGTACAACACTTTAAATGTATTTGAATTGTATTAGTGGTTGTTCTAAGAGGTTTAATGCATATTATAACTTAGAATCTATCTCAGTCCCATCCAACCTTAAATTCCAAAATTATAGTAAACCTGTTTAGTGTGGTTACATTTTCCCTATTAGTTATTGTAACACACGCTACATGTAGTCTACACAGTGAGATATTAAGTTGTCATGAACACAACTTCATGTACTCTTACTGTTTTAAAGAGTGAAGAAATAAGAACAAATATATGTATAAAATGTGTTGTTATATGAGCTTCCCTAGTTACTCTTTCTGATTCAATGCTTTCTTGTCTGTTGAGTTTAATTTATTTAGTGGTTTCCTTAATACAATATGACTATGTTCCTGCTTACGTTGTGTTCATACTCACAAATATATTATATTTCTGCTTGCAATGTGCCCATTTGCTATTATTTGCAATTAACTTCTCAGTAGTTCAAAGGGGAACACACACTTATTCTGCTGTTGTACATAACTATTTTAAAGTTACCCCATTTCTCAGAATTTTCAGTTATTGTGTAGTGCTATTTACTTTTAATCCAAAGAACTTTAATAATTATTTTAAAGATGATCTATTAGACATAATTTTTCTTCATTTACTTCAATCATTCTGAAACACGCATTCCTAGATATTAATCTTTTGACAATTTTGCCATTAATGCTCTGATTATGTCACTTTACTGCCTTTTTGACTTCTTTATTTCCAAGGAGCAGTCACTTTTGTGAAACTATTCTTTTAACTGTTGACTTTCCAAGATTTTTTTTCTTGTCTTTATTTGGCATTTTACTGTGTTGTGTCTGCTGGCTTCATAAGAGTCACTCTGATTAGAGCAACTTAAGTTTCTCTAAGTTCAGCCATAAGTTGTATTTAAGCCTATTTTCTAGAAAAGCTTTGAGAATGTAATAATTTGTGTGAGGTCTGGGAAAGGCTTTCATGCCTACCCCTCCTCTTACAGTGAATGTTTCTTAGAAGGAGCAGCCTTCTCTCAGGTACACAGTCACAGCTTTTCCAAACACTACATTGTCTATGATCAAAGGGTTCTCTCTAACTGCTGCATATTTCTATTACATGTCTGCCAACTTTTTTTTTTCCTTGTGTGTGTGTATATATATGAATGCTTCAAACTTCTTAGGTCTTGAGATAACATCTTGTGTCTTTTCTACTATGATAACCCTCAAAGAAAATTACTATTTTTAGAGAAGAGTATCTCTTGTTTTTATTTTACCATAACATGTACACTTCTTTAGAAAATGGAGTGGTAAACCACAGATATTTAAACTAACTTTCTGAGTTTGCTGATTAGAAAATAAAAGTCTTGACCTTAGTCTTACTGTATCCAGGGTTTGTGCTGATGTCTGACACACATGCTGCCACCTAAAGCCATTTGAATATTTATGGTCTATGCTGCAACCTGAAGGATATTGGTGTTCAAGGCAGTGCTACCATATTGATATTAGTGGCCTATGTTGTGACCCAAGGACATGGTGATGTCCTGGTTGTATTGCCATAAAGAAGCATGTCTAGGTTACAGGTTCCTACTGAAAGAAAAAGCTGTATTGATGTCTGTGATCTGTACTGACACCGGAGACCATACTGATGTCCATGTGCTCATGCACGAGACTATGTGGATGTGTGTGGTCCATTCCATCTCCAGAAACCATGTGTAAGTCCATGGCTCATGCATGCTCCTGTCGACTGTAAAACATATGGATGCTACCTTTGCCATGTTATTGATGACTACTCACTTTCATTTGAGAAAGAAATACAGAGATATTCTGTTAAAACCTCTACCAAGAGCCTACTCCACCACACCTATAAAATGTAGCAGCGTAAACAGAAGTCTATCTAAGATCATTTTGAAAAAATAAAATGTAATAAGGATGCTGAAGTGTAGCTTTTCACAACAGATGTCTTCTTACTAGCATACAGGTGGAGAAGACTCAGATTTTTATTTAAGGATCTGGAAATCAGGAGTTTGACCATGCTCCAGTGAGTATATAAGCAACAAATTAGACTTTCTTCTCTTTCTTCTTCTTCTCTTTCTTGTTCTTGTTCTTGTTCTCGTTCTCCTTCTCCTTCTCTTCCTACTTCTTTTTCTTTTTCATCTTCTCCTCCTCTTCTTTCTACTTCCTCCTCCTCCTTACTCATCTTTTTCTTCTTCACCTCCTTTTTTCTCTTCCTCCTTCCTCCTCTTTGTCCTACCTCTTTCCACTCCTCTCTTCCTCTTCCTCTTCCTTCTCCTCCCCTCTTTCTTCCGGCCTACTCCTGCTCTTTGTATTCCTTTTTCTCCTCCCCCTCCTCTACTCTTCCTATTTCTCCTCCAACTCTCCTCCTTTAATCCTTCTCCCTTTCTTCTTCCTCCCCTCCTCTCCTCTTCTCCTTTTCCTTTTCTCCTCCCCTCTTTCTCTCTTCCTCCTTTTCTTCTCCCTTCTTTCTCCTCCTTCTCTTTCTCCTTATTTTCCATGGGAGGAGAGAGTTCACAAAGTAGAATGTCCCTGTGAGGACTTGGAAAAGATTATGTTAAGGATTCATAATATGAAACACCCAAATAATTAATAAAAATATTAAAAAAGTTTTGACAGAAGACTCTTTACTTGGAGGCATTCTGTCTGTCTTGATACATGACATTAACTATTTTAATTATGAAGAAAGTTTATTTTGTAGTATTTGAACCTCACTTGTCTTTGTTGACAGAAGACTAAACCACAGCCTGTAGATTCAGCCAAGAAAAAATAATTTAAGCATTGAAAAATAATTTCTTGCCTAATATCTAAAAGCCTTCCCAAGGAAGACTTCACAGGGTAGACAGTAACTAGTTTTTTCTCTTACATTTTTGAATACACTTTCTTTGAGTTATAAAGACGAAAAATGTGTGCAACTTTGGGTGGCTTTCTGAGACATAATTCAAATTTTTAATCACATGGCAATTCACCTCTGACACCTTAGGAAACTTCTTAAAAAATAAAAATAAAATAGAAGAATTAACTTTTTCTTGAATAGTGAGTAACATCACATCTTAAGTATGAAATATATTTTCTTTAACATCATCCTTCAGTGGGCAATTGGGCTGTTTCTGTATCATAGGTACTATGAATAGTACCAGATTATACCAAAAATTTAAATTTTTAATCAATATTAAATTGAGTGTTATACAATATAAGGATTAGATTTCATTATGTTATATGTAAATATCTAGTTTTCTCAATGCTATGATACAGTGTGGATGATGCTGAAAAATACTAAGAGTTTGATTTGCAAGTCATAGAAGTACAGACAACATTGCATGATAATTTATTTGAAGTCTTAAAACAGTCAAAATCAGAATTAGTGGCTACAGTGTGTGTTCTGAAGCTGCTGAGAAGAATAAATGAGGGGGCTCACTTACTGGTATATATGAAACTTAAGGTAAATGAAATGGAAAGGTTATTAAAATCTACCAGCAACATGTATACAATTAACGATACTATAGTGTGAGTATAAACCCTTATCATTTGGTAAATTACTTGTTAATTATTCATAGCAAAATTAAATATGTAGGTTAATAACTCTGTAAACAAAAATAACAATAGCAAACTTTTCAATAAAGTATAAAGTGCCTGGCCGAGGAACACTTGCTTTCATCAGTTTGCTATCTGCAAACATTTGAATTTTGTCAACTCTGAATAAGATTGGAATAGATCCTCCAGCTTTTGTGAGAATAGACACCCACTGATACACCGATGTTATTTGATATGTAGGCAGAAAATTATCCAATCCTTGTGCTCAGTTCTGACTCAAGGAAATCGTGAGATTATATATTTGTATTATTTCAAGCTGGTAAGGTTGTAGAAATCTGTTATATGTCACAGAACAAATTAACTTTTTTTACATATAAACAGAATATCACAATGCTAATGGCAGTCCTTTTCATGTGCATTTTTCTAGATCTTGGGTAATCTTATCTATTAAAAATAACCATTACCATGAATAAAAGGTACTCACATGAATGAAAATTTCTAGAAGCCTGTAAGTAAGGTGTAACACCTTGGGTAGTTTATAAGCTCATATAGACAACTCTTATTAAAACCCATGTACAATATTATCTCCCTAGGCTGTACAACACAGACAATAAGAATAGATGAAACTAAAACTTCCAGAAAAGTAAGGAAGACAATTAATGGTGAGAGAAAAACCACTGAGTAAGAAAAACTTTCCAAATCAAAGGCAGTGTGGTATGCACCTCCTTCTACATCCTATGTTCACAAAGATAAAATATGAACAATTAATTTTTAAACATACATTTTTGTATTTTTATAACAACATAGTTATGAAACTATGGAGGACTGAAAGATACATTTTAATTTTAAAAGTAAAATAATATATCACAGTATCATAAATGTAGAAAAGTTATTTATATGAACTTGCTCTTGATTTATGTGGAAACTAGACTGTTCACACCTATAATTTTTCATAGGTCTCAAGGAAGAATTTCATACTGTGAAATAACTGAAACCAGGATCCAACAAAAAATAAGAAGCCTCCTCTCTTACAGTTCTCTTCTACATTATAAACTTCTGAATTATGGTTTCTCATAATATAGATACATTATTTACCAATAGTAGCAAAGAGCAGAAATTCATAATTTATTATTTTAAATACAAATTAGTACACAAAGTTTATCTAAGAACTATAAAATTTAAAATATAAACCATAAATTAAAATTTTAAATATGGTAAAGTAATTTAATAAATTTAGAGTATAGTAGCAATAAATATATAGTATAGTATTCCAATTTAATATAATAAAAGACCTTCAAAATATGGTATAGTAATTAACTTCCATGTCTCTGTTATAAAATACCCGAGAAAAACAACCTGATTGAATATTGTTTAATTTTGTTCACGTTTTCATGGGAGTCAGTTGAGGGCCATTTTGTTACATGCTCCCAGATCCATTATAAGGCAAGAATCATGACAGCAGCAGAATATGGTGAAATAGCTTCTTCATATTAGAAATGTCCCACACCTACAATGACCTGCATGGCAAGATGGGCCTATGGTTATAGTGGCATTAGTGTACTTGGAGAAATGGTGGTTGTTTGAATGAGAAAAGTTGCCCATGGTCTCAGATATATTCTTTAAAAGATTTATTCATTTATTATATGTAAGTATACTGTAGCTGTCTTCTGACACACCAGAAAAGAGCATCAGATCTCATTACAGGTTATTATGAGCCACCATGTGGTTGCTGGGAATTGAGCTCAGGACCTCTGGAAGAGCAGTCAGTGCTCTTAACCACTTAGCCATCTCTCCCGACCAGTCTCAGATATTTTACTTAACACATATTATTCAGTTGTTGGTACTGTTTGAAAAGATTTAAGAAAAGTGGCCATGATAGAAAAGTAGAATGTTGTACCAGACCTTAAAAATATGTAGCATCTGCCTACCTCCATCTTGCTTTTGCTGCTTTGTGTTTACAGTTGAGATGTGATCTCACAGATTCAGGATCCTGTCACCACATACCCCAGCTATGATGGACTGTCAAGGACCAGCCTTAGCTTGGAGAGGGGTTCTGAGGATGAGGTTTCTAGAAGCAGAGCATCAAAGGACAATTGTGGGTCCAAGCTGACAGCCTAAGTTCTGCTAGAGACAGGTTCACAGTTTGCTTCCTGTTCTGCCTCCCACCCTGTTCTCTCTCTCTCTCTCTCTCTCTCTCTCTCTCTCTCTCTCTCTCTCTCTCTCTCTCTCTCTCTCTCTCTCTCTCTCTCTTGTTTCTCTCTGTCTCTCTCACTTTCCCTCTCTCCCATCCCTCCCTCTCCCTGTCTCCTCTCTCTCTGGAGATCTGGAGATCGCCAGAGAGCTCTCTCTCTCTCTCTATGTTCTGCTCATGACAGTTCTTCAAGCAGTTCTATTTTGCTCTTCTAAAAAATTCTCTCAATAGCTCATTCCTTGCAGATAGTAAACCCAGTATTTTATTTAACATATCTATCCAGAAATTTTATCCAGGTTCACTTTTGATTATCTTATGAATCAGCATCTCAAGAAAAACCAGCTCTTTGATTCTTAGGAGCCCGCAAGCACTTTTTTTTTGTTTGTTTGTTTGAATTTACATTGCAAAAGAATGCAGAGATCTGTCTGCCTCTGTTAAGCAAAGACAGTAAGCTGAAATTACCATGTCTACCACACCCCTGCCTAGACTCTGTGTCCCAGGCCAATCCTGAACTCAGAAAACTGCCTGCTCTAGTAAGCATAAACAAAGATGGAGAGAAACTTGAAGCCATCTCACTAAAATCAGGGACTATAAAAAATAACCTCACTCTCTCCTTACCTATTCAGTATATTACTGGAAATCCTAGCTAAAGCAATTAGAAAGCAAAAATAAATAAATAAATAAATAAATAAATAAATAAATAAATAAATAAATAAAAGGACAAAAGGATACATATTGAAAAGAAAGAAGCCTAAGTATCACTATTTGCAGATGATATGATAGTATACATAAGCGACCCCAAAATATTCTACTAGAGAACTCCTACAGCTGAGGAACAACTTCAGCAAACTTCAGCAAAGTGGCTAGATATAATTTCAACTCAAATTAGTAGCCTTTCTCTACTCAAAGGATAAACAGGCTGAGAAAGAAATTAGGGAAACAAAACACTTCACAATAGTCACAAATAATACAAAATACCTTGGTGTGAGTCTAACCAAACTAGTGAAAGATCTGTATGACAAAACCTCCAGGTCTCTGAAGAAAGAAATTGAAGATCTCAGAAAATGGAAAGATCTCCCATGCTCATGGTTTGTCAGGATTAATATATTAAAAATGGCCATCTTGCCAAAAGCAATCTAGAGGTTCAATGCAATCCCCATCAAAGTTCCCACTCAATTCTTCATAGAGCTAGAAAGAGCAATTTGTGTGTTCTTCTTTCTTCTTTCTTCCAACCTTCTTCACCCCTCTTCTTCCACCCTTTCAAACCCATAAAACTAAACAAGGAAAGAAAAGAGATCCTTGAATAAAGTGAAGGGTTCACTTGATTGTTTGATGACTACCTGCTGATTAGGAACATCAGAGCTCCTTGGAGGAAATCTGATTTTCACTACCAGGATATATAATTTTTCTTCTTGTTGTTTTTCTTTTGTTAGCCCATGACCATTTAACAAATCGTGACCAACAACCAATCAACATGCCCTGCCCTAGCTTCCTGTGGCCCTAGCATTTATATACCTTCTAAAAAAGCCCCAGGAATTTCAAAGATCCCACAATCGCAGAAACTATCTGCAGCTGGCAAAATCCCACCCCTGATAAAGCACAAGGCATATATTATAGTCAGCTGCTGGGGAAAATCTGAACCAGCCCCATATCTCAAACCAGGGATTGAAATGAAAATATTCTCATAAATTGTCTGTGTTTTTCTAAGGAACCAAAACCCCCAAATTGTCACTACAGTAACCACCTTTTTCCTTATTGGATTTAATAAGCACACCATTGGAGAAATTGCAGGACTGGCACTGAAAACGTTGCCCATGACTGGGAACATCATCACAAGCTCTGGGAATGAGTGTATTACATTTCTTATTATTTCTATATTTATAATAATTTCTATATTGTTTTCTTAAATTAGCATAGTAGCAAACTTATTTCTAAATTCATTTCTACTATACTCATGGATTAGGACAGTTCTCACACCTCATCAGAGAATTTTCTTTGTTCAGTGACTTTTCAGTTAATTCAGAAACTCACAACTCATCAAAGTTCAAATATGTCAATGGAGTACTCAGTCACATAAGGCACATCTATTCATTCTTCTCCTGACAAGGCTCATAAACCATTATGGAAAAGGAGACAAAAAAATGTAAAACCCAGAGATCAAAAAGTACTGGCAAAAGGACTTGTCTTCTGATAAAAAACCACTGCATTCCTGAACTCACAAGTGTGATTATCTGCACAAAACCTACACAAGACTAAACCAGTTAACATTCTTACAGGGAAAAAGAAAGAACTCATGAGCTCTCACCTCTTCTCCTGAATCTATACAAAATGATTCCACTTCATGAGCCAATGAAATTTTTCCTGGTTTTGCAAAGATGCATTAATACAGCTCCCCCAAATTTAATGAAAGTAATCTATCACATTAATAATACAAGGCTATTATGCAAAGACTTAGCATTATCCTTAGAATATAAAGTAGAAGCAGAATCTATACTGTAATTGATATTGTAAACTATAGAAAGTTTTTCTAGACATAAAGTATTATTAACAATATGAGTTGGAGAAAGAGCACAATTCTGATTCCAAAAAAAAATCAAACAACTGAACAAAATATGAGCTAACCCATATTTTCAGTAGGGATATTCAATTTTAGCAAGTTAGTTGTTTTTCTTAACATAAAAGTGAAATACAGTCACTATTAATATTCCAGGAATTATTCTGTAGTTGTATCATAAAATTAAGTGTAATGTTGTAATATTTTAGATGATTACATAGAAAATTATACATGGTTTGAAACAATGGGTAATCTAACTTTATGAAAATTGAGATCTCTGCTCTGTAAAAGATACAGCTAAAAGAGTGAAAAGTCAAACCAAAGAATTCCATGAAATAACTTCAGAAGACCTGTTTAATAAAAGATTATTATCCACCAGACTTGAAGAACTAGTAATGTTTAATAATAAAAAAATTAAGCTAGATATTGGACCAAAACTTTTAACACTTCTTGGAAAGATTCAAGTAAGTATACAGATTACAAATTGTCTTCAGGGAACTGTAAATTAAAGCAATTATGAGAGAGCACAATGGAATTATTCAAAAGGAAAAATGCAGAGCTATATCATCTTCAATGGCTGATGAAATGGTGAAGTCACAGCAACTCTCATTTGCACTGAGAATGAAAAATGGAATAGACAATTTGACATATGGGTTATTGGGTTTTTATGAGGTTAAGCAAACTTTTAACATATAATCTACCCAGCAGCTGAACTTCCTTGTATTTATTAAAATAATTTAAAATTTATATTCATATAAAACCTAGGAAAGGAATGTTTGTAGCAGTTTTACTGATAAATGACAAACATAAGAAAAATCAACTTTAGTATGTAAGTTGAAAACAAGTGCTATGTGATCAAAACAACAGGATATTGTTCATCACTAATAAGTGATCTTCCATTCATGAAAAGACACAGAGTAAACATAAGTGCATATTATTAAGTGAAAAAAACTATTAGGTTAAAAATGCTAATAACAAAAGGTTACATAATATATTATTGAAACCCAAAAACATTAGACAAAAGGCAAAACTACTTTAAAAAGAGTTTTAAAAAAAAAGAAAAGTGCTAGTTGCCACTGGTTAGTAATGAGGGGAGGTTGGGAATGAGTAGAGAGAAAATAGAGGAACATTAGGGGAGTGAAAATAGGAAGAGACTGCAGTGGAAAATTTATACCATTATAACTTTTCTCAACATTCTATGTCAGGCATCATGAGTAAACTGTGAGTAGAGCAAACAATGAGTGTGGGTGATGAGAACATGCCAGTGTAGACAAATGTAGTGTAGGTATTGTATCATTCTGAGAGCCAATGTTAATAAGGCATCAATCTATGTGTATGTCAGACAAAGGCAACCCAAACACCTCTGTAATTTTTGCTTGGTTTTGTTTTGAAACCAAGTAATAGATAAAGCCTAATTGTAAGATTAATAATTCCTGCCCACAAGGAAATGGTAGCTATCAAAATAACTACACAGTAGAGAAACAAATCACTTATACTACTTTCTCAGACCCTGTTCTCATCTCTTTGCAATTCCTGTAAAGTAAAATAATAACTATTGATTATATTAAAATTAAGGTTATTAGTTGCCTGTGGGTGGAGAAGAAGAAAAAGGAGGATAAACCATGAAGCATCATTAGAAGGAAGTGAATTGAGTTGATAAAGTTTTCAATATCTTGATTGTGACAGATCTCATACAAATGCTGACACAGTAAGTTTAATCACTTTAGAATGTACAGTTTATTTTTTAATAATTACATCTAAAATATTAAATAAGCAAATTTTACAAAGCAGATCAATATTGTTAATAGGCTTTTAATATGACAGACAGAAAGGGAAATTTCTGTTTGGTTCCATGGTAACAAATGGTAACTTCATATCATGTAAGGAACCAAAATGATAACTATATCCCTGCAGACCTGTAAATTTGTATTGAAAATGGTTGTGCCATATGCAATTTGTCTCTCTCTGGTCTCTAAACTAGAACCTCTGTCAGATATTATTCTTGAAGTTAAGATGGTAGCAAGGACACTATCTCAGCTAAATTGTAGATTCAGAAAGAAACCATATTCTATAGTATTAGAATATTATAAACAATATCAACTAACCAGATTCTCCAGAGCTCCCAGGAACTAAACCACCAACAAAAGAGTACACATGATACCAATGAAAAAACACTTGTAAAAAAACTATTATAAATAAAATCAATTTGCAATTTGAATTAATATAGTCATGCCTAAATATTCTCAGAATTTGACATTAATATGAACATACAGAAATATTTTGGCATGGATGAGACAAAGAGTAACCTCTCCTATATCCATTTCTGGTTCTCTCCAGTTCTACATTACTTCCTTGTAACCGATCACTGAGATCAGTACAACAAGTGATCAAGGGATCTTTGTTTATGCTCAAATCTGACCAAGTAGCCAGGCATGGTGACTTATGCCATTCATCCCCAAAACTGGGAGGCAGAAGAAAGTAGGTCTCTGTGAGATCAAAGCTAGCCTGGTCTACATAATGAGTTCCAGGACCTCCAGAGATCCAGAAGTATGTAGCAAGAACATTCTGAAAAAGAAAAGAAGAAAAATAAATAAACAAATAACAGTAAAAGACACCACACCACATGCCTCTAAATCACATCCTCCTTTGAGTGTGGTAGATACATATGTTGTAAGAATAAAACATAATGGGGAATCCTGAATACCCTTCTTCCTTCTGGTTCTCCTCATTCTCTAAGATTAGGTATGTGCAGCTACACTTGTTCCAATAGAAACAAACACTGAAGAGACAACACTATATTCACAATAAAAAATAGAGTAAAAATTTAGGAATGAATACTAGTGTCAACTAATGAATGAATAGATATTAATCAGTCTGATGAAGAAGCAGAGGGAGAACCTAGAGAGTCATGCTATTTATAGCAAAGAGCAGAAGCTGGGCTGTTCTGTTCTATTAGGTAACAACATTACTAGTACAGAAGTACTTTGTAGGATCTATATGACACTTGGCCAGAAGAAGGAATTGATTCCAAGCCAAGGAACTGACAACATAGTAGAGCTGCTGCTCAATGGAAGGAAGGCAAAAAGAACTGGGTCATGATAGATGCACCTGGGGTGGGGGAAGTGTGATGAGCTCACACTAATTGCAAGTCCAAATCCTGTGCCAGAGACAAGTTCCAAAAGTGACGGGAGGAGTGGCAGGCACATCCTCATTGATATGCACATAAGTAAGATTAAATCTTTATAAATTGGTAACTTGTCTTAGGATTTCTATTGCTGTGAAGAGACAGAATGACCACCGCAAGTCCAATAAAAGAAAACATTTAATTGGGGCTGGCTTATAGGTCCAGAGGGTTAGTTCATTATCATCATGGTGGGAAGCATGGTGACAGGTAGGCAGCCATGATGCTGGAGAAAGAGCTAGCTGGGATTTCTACATCTGGACTGGCAGGCAGCAAGAAGACAGAGATATTGGACTTGGCTTGAGTATCTGAAACATCAAACCCCTCCCCTAATAACACACTTCCTCCAAAAATGCCATACCTGCTTCAAAAGGTCTGCAATAATGCCAGCCCCCATGAGTCTATGGAGGTCAATTGTATTCAAACAACAACATAAATATAAGTTTAAGATACACATTTCTAAGATTGTATTCTTCCCAGCAGTTACAGAGCAGCATATTCTTCAGGAGAAGGGTAAATATAGGAAGTTAAGAACAAAATATCATGGAAAAAAAACACATAAAAGACTAAAAAATTAAATGACAAGACTTTTTAAGAGTGAGCAATTTATGTAAAGCAATACATATATCAATTACAAAGACAGAATATGCTATTGCCCAATACAATTTGTAAATTTTACAAAATATATTCTGAGTGGCAATTGGAAGGCACAGATGTTGATTGAAGCAACTGAAAATCATTTTTGTATGCTTGGTAGAAACAACAGGAAAAGAAGTACAGTATAGCATAGTAACTTAGGGCTACTATTGCTGTGATGAAATACCATGACCAATAGCAACCTGGGGAGGAAAAAGTATATTTTGCTCATGATTCCACATCACCAAAAGCAGTGAAGACTGAAACCTAAAAGCAGGTGCCAACGCCGAAGACATAGAGGGGTGGTGCCTACTGGCTTTCTCCCATTGCTTGCTCAGTCTGATTTCTTATAGAATCGAGGACCACTACCCCTGTAATGGCACCACACACAATGGGAAGGTCACTCTACTATCAATCACTAATTTAAAGAATGTTCCACTGGCCAGCCTACAGACTAACCGTATGGAGGCTTTTCTAAAATCAATTTCCCACCTCTCACATGACTTGAGCTTGTGTCAAGTTGACATAAAATTATCTAGTACAGGAGGTATCTATACAAAAATGATTAAAATAAAAAGAACTGCCTTGATTTATAAAATTTATAAAATTATAATATAAAAAGACAATACTTGAAAAAATGTAATGCATATAGATGACTACTCCAGATATTATGATTATTACTATTATTAATATATTTACCTTGGTACATATTTATGAATTGCCTGTCATATAGAATTCACTCCTAGATTTCAAGGTACTCAAAGATAAATAAACTATATATCTGATTTTTTACGGAACACAAACAACAGTGTAGCTTATTAAATATGTACAAAACTTCAACATCAAGCAGAATTTATCAAGTCCCTATGAAAAATGCATGGGCACCTTGTTTACCATGTTTGAGTGATTTAAATATTAAGTTCTTACTTAATCTTCTTTTCTTAACTCATTATAAAAAAACAAAGGACTACATTTTAATCTGTCTTTTCTGAAAAGATTAGCTCACATAGGTAAAAGAGTAGCTCACTTAAGGTTTTGGACATAAGTTGGATATTACCTTAAACAACTGAACAAGCAGACCACAGAATGGGTGACTTCTTTTTATTAATGTCTTAAATAAAGAGACTCAAATATCTCAACAAACAATGTGATTTTCAAGGTGTTAAAATGATTGTATCTTAAACAAAACACAAGACTGCTACGTTTTCAGTGAGAAATGAAAGTCAAGAGTATTTGGTTTCTCTTCTACAAAAAGCTTTGCAGCTTAGAAATAGCTTTGAAATTAAATGACCAGATTGTTGCTAAGCAACATTGTAATGCAATTTTTAAATATGAAGATATCCTTACAGTGTGAGCATGGTAGGCAATGCATCTGACGTTTTCAGAGACGTCCATGGCTTACAAAAATATTATTCTTAAATTACTTTTGAATGATTATGTAAATGTGTGAATGTGTGAATATTCAGAAAAAGTAGAGAGTTTAATATGAAAAATAAGCAAATCTAAATCACGATTGTGTTACTACTAATTAAAATTTCAGCTTTGCTTTATCTGTGTTAGTGTGCCAGTGCATAACCTGTTTCAAGTTAGTTTTAGTTATAACTCTTGCAACATTCTAAACAAAAAGCCAACCAGATGTTCTGGGTCAATGAACTTGCTCTGGATACAGAGCATTCTCCAGATGTTACAGAAGCATGATCCTTTGTGGTTACAGGAAAAGACTTGAATTATTTGTCTGTGAACACTTCAATATTGTATTTCATCAGAGATAAAATGGTAAACCTGGTAAATGCTACAGCAATCACTGTGAGGAGATGGGTTAATAATAACATCTTCTTCAAGACTCACTGTTGTCTGGTGGCATGTCTTCAATACACTGTGACGTCCTAACCTAGATATATTGAACTCAGCTGATACACAGGCAGATATGGTCTTGGATATAATGTAGGTGACTTTGTTGTTTGTAATCATTTTGTCTACAAAATGTTTTGAATTGATATTTGGATTAATTATTTAGGATAAAAGTGAGTTGTCATATAAAGCACACTGTAAATCACAGGCAATTATGCTTTATTCCAATGTGTTTTGTAGTTTTTGCATCTTTGAGATGTGGGTCACTATTCAAATCAAATGAAACTCATATTAACTTTAACTACATAATTATGTAGTTCTCTATGTTAGAATAACATGAAGATATTGCTTTATAACAATAATATAAGTGCATCTTAAAAAAGCAATAAGTGTATAGCACCCTCTCAGAGTGGGGTACACCTAGACCTTAAATCATTAATAACTCAATAGCTAAAAGGAAAGCCTTGTGGCAATTCTTGGTATTTAAAAATCATTATGTCTAATCTATACACACCAAGAAAACTTTGAGTATTTCCATGTTACATTTTGTTTTATATGTACTTTATTCTCATTGTAATTAGTAAGATTTCAATACATTTTATGAAACCTTTAAAGAAGTCAAGTACTGATAAATATATATTCTTATAGTTTTATGCCAAAATGTTTTTAAAATCTATACACGTGTCTCTGTTTTTTTAAAAATAAAATTGTAAAAAAATAAGAAAAATTTACAAAATGTGATGCAGCTGAAGTAGTTTTTAGGGAATAAGAATAAAAGACGAATTTGTAAGACCTTTGGCAAAAAAGCAATAAAGAATAAACTGCATTTATGCTGATCTAGAAATACAAAACAGGTTAATAACATGTGTCCTGCTAATACCTTCCCTGAGACTGAGGGTCCCTTTGTTTCTGACCAAATATTTTCTCCAGCAGAAAGTATGGGTTGTAAACAAGACTATTTTGATTAATAAGACTTTGCCATCAACATTACATTTAAAATAGAAGTTAAAGCATAAAAATTAATAAGGAGAATAAAAGATGTCATTGGGCTGCTACCTTAGCTGTCATGTGGTCATGAAGCATATACTGTGAGCTATTCAGTATCCCTTCCATCACACATTAGAATGAATGAAGTGATTTTCCAATATTTTAGCACATATGACTAATCATAAAAATCAAAAGAAAACTGAGTTATATTTATATTTCTCAATATATCTGACAGTGTATTTTTAATCTGGATAGATTGTTATGCAACCTATTAAGTTACCTCACTTTGTTGCAATACGGCAATTGGATTATATAACCTCTTTTAAACAGCACATGTATAATAATAAAATCATTTTGTCTTCAAATACTTAACTTTATACCACCATTGCTCACATTCCTTTATATTGCACAGATTTTAAACTATAGTACCTTTAGAGAAGATTGACACAGTATATTTTGAAAGGAAGTCAGCGTATACTGACTGAATGAATAAGGTGAATAAATGTTCCTTTTTAATTCAATTCCACTGTGGCTTCTGGAAACATTTTTTTTTTTAATATAAAGTGTTTCCAGGCAACTGAAACAGAAGAATTGCATGCATTTAATTTTGGAAGACATATGAAATCATCCAAGTGCTGTAATCCTTGAGCTTGATGGTAGAAAAAACTGATGGTGCTCATACTTGCATGTGTTTCTTGAAGGAAGCTAAGGGACTTGAGAACAGGCTTGCATATGAGCACAACTGTCTCCGGTAGGAAATGGCATTTCCTCATGAAGATTAGCAATTTAATATAGCATAAGCTTTAGTGTGTGTAGTTTAAAAGCTGAACTAAATTATATACTAAGAATCATAATGACTATAATCAATGGTGTACACATAGACACACACAGAAAGAGATTCATGAAGAAAGACATATACTTGATACTCAGTGGTTTCCTATAAAAGTTTATTCAGTGAAAAAGAGTACTAATACCTTGAAACAATAAAATGTTGCTCTTAAGTATTGACGATGATTTTATCGTACTATTATTGTTTTTAATGAAGTTAAATTTTAATTTTGTATTACACAAATTTTTCTTTTTTATCTTTATTAGATACTCTGTATCTACATTTCAGATGTTATCCTTTTACCCAGCCCTGCTCCCATCCTCCATCCCCCTCCAGTTGCCTTCACAAAGGTACACTCCCTTCTGATCCCCCTCTCCACCCAATTGCCTTGTCATTCCCCTGGTTTGAGACAATGCATATGCAACTGGATCAATAGGTCTCTCAAAGTGTGCACAGAGGTTAGTGTTTTACTTCATCAGAGTTTTGGGGGTTTGGTTGGTTGATAATGTTGTTATCTTTCTGTGATGTTGCAAACCCTTTCAGCTTCTTAGGTTCTTTCTTTAGCAACCTCGTTAGGATTCCCGAGTTCAGACCGATGGTTAGCTGCAAGCATGTTTAGCTGTATCTATATGACTCTAGCATAGTCCCTGAGGGGGCGTCTCTGTCTGATTCCTGCCAGTAATTACCTTTTGGCACCAACGATAGTGCTTGGATTTTGTTACTGCATATGTGGTGGATCCCCAGGTGAGGCAGCTTCTGAGAGACTTTTTCTTCAATTCCTGTTCCACTATTTGACCTTGCATTTCGTTCCATGAGAGTTTTGTTCTCTTTTCTAAGAAGTACTGAGGCATCCCCATTTTGGCCTTCCTTCTTCCTGAGTTTCATAATATCTGTTAATTGTTTCTTGGGTATTGGGTATTCCGAGCTTTGGGGCTAGTATCCACTTATCAGTGAGTACATACCATGAGTGCTCTTTTGTGACTGGGTTACCTCACTCAGAATGATAGTTTCAAGTTCCATCCATTTGCCTAGGAATTTCATTAACTCATTGTTTTTAATAGCTGAGTAGTACTCCATTGTGTATATGTATCACAATTTCTGTATCTATTCCTGTTGAAGGACATCTGGGTTCTTTCTAGCTTCTGGCTATTATAAATAAGACTGCTATGAACATTGTTGAGCATGTGTCCTTGTTAGATGTTGGAGCTTCTTTTGGGTATATTTTCAGGAGTGGTATAGATGGGTCCTCAGATAGTATGATGTCCAATTTTCTGAGGAAACACCAGACTGATTTCCAGAGTGGTTGTACCAACAGTGGAGGAGTGTTCCTCTACTCCACATCCTTAGTAGCATCTGCTGTCACCTGCGTTTTTGATCTTTGCCATTCTGACTGGTGTGAGGTTGAATCTTAGGGTTGTTTTATTTTGCATTTCCCTGATGACTAGGGATTTTGAGCACCTGATATAAATTCTTTTTCTTACCATATATCCTGATTAAAGTTTTTCCTCTCCCCACTCTATCTATCCTTCCAGTGCCTCTCTATCTCCCCTTCTCTTCAGATTAACTCTATTTCTGTCTCACATTATAAAAGAACAGACTTCCAAAAGATAACAACCAAATAGTTCAAGATAAAATGTAATAGGAGGAAGCAAAAATTCTATCAAAGTTGGACATAGCAACCTAACTGGAGGAAAAGAGTCAGAAAATCAGACAGAATAGTCAAAGCCCACCTGTTATCACAGTCAGGCATCCCAGAAATGTTTGTTTTTAAGCTAATAACTATGATAAACATGCAAAGGACCAGGTGCAGACCCTGTGCTTTATGATTCAGTCTCTGTGAATTCATATGCATCCTGCTTAATTCATTAATTCAAAGGGCCTTGTAGTCCTGGTGTGCTCCATTCAAGTTTATCGCAGCTTATGGAAGAACAAATGGAGTTATTCAATAATAATTATATTACATTTAAAATTAATTAAGGAAATAACAAGTAAAGTGGTTTTTTGATATGTCATTCATCTCTGAAATGTTTTAAACCTAAGAAGTGAAGTGAAAACTACTAGGTTCCTAACAGCTGTTGAGGTAGAAGAGCAACAAGGAGTGTCTATGTTAAAATGCCTAAGACTTGAAGCCCCCAGGGATGGGGAGGCCTGGGAGTAACATTCTTTTGCAGACAAGGGGGATGAGGAAAGGGATGAGGAACTGTGGGAGGGCATAGCAGGAGAGGGATAATGACCAGACTTTAAAAAAAATTAAAAGAAAATATAATAAAAATAATAAAGATCATTAAAAGATACTAAAGAAAACCAAACCTTTTTATCAAGTGGCATTTCACAGGACTCCTCTGACTCTGTTAGACACAGAAATTTGAGAAGGGCATCAGCATTTGTATGTTTCAAGTTTTCTGGTAATAGAACAACTAAATGTCACTATATACGTGAATTCAGCACGGCACTTTGTATGAGTGCTACCACGTACATAAAAACCAATTTTGAACTTAATGCTAACTATGATAATGTCAAATGAAAGATTTCTGTGAAATGTTTCCCAATATGTAAATCTTGTAGTCTATCTCTGTCAGTTAAACTGTCATAGTTTAATATTTAATTTCTATATTTCTTTTGTCTACAATGGACTTAAGAATATACAAAGGGAAAATGATGTATCATTTAGAAAATAATAGTGAGAAGATAAAGTGGAGCCAAAACAAGGTTAAAACTTATGAACCATTCACAACTTGACCCAAAGCTTTGAGAGAATTGCTTTGATTCAGTTATATATAGCTTGGTGTCCTCAGATAAAAATAATCATTTTCTCAATGAATGAAATACTCTTCATAACGTTTGATACCAGACTAAAAGTTGCCTTTCTGCCTCTCCTAAAATACTTTCTTCAATGCACTATCCTCAGTAGCATTACAGTTAATATAAGCTAAATCTTGGCATTATTTTCTGTAAGGAAATGGATGAATAAATCTTTAATTTCCAAATATGCTTCAAGAGTGGTATTTTTTGTTCTTATTTTAAACTGCTTTTGACACAAAGAAAAAATAAATAAATAGTTGTGAATGTGGTTGCAAAGGCTTGAAAAATGGTATCAATAAAGTCTCCAGCCCCTCAAAGGTCATCACTACCATTTATATTCAAGCAAAGAAACAGAAATGATAATATATTAATATCACTAACTCTGTGGAAGAAAAGATCATATGAATATATGCAATAGGTAAGACTATTTCTGTTATAACTACTACTATTTCTATTATTACTAAATGGTGAAATTATGATTCTGAAATAGCACAGAAAATATTCCACCTTTATACATAGCCAACCATGACCCCTGCTAAAACGATTACCAATCAGTGTTAAAACAAGCAAAGGTGTCAAATTTCTTCCTATTTTCTGGGTCAAGAATTCCTTTGCAAGTAATTTGAAAACTAGGGCAATATAAGTCTTAAAGAGCAAACCTCAGATTGTAGCCAAACCTAGATTAAAAAAATAAAAAGTTTACTGAGGGGAAAGGGGAATATTGGTCATAGGGAATGGAAAACAGAATAATGGGAGCAGTTCCAACTGGATCAGAGAGAGGGATGTCAGTACAGGAGATGCGGGGGCTGAGGACTGAATATAACAATGTTGTTTTATAAAGCCTCAAATATTCATATAATATACACATTAGATATATGATAGATAGATAGATAGATAGATAGATACATAGATACATAGATAGATATATAGATAGATACATAGCTGGTACTAGGTTAATAGGTAGAGATAGATAGATACATACATACATACATACATAGATAAATACATAAATACATAGATAGATACATAGCTGGTGTTAGGGGAAGGATGAAGAGAGTGGGGGGCATATGGCCCATGAAGGTGCGGCAAGGCCTGAGGGCAAGGGAGATGCCTCTGAGGGACCCATGTTGGGAATCCCTTCCCTGAGGGACCAGCCACACTATGGTATAGTACAGAATAGAGTTTATTTAGGTCATGGGAGAGTTAAGAGGGCGGTAGAGGCAGAGAGAAAGAGAAAGAGAGAGAGAGAGAGAGAGAGAGAGAGAGAGAGAGAGAGAGAGAGAGAGAGAGAGAGAGAAGTAGAGGAGTAGAGGCTGGCCATGAGCACCTGGGAGAGAGGGGGGAAGGGAAAGGGAAGAAGGGGGGTAGGAGTAGGAGAGCAAGGCTGCAAGAGCACAAGAGCAAGAGAGGCCAAGAGTGTGAGGAGGGGGCAAGCAGCCCCTTTTATAGTGTCAGGTCACTGGGGCGGAGCATACCTGGCCACTGCTAGGTAATTGAGGGGTGGGGTATACCTGGCTGTTGCTAGGTAACTGAGGAGTGGGGTTTACAGAATCCCAACAGCTGGTACTAGGTTGGTAGGTAGAGATAGATAGATGATAGATAGATAGATAGATAGATAGATAGATAGATAGATAGATAGATGATAGATAGACAGATAGGAAGTTAAGCAATTTGGGCTAACAATACTCTCCCCAACAATCAGAGACTAATAAAAATTCTAGTATAACCACAACACACCCCCTTTCAAATGGGCAAACAAGGTACTACAGGTGGCCCACAGTATAGACTATCCATGTAGTTCTTGGTAGCCTCTCAAGAGTTAAGGGTTGGTCTTTATTGCTGAGGACACTGCACATTTAGAATACAATACTTGTATTCTGGAAACATCAGTAATGATATATGTCCAAGAAAACAATGAGTCATATTTTTAAATTAGGAGCTATACCCCATTTAAATTCTGCCTGCACATGCCAAATTGAAGTTCGCCATGCTTACTTAGTTTGATCTCATGAAGGTAATTAAGACCAGGTGCAAGGTGTCATTGAAAAGTTTACTATTCCAGCAGCAGGCAGCTACACAGTTTTAATGGCTTAAAGAGCATTCAAATTTCAAGGACAGTTTCTCTGTTTCCAGAGTGAAAAGTGGGCAAAATCTCTACAGAGAGGTAAGAAATCATAGAATCACAGCAATGGAGGCTCTTAGGTCAAGGATGAAAAAAAAAATGGCAAATGCATGGATTGTATACAGAACATTCTCACACACCATGAAAGATAAAATTTTCTTTCCAAATTCCCCAGTATACTTGTATTATCCATAATTCTCATTTGCATAAAGAAAATTTCACCACTTAAAACGTTAGCATTTTCTTTTTTTACCATATTTCTTTTTATTTATTTATTTTTTAAACTATATTTTAAAAAACAAAGATAAAAGAAAAGAATTTTCAAACATTTTTGCATAAATATATACAAATACAATTCTGTCAGTGCTTGGCTTTTTTCTTTTTTTTTTTTTTTTTCTTTTTTTTAAGGTTTGATACTCTGCATTAAGGTCTTACTATTTACAATGAACAAAAAGTACATGTAAAACAGGGTCTAACCCAGAATTAGTCAATGTGTTCTTGGTGTGTAAGGATTGAGCATGACATTCTTTTTTGTTTGTTTGTTTGTTTTGTTTTGTTTTGTTTTTTTCTTGAACCTCACACAGTCTATGAGTTGTTTCTGGTGCAGTCCGAGCCTCTGGAGTTAGCATCCCAATATCAGTGACTGCATATTATGTCTGTTCTTTTGTGACTGGGTTATCTCACTCACGATGATATTCTCTAGATGCAACCATTTTCTTAAGAATTTGGTTAAGTCATTGTTTCTGATGGCTGAGTAGTATTCCATTGTGTAAATGTACCACAATTTTTGTATCCCTTCATCTACTGAAGGACATCTGGGTTCTTTCCAGCTTCTGGCTATTATAAATAGAGCTGCTATGAACATTGTGGTGCATATATCTTTGTTGTGTATTAAAGTGTCTCTGGGGTATATGCCTAGAAGTGGAATAGCTGGATCTTCAGGTAGTACTATGTCCAATATTCTGAGGAATTGCCAGACTGATTTCCAGAGTGGTTGTATCAGTTTACAACCCCACCAACAGTGGAGAAGTGTTCTTCTTTCTCCACAACCTCACTAGCATCTGCTGTCATCTGAGTTTTGTATCTTGGCCAATCTGACTGGTGTGAGGTGGAATCTCAGGGTTGTTTTGATTTGCATTTCCCTGATGGCTAAGGATGTTGAGCACTTCCTTAGATGTTTCTCAGCCATTCGATATTCCTCAATTGAGAACGTTTTGTTTAGCTCTGTACCCCATTTTTAAATAGGGTTGTTTGATTCTCTGGTGTCTAACTTTTTGAGTTCTTTGTATACCTTGGATATTAGGCCTCTATCTGATGTGGAGTTGGTAAAGATCTTTTCCCATTCTGTTGGCTGCCATTTTGTTTTCTTGACAATGTCCTTAGCCTTACAGAAACTTTGCAATCTCATTAAGTCCCATTTGTTAACCTTTGCCCTTAGAGCTTGAGCCATTAGTGTTTTGTTCAGAAAATTTTCTCCTGTGCCTATGTGTTCTATGGTTTTCCCTAATTTCTCATCTAGTAGTTTCAGTGTATCTGGTTTAATGTGGAGATCTTTGATCCACTTACACTTGAGCTTTGTACAAGGAGATAAGAACGGGTCTATTTTCATTCTTCTGCATGCTGAGTGCCAGTTGGACCAGCACCATTTGTTGAATAGGCTGTCATTTTTCCATTGAATGTTTAAGGCTCCTTTGTCAAAAATCAGGCGACCATATATGTGAGGGCTCATTTCTGGATCTTCTATTCTATTCCATTGATCCATTCTATTCCATTGAGCCCTGTTCTGCGCCCCTAGCATTTTCATTTTACCTCCTAAGTATTAATCTTTGCATTTTCCACTAACACAGACCCACAGACACACATGCACATTCATTCACTGAGAACGTTTTTATTGCAGGATACACTTGGGTTTTGAAGGAGAAAAAGTTTTCAACACCTTGAGCATCAAGTAGTTGAAATACACAGAGAGAGTGTAATGAGATGTTCTGCTGAAGGGTAATGGCATTAAGTCGAACCACATTTTTGAGTAATATTGGGTTTAAGGAGATGATTTATAGTCAGTAAGTTTCAGTTTTATTCGATGAGTGCTACATCGCTGGCTACCTCTGCTCAAATTCACATGTCTCTCTCTTCAGTCTTTGTTGGTGAATCTCCTCTGCTCATTGATTCTACCCTATAATTCCACTCTCCTACTGGAACTCCTCCTATTTCCTGCCTCAGCTCATTAGCTAATCAACTTTTTCTTGACAGGTGATTTTTCCATACAGTAGGAGATTCTCTCTACAGTGAAGTATTAGAATGGAATAAGAAAAAGAAGACAAAAGGCATGTTACACTGGAAAATGGCACAATCAGTTAGGATTGGAAATAGGGTGCTATACTTTGTACAGCAGATTACAAAGTCTGTTTCAAACCAAATTATACAAACTGGTTTAATTCAAGATGTGTACAGTGTACAACAATATAATATTCTTATCATTAATGTACACATTTATGAGTCTTGGGTTTTGATACCAGTTTTTCAGTAATATTCCAATTATAATGAATTGAGTATGAACACATTTGAAAGTATAACAACTTTAATAGATACTACTAATCACAGACTTACTTCTTTGGGATTAACAATATTTCATCAAATTTTATCTATATTATCTGTGGATTTATTATAGGTCTCTCTTGATCCTATACAAACTATTTGACATTCAAAAAGTAATATATATTCTCAGGGAAACAAAGAGTAGGAAGAGTACATCCCAATCAATGAAGCCATTTCATTTCAGGCAGAGAAATCCAAAAGAGGAAAATGAGTTGACTTGAGGAAAACCCTCACAGTGAGGTAGCATTGAAACTTTAACACTCATTAAACTCACAAAATTCCTCATCTTGGGTGTCTCTTTAAGAGATATTGATTCTGATAGAAATTTTTCAAAGTATTCTTTGAATCCAACATATCCTCTAAAATAGCTTGCAGACAAAGTATAGTGAAACAAATGCAGTAATTCTTCTTGTGATCTGCAAACAGACAAATCAATTACCCCATTAAATTCTTCTATGAGATCTTCTAATGCCAAAAATAAAGGATTTTCTTATAGGTGTAATTCTGCTATTGGGCAAAAGAAGGTCTACACTTTTATTAATGTCACTACTTTTAACAAGTATTTACATATTATTGATAAAGGAAGATTAAAATATGTAGGAAACTTAAGGCTGTAATGTCTTTACACCAAAAACAAATGAGAATATTATTTCAAGTTAAGTTACGATGTCAATTACATATATTGTTTGATCATGTGGTAATATGGATGGGGTGGGGGCTTAAGAAATTCCTAAACTAGCAGAGAGGCTCCTGGCAACTGAAAGTTGTTAGCAGAGAAGTGGGGGGTGGGGAGATGAGATAGAGCATTTACAGAGGGGTAACTGGGAAAGGGGATAACATTTGAAATGTTAATAAGTAAGATATCCAATAAAAAAAGTTAAAGAAATAGCACCAAGAGGACATATTTTGCTTTTGGAGAAAGAGCACATGAAGTTGAAAGGAGAAAGTTGCAGAAGCATGGGGTAAAGAATGCAGGATCATTTGATAAAAATGCATTATGAATGCATGAAATTGTGAAAAAGGGAGAAGAAACACAGTGTGAATATACACATTAGCAGTTGTGGGAGAAATTATCTAGGAGCTCATAACACAATTCAATATACTGTGATTGCACTATTTTAAAGGGATTTTAATGTCATTTTTATCAGTATTTTCCAGTTGTTATTTTTTACCAATTGTCCCATAAACCTTATGTATGAAGGGGTTCCTACATTAACCAGATAACCATTTAAATCTCTATATCAACACCGTATACCTTGGTTGCATGATGTAGTGAAGACAACCTGGAACTAAGCTAGAAGCTTGTTCCTTGGCAGCTTTCTTAAATGATGTTATTTCTTCCAATTATTTTTCCACAGATGGTCCATTGTCCTAGTCATGTTTCCTCACAGTTGTAAAACTATGGTAATCATTTAAGATGATAGTGTAAATATCTTTTTGAGTAGCTGCTGTCACTTGGTTCTAATGTGTGACTCTACACTTGATAATGGCTTCACGATTTTACACTCCCACCATAGTGAGCAAGATTTTCAATTTCTTGATCTTTCTACTCCTCACTTTACCAAAAGCCTTGTTTTTTATTTCTCCTGCTTTCATTTAATATGACTCATGCAGTCATATAAGTGCAAATTATTAAAAAAATGCCTATTTCAGTATCAGTATTTGCTATAGATGTATTGGACTTTCTAGGATGTACACCCCCATGTGTGAGGAGAGTCAGGCTCATAAAACATGCCTTGTACCTCCATAGAATCTTCTTCTGAGGAACCACATGAAGAGCAGATGCAATATTCACTGTAGGAGTAAACAGGACAACGCAATATGGACAATGTTTCAACAAAACACAGAGCTGCTACATGTGTTGTCTCTGTGAAGATTTCATATGATACAAAAGCTTTATCTTTTACTTTTAAGATAATATCCTGATTTTTCCCCAGACCAGACTTGTAACCCCAAGATCGAGAGAGATATAAGAGTCTTATAGGTACGGTGAGAATTTGTTTCTCTCTTATTAGGATTAGGAGTTTTTTCTCTATTCTCAAGTCTTCTTGGTTATACCAGTCACTTAGGGGCACTTTCTGATCTTGCTTTCCAATATCAGTAAGTGGAAAGGAAGTTGAGTATATATGAAGTAGTATACTCTAGACTACTATGGTCATAGATGTAAGATAAAAGCCTAAGAAAATAAAACGAGAATGGGTAGAATTGACTTTAAAAGAGCACAAGGAAATCTGTAATTGATTTCATACTTTTAAATGGTTTTCAATATCAGGATGAATATTGCCTATTTTTCAGGAAAATATCTAGGGTTGGTACATTGGTGCATTCAATGGTTTGCTTTCTTTATGGAAAACTGCAATCAGTAAATAATGTTTTTTTCATAATTTGTGACCTTGAGTGGATTAAACATTTAATAATATGTCTGATGAATGGACTCTGAACTAGACCACATTTCTATTGTATTAGTATGTAATAAGCACATGGATGATAATCAAAAAGTGGTAGTCTTCTCCTTCCAGCAGTTTATAACACGAATGAACAGAATGTAATAAACATTTTTAATTCAATTTTATTATATGTGCCCCCTCTCTGATATGAGCTTTTCTTTTTCGATTTCAAATTAATATACAGTTTGAACTCAACATACTGATATTTCATAGAGCTGTTTTTACTTTAATAATTTAAATTTCACCTGCACTTCATTTGTATACAAAGTCTTCAATGAGCTATTCAATCACTTCAGTATTAAAACACTAATACATTTATCATTTAGAAACATGTTGCAAAGTAGCCTAAAATAATTTAAATTTGACACCACCATGTCCATAAATTCGCAAGCACCAATGGTGAACATTTTCAAATAAGAAATTCAGTAAAGTTGATTTATTTTAAAACACTTCATGATTTCAGTTTCTCACTTATTCAAATTTCTGTTAAAAAGCAGTATCATAAATAAAATCAAATATGCAGTTTAATAAGTTTGATGAGGCCTATATTTGAGATTGGTAAACCAAAGACCAACTGGATCATATATAAGTAGGTATGTACATGATTTTCCTGACATACACTCATACTTACTATTTGAATGTTATGAAGTGGCATTCATTGTACTTCAGTTTGGTCATTATAATTTTTGTATCACTCATTTTCTTAAATATAAAAAGATTTTAATGCCACCTAAAACATTTTAAACATCACTTAATTAAATGTATAAGTTTACAAACTACAATCAAATATATAGGATGATGTGTAAGCTAGATAAGCATAATTCTATTAATGAGATATAAAATTGTCATAAGTGTTCATTTAAATGCTTCAAAAAGTATATCAAATATAGTAGAATTGAGTTTACAAAAATAAGCAAATATATATTAATGTTGCAATAACTCATCATTACTATTATACAAGGATTCTTCATGTTGTTACTACTTATGATTTTCACTGTTACCTTCTCAGTTAGCAGCAATCTATTTTGAGCTGAACTAAGATATCTTTGAACTATATAGGGAGTTAGTAGGCATATGATTTAATAAATCTACAGATGGATCTAGTTTATAGATAGATAGAGAGAGAGATAGATAGATAGATAGATAGATGGATGGATGGATGGATGGATGGATGGATGGATGGATGGATGGATGGATGGATGGATGGATGGATTGGTAGGTAGGTAGGTAGATAGATAGATAGATAGATAGATAGATAGATAGATAGATAGATAGATAGATAGACAGACAGACAGATTAATGATACAAAGAAGATCTATGATAGGACAAATATATGGTACATGAATCCACGATAGTTTTTTAAGTCATGCATCTTTCAAATAACTTACTAAAATCTAAAACAGTATCCCTAGTTAAAATTAATCTAAAACATAGTACCATATAGGATTATCTCATAGTTCATAATGTTCATAAAATGAATATTGATAGTTTTTAAGTTTTAATGTGAAAATAAAAGACATGAAGTGTGTCCAGTCTAATAAGAACTTAGTTGAATCACAAGGCAAATACTCTTCTGAAAGAATTATTAACAACATTCTACCTTCTCCTGGACCCATTTTTCTTTGTCTCTTAAGTAACTTTTTGCAATTATTTGCTGTGCATCATTCAATGACTCTGTAAGTTGCATCACAGAGCCTAAGCAGGTAGATATAAATATACATAGGCACTATTTTAGGGAAAAGTTAAAAGCTTTCCCAAATTATAAAATTTTGAAGTAAGTTTTTTTTCCTTTGCTGCATTGTTCAGTTTTTTCTATAAACAGACAACTAAAAACCGTGTATGAAAATATTTTCAGTCAACCACAAGTGGTTTTCAGACAAGATTAGCACCAAATTCTTGTTGAGGAAGATAATGTGAGGTGATGCATGCACCCTCTCCCAATCACCCTCTCCCCTCGTCAGTGCCTTGGCATTCCCCTACACTGGGAAAACAAGCCTTCACTGGACCAAAGGCCTCTCCTTCCATTGATGCCAGATAATAATGTCCTCTGCTGCATATGCAGCTGGGGCATGGGACCTCATTGGTTGGTGTTTTAGTCCCTGGGAGCTGTGGGGATCATACTAGTTGATCATTTTGTTCTTCCCATGGGGTTGCAGACCCTTTCAGCTCCTCCAGTCCTTTCTCTAGCTCCTTCATGAGGGTCCCCATATTCAGTCTGATGGTTAGTTGCAAGCATCCTCCTCTGTATCAGTATGGCTCTGGCAGAGCCTCTGAATATTAAGAGCCTTCCATATCAAGTTCCTGCCAGTAAGCACGACTTGGCATCAGCAATAGTGCATGGGTTTACTGGGTGCATATGGGGTGTATCCCCAGGTGAGGCAGTCTCTAATGACCTTCTCTCTAATTTCTGCTCTTCTATTTGTCCCTGTATTTCCTCCCATGACTGTTTTTTTTCTCCCTTCTAAGAAGGACTGAGGCATCCACATTCCTAGGGAAATGAATGAAACTAGAAGCTATCATTCTGGTGAGGTAACCCAGTCACAAAATAACACTCATGATAAGCTCAAAATACCCAAGAAACAATTCACAGAATTTATAAAGCTCAAAAATAAAAAGGAAAGCTAGAAGGTGGATGCCTCATGGCCTCTTTTTTTTTCATCAATTATATATATATAAATACATGTATTCTCCTATTTATAGCCTGTTATATCTATACAATGTCACTTTTATGTTTGTTTTCAAGGCCAAGCATTTGGCATTGGACAGCTGATTGGTGTACCCTTCCCTGAGGGAAACCACATCTCTTGGTTACTCATTTTGAATGAGGTTTGGTCCCAGAAGACCTAACATAACACTAAAGGATTTTTGTTCTGCTGAGAATGACAGGCAGGCCAGGATAGAGGCCAGAAAGAAGAGCACAATCAGTAACCAAGTGTCACAAATCTGAGGCCTGTAATAACAAGCGAGGCAGGAAGTCAATTTCAGATGGATGTACATGAGGCAGGAAAATTTGGTGCCATAACTCAAATAAACTCTGCACTCTGTGTGGCTGACAAGACAGCCTTTGTAGAAACTTTGAGAATTCTATTGGAAAGAGTTAGAAATGTCAGCGAAAAGAATTATGAAGACTGTAACAGGGTAAAATATATCTGTTAGTATTTGTTGAAAAGAAAAAGAAAGTTAAAAAGTTGAATATGTCATAATGTGAGTTTTCTCTAAAATCTATGTACTTGAATGTACTATTTTAGATTAATAGCACAAATGATCTTCTTGCTAGATACTGATAGCTAAGGTAGTAATTTAAGAATGTGATTATTTCTAAAATATAATAAATTAAAGTTATAAGTTAATTAATTATATAACTATATGCATAAAATCACATAGAAAAGTGTATGATAGACAATTACCACTCTAAAAACTCTATCCATTTTTATTATTATTATATTCACATGACGAATATATTAAGAAGTCCTATCAGTGAACTAAAAAGAATTGTGTATAATTTTAAATTTTTTAAAAAATAGACTATACAAAAACTCAGCTTGCTTTAAATAAACATACTTGAAATCTGTCAACTAACTAGTACTACTTAAATGAATAAATATGAATTACAAAACTTTCTTGAAATATTTCTCAAGCTATACACTTTAATTATTTTAAAGTGCATATATACATACCAAAAATTCATAGAAAATGTCAGGAAAAATACAGAAATCTGTCTGTCACTGATGTGCCTCTAAGTGGAAAAAAAGACATTTGTGTATATGTGCTAAAAAGAAATTCATTGTTCTTAGAATAGGTTAGAATTTTTGTGACATTCTGAAGATTGTTTCAAATAATATACAAAGCACTTTGTTTCCTTATGTATCTATAAATTTGTCTTAACTCCTAACATACATTTTGTTTTAGTATCATTTGCTATGCTAGACACAATCTGCAGAAATCAAAGATGTGTAATGAATTCTGTATGCACATTAGAAAGCTATTTAATTTTGACACTGATAGCCATGTGGTGAGGTAGGGCAGGAAAACACTCTGTTGTCTGATGACCTGCCAGAGAAAGATTAACAGAATGTGTCATGCCAAGAGGAGCTGTCTCAGTTCCAGGTAATTTTAAAGTATATAGTTTCCACATCCAGAAAGCTATATTGGGATCTTAGGATCATTGTTATCTCTGACATCAATGAGTCAAAGGATATGTTCAGCAAATAAATGTGGTGCACTGTCCTGAAGCTGTTTGTATTTTAATGTTAGTTACACTTCCCAAGAAGGGCTGCCTAGTCACATGACTCCAATGGAACCTGCCCATTTTAATTAGTAAAATAAAGGAAAGCCAGTGACTGGGCTGGGCAAGGGAGGTGGAGAGAGCTGAGGAGGTCAGAGGACTGAGGGGAAAGGTCGTGGCAACATGGAGTTTCCCAAGGACCAGCTTTGGTGTTTGCTGTTAAAAAGCTATGAACATTAAAGATTTTTACAAGTCTGATATCTCATATAGAAGTGCAGTTTGTATCTTTGTCTATTTGATGCAGTCTTGTTGTGTAGAGGGTTTGTGGATTGAGAGTTAAATATATACACCTGACTGAAAAGCAATCGGGCTGTAGAGTTGTATTTATGTGGGATTTTGGGGTACAGAAACATCCTGGGACAGAGGCAGAGAACAGGTGGTAGAAAACCATCAGGGAGGGGAGTTAAGCAGACAAGTTGGGCAGTGGTGGTGGCTCAGACCTGGTGCAAAAGGTGTGCATGGCTCCAAACTAAAATTAGCCTGAGGAGAGAGACCTCAGGGCCAATAGATAGATAAACCAATTTAATATTTTTTAATATTTATTGCAACAGTGTACCACATGCTTATAAGGGATATTTTTCATTCAAGGAACCACAGACCCTCAAAAATAAAGAATACAATTTTATTCAGAGGGAAAATAACAGAGAGCTGACAGCCTTTTGCTATTGTGATTTATAGCATAATTTAAAAAGTATTATTTTTATAAAGTCTTCACACTATTGACTGGGTATATTAAAAGACATATAATATAATTATATTTCTTATTCTTAACATTTTACCATCAATCATTATTGAGTTTTAACCTTGAGATGTAAACGTTCTTCAGAGTTATTTTAAGGCATTAGAGTTAGCAATAACATTGGGGAATAGTTCAACTTCTCTGACCTCTAAAACGTAGTTTAGAAAATATAAAGTGGATTTTTCAATTATTAGCCTAGACATTTTATAGAATCTGAATATAGAGTTATTTTGATTTTATTAGAATATTTGAGATATTCATGTTCATGAAAATATTGAAATGAGTTTATAATTATAATTATGAAAGAGAAATGATTTTGCCTTGTTTTTATAAAAGTTTAATAATCTAATCAACGTTTTCTTTACTTATAGGAAAATTAAATTTTCTTCAAAAAAAAACTAGTTTCAATAAGTTGAACAAATTAGCCCCACTGTAATATCTTACATGAAAAGTTTGGTCATTAATAACTCATTAATAACTTTTATCTAACAATGCATTTTGAAATATAGTTTGAAAACTTGTTTTTATTGGAATAGCATCCTTCACCATCACGGAAATAACAGAATACTTACTTCCAATAGAAACTCATTTTTTCCCTATCTTTTTAATATAAGTTAGGTTCTAAATGAAGTCTTTTTACAAGGACTCAGAGGAAAATAAACAAACTGTCACTGGTCCCTTTCAGTTTAATGTGGGACATAGAAGTCACATATTGCTGAAATAAAAACCACTGCGTTGACATGTTCTTCCTTTCTTCCCCATTAACCAGCGCATCATTTTCCAGAATCCAGGTCACCATTCCCCACCTCATATGTATTCTCCCCGGTTATACCCAGTGTGTCATAAATATTAGAAACGTAGATGCTTTACCTTTAGTTAATTCTGCTTTTTCTGATATAGTTTTCCTCTATGTCTTTGCAATGTTTTAGATGATGCTTGAAACATGCTTTGATTTCAATTTCTTTATCTGAAGCATCTTTACTGTACCTTGACCATTGTTATGACTGAATACCATCACAGCATGTCTTTCAGAATGGTAGGTATTTGCATTAAGCAGTTTAGAGATTTGCTCAGACTGCCTTTTCGCCTCTAATAGTGCTTTGGAGAAATGATCTCAATTTCTGTTCTGCATTTCAATATTTTCTATTGGTGACTGGGTTTACTTTTTTTTAAAAAAAATCATTTTAAGCTTACCTTGGCTTATTTTTTTATGCAGTATACTTCAAATCCCTTCTTTTGTTACCTTCTGTAAGCTTGGGAATGTTTTTTTAAGGAGCTTTCATATTAAATGATTAAATGCTATTATCAGCTCTCATCCTCTGTTTTCCTGGGAAATACAATTTCAAGGATTTACAATTAAATCAATGTTGACCTTTTGCCCATTTTACAGTTTATATTTTCTGTGTAGGCATCGTCTAACTATTTTTCTTTATTAACTCATTCTTCTACTTTTTCTAAAATTATTTCAGAACATACACTTTAGTTTCATAGTCAATCCTTCATATATCAATTTCTATGAATTTTATACATTTATTTTCCTTAATGTAATGAAATATTCACATGTCTTCAACTACATGTTAGGTAAAGATCTCTTAAAATGTTTTAGCACAAGTTTATGTTTATTTTCCTTCAAATTATGACATTTATAAGTTGTATTTGACTAATATTAATATTGTATCTGTAAAAAAAAAAGTGTAGAACTAGATTGAAATTCCTAGTAATATTTTGTTTCTTTAGCGTGAATTGACGTATGGTTTCATTGAACAACTAGCTGAGGTGCCTTCAGACATACTTGCATAGAGTGAAATATAAAATGGTATACATGCTGCCAGCACATCATACATGCTAAATAGTCAAGCCTACCATGCTCATGCAGTTCTACCTAAAGTCCTAAAATCTTTTCCAATTTCAGAAAAAAAAAACCTATTCCAAAACAATCTAGACATTGTCTTAAACAGTAAGTTTCTTCTTCTTCTTCTTCTTCTTCTTCTTCTTCTTCTTCTTCTTCTTCTTCTTCTTCTTCTTCTTCTTCTTCTTCTTCTTCTTCTTCTTCTTTTTCTCCTTCTCCTTCTCCTTCTTTCTTCTTCTTCTTCTTCTTCTTCTTCTTCTTCTTCTTCTTCTTCTTCTTCTTTTTCTTCTTCCTCTTCTTCTTCTTCTTCTTCTTCTTCTTCTTCTTCTTCTTCTTCTTCTTCTTCTTCTTCTTCTTCTTCATCTTCTTCTTCTTCTTCTTCTTCTTCTTCTTCTTCTTCTTCTTCTTCTTCTTCTTCTTCTTCTTTTTCTTCTTCTTCTTCTTCTTTTTCTTCTTAGAGTTTTAGATCAAAATACATGTCTAACACTTTGAAATCATGATTTAACCAATATATGTTTTTTTCTATTTTTTGGCCATAAAAATGAACTATTCTTCATTACAATGTGAAAAAAGCAAGCGCAATAGAGTTCTTTTAAATGCACACTGCGATGAAGGGAATGCAAATAGACAGAAACATATTCCTGAACAGAACAGACTGCTTACAAATTTGCTTCATATCTCAAGGAAAAAATTGGATAATTATATGGAAAATTGTAATTTTACAGTGGCTGTATTTTCTTTCTTTTCTTTTTTTTATTCTTTTTTATTTGTTTTTGTTTGGGGGGGTTGTAGAACTTCATGGTATGCACACATTTTCATCAATCCCACGTGCCACTCCCTCTCATCCTTTCCCCATTGTCTTCACTGCTTTTCCCTAACTCCATATGCCACCACCAGCACCACACAACTGACTCCACTTAGTGCATGCTTTCGGTGTGGGACAATCTCCTGATGCATAAGTAGCTTTCCAAAGCCTGAATATTTACATAAAGTTATGCAACCCTATCTTAGTATTCCTCATTTGTGCAATAGCTTCTCAGGTAAGAGTGGAATTTCTTGTCCTGCTCCCCATCTTTGTGAGGATTTTTAGCTGTAGAAGTTGTACGCATACAGTTATAGCCATTGTGAGTTTGTGTGTGCAATGGCCTGGTCATGTTCAGGAAATATTATTTCTCTGAAGATATCTACTACTTTTGACTGTAACATTTTTTTTCTCTTCCATAATAATCCATGAGTCCGAGAGGAAGGACTGTGATATGGATGTCCCACTTATAGATCATTATTCTATAATTTTTGTTCTTTGCACATTGACCAGTTATGGAACTTTACACCAATCATTATTTACTTCAAGAAAAATAAAGGCTCTCTGACAAATCTGTGGCTACAATGAACTCTGATAACCCATTTATTATGATGTCCATTTAGCAAAGTAATAGTATTGGGTTCACCCGAGGCTCTGGGTCCTTATTAGGATTTGGGACCCAGCTAACTGTATGAGGCATAAGTTCCACCTACCATGAGGTGATTGGTTATGTCCATAATATTTGTGTCACAACTCCAATAGTAAGTCTCTAGTGCCTGGCCAATTTTTATTGGAGTTTGCAGTGTTCACACCTGGTCAGAATTATTAAATTCTTTCCTAACTGTGTAAACAGAACCTCCCAGCACCATGAAAGCTATCTAGTAGAAATGAGGTTGCTAGATCAATACCTGCTTGATTTCTTTTTCGTGTGATGTCATCTTTAGAAATATGGTCTTACTGTAAAGTTCTGGAGAAGAATAAAGAGTAATAACAATTGACTGTCATGTCTGAGGGGCCTGTGGGTTTCCACCAACCACCAACCTCAAAAGAGGTAGCCAATACCTATCACTGGGGATTTTTATTTGATAGTCTGTAGTGTTTGGAAGAAGGATTAACTCTTCGTTATTGGGTGACTCCATTTAAGCATCTTTTATGTGTGTGTATTTGTGAGGAAAGTTCCCACAGTAATAAATTTCTATATGCCATTGTCAGAGATCTTTAGTGTTAATTATTGTTCCCTATACTCCTGCCCTCTCATCCTCCCATTCCTCACCCAATTTAGCTCTTCCTGTCCCATTATCCTCTTTTTTCTCTTCATGCCATCTGAGTCCCATACACTTCACCTTATGTACCTCCTTACTAGCTGCAGCTTTCTATATTTATTTCAATCTAGACACAGACAGCCAAAGTTTCAAATATATCAGGAACACATGAGGAAAAATATATAGCATTTATCTATCTGGGTTATGGTTACTTCCCTAAAAATAACTATTTCCAAATCCACTGATTTATCTTTACAGTTAAACAAAATTTTGTTTAGCATATTTACCACACTTTCATTATTCATTTAGCAGTTGATAGATTAAGGCTATTGTGAATAGAACAGCAATGGAAATGGAGGAGCAAACATCTAAGTTGTAGGATTTAAGTCCTGGAATGAATACAATTGAGAATACCAATCAATTAAGAACACTAAATGTAAATAATAAAAACTGCATATTTCAGATTCATTAATTATTAGTAAAGAATTTGTAAGGAATATATGCAGGTTTTCTTGGTGAGCTCTCTGTTGTAATAAGATCCAAAGAAAAATCAGTAAAACATTTTGACTTATTACTTCCCCTCTTTGCAAGATATTATTCTTCACCCAATTTTCTCTCTCTATGGTTCCAGAACAATATTTCTATATAATATACTTGTACTCGGGTATTTGTATCAGTCTCTGCTGTCTGAACTAAATCAAGACAAAGTATATTTCTTCATACTACTGGTGAATAAAAACTAATTTATTTAAGATTAGACTTTAATCTTGGAATGCTAGTCAGTTTTCACTTGGTGTTCTCTCCTAGTTCGAAGCCATCCAGAAGTTTGAGATCTAGACTTACTGGTTATCCTTATAGCTGATGGTGGTACTCACCCTCCAAGTCTCAGCTTTTGAACTGGCAAACCCTTCCATTCTTCAATTAGATGCATTTATCCAAGACTGTATTTAAAAATAATAAAATGAATTTACTTGTCCATTATTGTCCCACCTTTCTAATCTAAGAAAATTTGTGTCAAAATATTTTCCTTAACTATATCATCCAAAGCTAATATCATTAACATGCTTATCAGTAGATATAGATCTCATTAGGAAAGGGAAATGAAATATAAAGATATGGAAGGTTGGGTTGGGGTGGAAAAAAGAATTGGGTGGTGAGAGGGGGAAAACAGGAACAAGAAAGAGAATAAGGAGAGAGACAGCTAAATTAAGGCCCATCTGAGACATGGTAAGGAAACTGAATACAAAATAAGCTCCCTAAAATATGTAAATATGTGTGGATGATCTAAATAAAATCTTCAAATAACACAAGACACAGAATCCCAGCTGACCTTTTTTTTTTTTTTTTTTTTTTTTTTTTTTTTTGTCACAAACTGAATCCATTTGTAATAGACGTTGTTGGCCAAAAGGGTCCTATGGGAATTCTCCAGCAACCCAGGCTGTTGCTGAGACTATAGGTTGTAGAGTTTCTCTACAAATTAATGGTTTGATTGCATGCTAACGATACCATCCACACAAGTCCCTGAACATGGGAAGCTAGCGCCTGCCTAGAGCCTACCACTGTGTCCTAGTGTCCTTGGTACAGGAATGTACCCTGCATACTACCAAAAGAGAAACATAAACTCTAAGACAGCCACAAAAGTGAACTGCAATGATGTTTTGTCTACATGACATGCCAAGGTAATGGTGGCACAAAGTTTGTAGGAGTAACCATCAATATAGTTTAACTTAATGCCCACTCCACAGGATAGAAACCAAGCCTGACACTGCTTGGGTGACCAAGAATCTGAAACTAGATAACAATGGGACCTAAGGTAAAACCAAGCACTACAGTTCTAGAAAAGTTATGAAGCAACAAAGTGACATCTAATGACACTCTGTTATACACTAGATCAGTGCCTTGCTCAGGCACCATCAGAGATGATCCCTCCAAAAATTGATTAAAACAAAGACCCATAGCCAGAGATTATTCAGAAAGCGAGACCTTGGATACTCAGCCCATTCCTTTTCCCCCATAGATTATATTTTATACATCATATATTTTTTTTAAATTATAGCATGGTGAAATTAGAACTTATGGATACCATTTAGTTAGTGGACTCATTTAGCATGAAGTCTATGGGGTCATGTCCAGTCTTACATAAAAATAAGCATAATGGAGAACCCATATAAACACAGTACTTGGGTGGTAGAGAGAGGAGTATGAAGAGTTCAAGGTCATTCTCAGTTAGATGACAAGTGTGAAACCAGCTTATGCTATATGATATATGTTCCTGGGCAGAAACTATAACAAATTCTATACTATCTTGCAAACTGTGAATTGTTTTATGCCCTGTAAGTTGTAGGGCATGAAGCAGCTGAATGATAAATTCTATGCACACTTCCTCCTACATGGAAATCACTGGTTTTCCTTAAGTCCCATGGCATTAAACAGTGAAATTTCATACCTAGCTCTGGCTACTAGCAGCAAATTGTTCTCCTCTATTCAAAAACAGATGTAGCAAACCCTTTAATCATCAGTGTTTGAATATTGCTGACTGTTGGTGAAAAACAAATAGTTATGTCAGAAGGGAGAAATTGCTCAGTATTTTGGTAAGAAAGATGCAGCCATCTGAGATAACAAGCAAAGTAGTTGTTGGTTTTCTATAGATGGCAGAAGACATATCACATGTCTTCAGATTATGCTAGCTTTGAGTATTTGTTCCAGCAGAAACACAGATGGAATCATCTGTAAGTTGCACTAGGTACTTAGCACATTCTCTGGTAGATAAATGCCTGAGTCACAGCTTTTCTGGGTCTTGGCAGAATGTCTGCAAGAGAAGAGGATGAGAATCCTATAAGGAGCTGTTATAAGGACAGGTAATCATCTCTGTCTCTTTCAGAAGGCTAGGCAGAGACAGTTTGTCTTCCCTGGTTTTCATGAGGCATGGAGCTATCTGTCTCAATATCCTGGTAATTGTGTCTAAATATAAACTCTATAGTTTGATTATGACAGTTTTCTGACTTCTGTCACTTAATGTCATCCTTTTCAATTAGCGAGACAAAAAAAAAAAAAAAAAAAAAAAAAAAAAACGATGTTTTTTACCTCAATGCTTTCATTTTTTCTGATTCTTCAACCTTAAAAAATGGCATCTTTATCTCATAGTCTGGCCTTCCAATGTAATTTCTTTATTTTCATATTTCGTATGCTCTCACCAAAGTAAAATAATCTGTAAATCAAATATGAACATGAGACAGATAGCTTAGAGAAAACAGTGGGTGTACAGGAGAATTGAAATACTCAGAAGAGTTTGTAAGGGAGTCATGTACTACAGTCAGTTTAAGCTATTTTATCCCATTTTGTTATAAACATCACCAGGTAAATCATTTTGAAATCTCAGCAGCAGAAACAGTAAGATGGCAATCAGCTCTTGAGGGAATACTAATCTAGCATTTGTAAATCTGGTATATACTTGGCTGAGTTACAGCAAGGCTCTGCCTCTGTTGATCTCTACTGGATTCAATTACTTGACAGAGAGGTAGTTAATGTGGAGGCAACCTGATCAGGTTGGCTTTACAACACAGATCATTATTTTTCTTCCTACAGGACCAGAGCACAGTTTTGAAGCAGTATGTTCAATCTCAAAGACATAGAAAAGTAGGGTGGGCAATCCCATAGAAATGCTTTCAAGTCTCGGTCTACACTGTGTGTATATTATTACTCAGACAAGCCATGTTGTTTTCCAATGAAGAATCCAGGGTCAAGGTCTGTTTATTTCTCAGTGGTAAAAGAACATGCCAAAGGAATATGACAAGGTACATGACTATATAATCTTATTATTGTGGAGGCAGCAGAGTTGGAACAATATTGTAGTTGGAACAATATTGTAGCCTGCCAAATTCTCTTTGGCTGAAGTGTCTGTGTATAGATATGCTTTGATTGACTGAAAATTTATGTACTCAAAGGTCCATATCCAAATCAAAGTGCATAACTATCAGTATGTATTTGTGTGTGTGTGTGTGTGTGTGCATATGTGTGTGTACACACACACAAACATTTATATTGATTGAACTTCTGGAAAGGAAATGCGAAATTCACTAGCAATAAGAAAAGTTCTTTAATCACTTGTTCCTACAATTCAAATTTATTGTGTATTATGGTTATTGTCCCATACATTATTAAGTAAAATGTAGCTTCAAAACCTGGTAAAGGCTTTGGGGAGACTAGTTGAACTTAAAAGTACTACAAAAAATGTTATATGTTGGAAAACTTAGGGGTTATAAGCTGGATTGATAGGTGTAACAGAAAAACTGTAAAAGCTGACATGAATGTATGCAAGAGAATGGTTTCAATCAAGACTGAATGATTAATTCTGCAAACTTTTACCATGTTGCAAGAATATGGCATAATTTTTAAAGCAATGAGAATATTTTGTATAAGAGAGAGATGAGTCTAATCAGTCAAGAATGGTACTTATCATGATGTAGCCACAACAGAATATACTAAACATAGCCCAAAGTCTGGGGAGAGTGGGTAAATAGAGGAGAAAATGGAGCTGATGAAAACACTGAGTTTCAAAGGAAATATGAAATGGATCAAAATGACTGGGTAGGGCAAACCTGTACCTTGAATATGATTAATGGTGTCATTCATGAATTGAGAAATAGGATCAGTTTATCTTCCCAATAAACAACAGTAAACTTAGAGAAAATACTTTCAGTATAAAATAAGCATGTTGTCAAGACACTTTGTCATCTTACTTTTCAACACTGAACTAAAGAAAAACAGGAGATAGTTTATAACAAATCTTCAAGTAGCGTTAATGGGCCAATAACACATTGGCTGGAACAGACATAGGCTACTATCACTATACTAAATGAAGGTAGTAAGAAACCACCCTGTCATTTTTTTTTTATTGGATATGCTCTGTATTTACATTTCAAATGTTTCTCTCCCCCTCCCTTTGCTTCTATGCAGGTTCTCCCTCTCCCAACAACCCTCTTGCCCCTCAGCTCCTTGTCATTCCCTTACCCTGGGAAAACAAGTGTTTACTGGACCAAAAACCTCTCCCCCCATTGGTGCCAGTCAATGCTATCCTCTGCTACATATGCATTTGGAGCCATGGGTCTCTCCATGTGTGCTCATTGGTTGGTGTTTTAGTCCCTGGAAGCTCTGGATGGTTTGGTTGTTGATAATGTTGTTCTTCCCATGGGGTTGCAAACCCTTTCAGCTCCTTCAGTCCATTCTCTAGCTTCTTCATTGTGGTTCCCATGTTAAGTCTCATTGTTAGTTGCAAGCATCCTCAACGATATCTTCATGACTCTGCCAGAGCTTCTGAGGAGGCATCCAATTATAAACTCACAGGCAGGCTCTGTGAAGCATCTGGAAAGATAGGACTGTATGGATGGCAGTCGAATTCCTACACATGAGAACCATGAAAATCTGCTCTGTCACTTGATCTTAGACTAGTTTATTTTGCTCAACAGTGATGACAACTATCTTATCAACCTCGTTCTCCAACCACTTAGAACCCAATGTCGGGAGACAAGTAGCTATAATTTGTAAATTCTTTAAAAGTCTTAGTCAGTTAAATATATATATTTCTATACTATGGATTTTAAAGTGGTGATTCCTTAACTCCTTGTTTCTATTTGTTTTATAAATTACATAATATGGAAGGGGTAATTAAATGTGTACCATTGAATTTCCCCTAGATATAAACAATATTAAATGAACCCAAATTCAAGTGTTTATATCTGGAGATGAAATAAATATACATAACATATCATGTCTTAAAATGTCCAGTAAATTTAACTGATAGAAAAAGGAAATCTAAAATGAGCCACTTAACTTTGTGTCTGAAGGAACTAGAAAAAAAAAAAAAAAAAAACCTAACTCAAGCATGGTAAAAGAGAAAGCAGTAAATACATAAATAAAATTAAACATAGTAGAAAAGAAAGGAAACAAGTTGTTTTTAGAAGTGATGTACAAAATTGACAAATTTTGGGGAAAGAGAGGCTAAAATAAATAAAATTAGAGATAGAAGACAAATATGTAATGTCACATATATACAAAGGTTCATACAAGAATGTTAGGAGATTTTGCTTCTTTTAATTTTAGTGTTGATTTTGTATTTTTCACTCGGGGATGTCTACAGATTATACAACAAAAATAAAATATTTATGTGGTAATTTGAATCAGACCCAAGGCTTGGAAGGAATAAAGGAATAAATGATTAATTAGAAAATGAGATTGTGGGGATTTTATTACAGAATAGGGAACAATGCAGAATTCCACTGAAATCCACTGTATTAAAATTGTCATCATTATGTATCTTTCAAGTAAATCTGAATATAATAGCTCATTACTTTTGCCAACCTGTGTGCAGGGAATGAAGGACTGATGTTTGCCCCAGAAGGTTCAGCAGAGTAAATATTGCTTGTGAACAAAACCAAGCAAAGAGAAAATGTCAAAAATCTCCACAACCCATTTTTTATTTTGATTATAGCTGGTGGCTACCTCAATGTTTGATGAATTTTCTAGATTGTATCCTCAAATATTGTTTATAAAACATCTCATTTCTACCATATAACTTATGAAGAAATAACACCTATAATTATAATCATCTTTGCATTTATTAGGCTTCAATATTTTCTTCTAAAAATTATAGCTTCAGATCACATGTGGCTAGTCTTCAGTTGTTATCTGAGCTCCTGATCCTCAGCGCTCTTTTAATCACAAGGTTTTCCCAGTTCCTCCTCCTGCATTTGTCTCCAACCACAACACTGAGCTCTGAGCTTCTAATTTTATCACTAGTCTCAACCCAGAACATCCTCCAACGCATTTCTAAAGTGAATTGAGGCTTCCCACTCTCGCTAGAACTCCCCAGCTCCTACACATAGACTTTTAGACAGAATCCAGAAATTATCTTCTAAAGATGCATAACCGCTCCTTTTTACTCACTCCATTTTCCTATCACATCCTCCCTGGATTCCCACACAGACCAGTGTTTGCCTGCTCTGCCTCTGTCCTGTTTTTCTGAACCCCAGTATCTCTATACGTATAGTCTGCAGCTTTCAAATAGCTCTTCTCATATTTTGTCTCACCCATTCCTTATCCACTGGACATCAGCTGAGATGTCACATTCCAGGAATGTTGAGAACTGGACTGGATCTCTGCTTCTCTGACGTCACCTCGCTGTGTCCTATCCTCCTTTGGTCTTTTGTACCTTATCTCTACCCTAGTAGAGAAATACCCTAGTAGTCAGTTAGCAGGTGTGCGTTGGTTCCCTGGTACCCAGAAGATAGAAGCAAGAGTTTGAGACCAGCCTGGTCTATATATGTAGTTTTAGGAGAGCCAGGGTTATAAAATGCAAATAGACACGCAAGGATAGCCTGTGAGGAACTGAATATTTTAAACTCGAGATGGTATGCTTATAATTTTTGTACTTTGGAGTTTGAGGCAGAAGAAACGCTCTGTCTTTGATACCATCCTGGGCTACATTACTGGAGTCCTAGAACCTGAGCATAGACAATGTGAAAACAGTGACCACCTGTTGACATTCAAGCAAGTGGCTCCGAAGAGAGCCCCTTTATTTACACAGTCATAATCCTGACCACCTGAGGAGAGACATCATTTGTGGGGCATGTGGACCGCCAGGAGAAAAACTGGTGAGATAGAGCATGTCTAAATCCCCAAATCTCATCCTGTGACCCGCAGAAGTAGGGCCCTCCTTGTTACAGAGCTCCCTTGAACAGAACCTGGAGATTCTCAACCAGGTCAACACTCTGAGCACAGCACCTGGAATTCTTCCCCATGCAAATGAGGCATGTCAGTAGTCATAGCCAATGACCTTTCCCTTCCATGGATATTTTCACACACACCCTCACCAAAAAAACTATATAACCCTGATCCCTCCCCTCCAATAAAGAGTATGCATTTAAAGTCGCCCACAGTAAAGAAATACAAACGGGCAAAGATTAAATCAGAGATTGCAGATTCATTATAATCACCGGAGAAGAGCTTCACCTAAAAGAGCCATAACACTGAGATTGTCAGACCGGGATCTTGCTTGTCCAGGAATCAGCTTCACCTCTTCCTGGCCTGGGAGGCAGCAGTGTCTGACTTCTGGGATGGAAGAGGCAGACTGTGCACTCCACCCATTCCAGACATTGCACAGGCTTCTCCAAGCTGATGTATAGGTGGCATCTGGACACCCCAAGAAGAAAGGTGGAGCCTGGTTCCATAATTGTTGGTTATTTTATTAAAAAAAAAATCAAAACATCAGCGTTATAAAAACCCTCTCATTACAAAAAGTCCCCTATAGTTTTCTTTTCTTCTCCCTGTCCTCATACTGTGCCAATCAACTCCTCAATCCTGCTTTCTTTCTTTTCTTTTTATTAATTGAATATTTCCTTGACTTACATTTCCAATGACACCTCCTTTACCAGGTTCCCCTCTAGAATCCCCCTATACCACCTCCCTTGACCTGCCTCTATGACAGTGTTTCCCTACCCATTGACTCCCTCCCATCCCCCTGCCCTAGCATTCCCCTACACTGGTACACAGAGCCTTCACAGGAGCAAGCGCCTCTCCTCCCATTAATACCTGATAAGGCCATCTTCTGCTACATATGCGGCTGGAGCCATAAGTCCCTCCATGTATACTCTTTGGTTGGTGGTTTAGTCTCTGGGAGCTTTTGAGAAATCTGGTTGGTTGACATTGTTGTTCTTCCTATGGGTTGCAAACCCTTTCAGCTCCTTCAGTCCTTTTTCTAGCTCCTTCATTGGGGACTCCATCTCAGCCCAATCATTTGTAGAGAGCATCTGACTCTGTATTTGTCAGCCTTTGGCAGAGCCTTCCAGGAGACAGCAATATCAGGCTTCTGTCAGCATGCACTTCTTGGCATTCACAAGAATATGTGACTGTGTATGTAATAGATCACCAGGGGCAGTCTCTGGTTGGCTTTTCTTTCAGTCTCTGCTCCACATGTTGTCTCTGTATTTCCTTCTGTGAATGTTTTGTTCCCCCTTCTAAGAAGGACTGAAGCATCCACTTTTTGGTCTTCCACCTTCTTGAGCCTCATGTGCCATGTGGATTGTATCTTCGGTATTCTGAGCTTTTGGGCTAATATCCACTTATCAGTGAGTGCATATCATATGTGTTCTTTTGTGATTGGGTTACCTCACTCAGGATGATATTTTCTAGTTCCATTCTTTTGCCAAAAAATTTCATGAAGTCATTGTTTTTAACAGCCGAGTAGTACTCCATTGTGTAAATGTACCACATTTTCTGTTTCCATTTCTCTGTTGTAGAACATCTCGGTTCTTTCCAGCTTCTGGCTTTTATAAATTAGGCTGCTATAAACATAGTAGAACATGTGTCCTTGACAAATGTTGGAGCGTCTTTTGGGAATATGCCCAGGAGTGGTATAGCTGGGTCCTCAGGTAGTACTATGCCCTGTTTTCTGAGGAACAAACAGACTGATTTCCAGAGTAGTTGTAGCAGCTTGCAACCCCACCAAGAGTGGAGGAGTGTTCCCCTTTCTCCACATCCTTCCCAGCATCTGTTCTCATCTGAGTTTTTGATGTTAGACATTCTGACTGGTGTAAGGTGGACTCTCAGGGTAGTTTTGAATTGCATTTCCATGATGACTATATTGAACATTTCTTTAGGTGCTTCTTGGCCATTTGGTATACCTTAGTTGAGAATTCTTTGTTTAGCTCTGTACCCCATTTTTCAATAGGATTGTTTGATTCTCTGGAGTCTAACTTTGTGAAGTCTTTGTATGTATTGGATATTATCTCTCTATCAAATGTAGGATTGGTAATGATCTTTTCCCAATCTGTTGGTTCCCATTTTTCCCATTGACAGTGTCCTTTTTGTAATTTTATGAGTTCCTATTAGTTGATTCTTAATCTTAAAGCATAAGTCATTGATGTTCTGTCTGGAATATTTTCCTAGTGCCTATGTGTTTGAGCCTTTCCACAACTTTTTCTTCTATTAGTTTTAGTGTACCTGATTTTATGTGGAGGTCCTTGATCCACCTGGACTTGAGCTTTTTACAGGGAGATAAGAATGGATTGATTTGCATTCTCCTACATGCTGACTACCAGTTGAACAAACACCATTTGTTTAAAATGTTCTCTTTTCACCCCTAGATGGTTTTAGCTCATTGTAAAAGATCAAGTGACCATAGGTGTGTAAGTTCATTTCTATTTCTTCAATTCTATTCCATTTATCTACATGTCTATCTATGTACCAATGCCATGCAGTTCTTATCACTTTTACTCTGTAGTACATCTTGAGGTCAGGGATGATGATTTCCCCAAGATGTTCTTTTATTGTTGAAAATATCTTTATCTATCCTGAATGTTTTGTTATTCCAAATAAATTTGAGAATTTCTCTTTTAAACTCCATGAAGAATTGAGCTGAAATTTTGATGGGGATTTCATGGAATCTATAGATTGCTTTGGGAAGATAACCATTTTTTAGTATAATAATTCTGCCAATCCATGTGCATGGAGATCTTTCCACCTTCTGAGATCTTCTTAGATTTCTTTCTTTAGAGACTTGAAGTTCTTGTCATAAAGATATTTCACTTGTTTGGCTAGAGTCACAAGATATTTTATGACAATTGTGAAGGGTGTCATTTCCCTAATTTCTTTCTCAGCCAACTGAATCTTTGAGTAGAGGAAGGCTACTGATTTGTTTGCATTGATTTTATATCTAGCAACTAAACTCCCACAGCTGGTGAGCCTGTCTGTTTCTATACAAACCCCATGCATTTTTTTTCTTATTAGTGCTCTGTAGTAGAGCCTGAAGTCTTGGTGTCTTTCAACTAAAGAATTGATATAGAACATTGTATCACACAATACTACTTAGCTATTAAAAACAAAGACATCATAAAACTTGTAAGCAAATGGGTGGAATTAGAAAATTTCATCCTGAGAGGGACAATCAAACCAAGAAAGACAGACATGGTATGTACTCACTTTGAAGTGGATATTAGCCACAAAGGATAACCATGCTACAATTCACAGACCCAAAAAAATCTAAGTAACAAGGAGGAAGGAGGGGCCAAGTGAGGATGCTGAATGAATCTTACTCTGAAGAGGAAATGCAATAGTCATTACACTTGGAGGCAGGAGGAAACTAGATGGGAGATAGAGTCTGGAGGGGAACAGATGTGGGGGTTAATGTTGGAGAAACTAGGGCAGAGGACTCTAGAGGTCTGATCAAGAGAAAGAAATTATGGAACAAGCCTGAGATCCAAAAAGAAGGAGGCTCTCTATTGTCTATGGGGCTGACCCTAACTAAGACTCGTAGCAACTACAGATATGGAGACTGACATGACCACCTCCTCTAGCCAGACAAAAATCCCAGTAGGGAGAGGAAGACACCAAACAACACACTAAATCTTTGACCCAAAATTTGTCCTGCCTGCAGGACATACAGGGATAAAGGTGGAGCAGCATTTGAAGGGTTGGACCACCAATAAATGCCCCAACTTGAAATCCATACCATGGAAGAGACCCTACACCTGACACTATTAATGATTCTCTTCTATGCTTGCAGATAAGAGCCTAGCATAACTGTTTTCTTGGAGGCTTCATTGAAAAACTGATAAAAACAAATGCAGAAATCCATAGCCAAACATTAGGAGTTCAAGGAGAGTTATGGAAGAGTGGGGGGAAGGACTGAGGAAGCCAAAGGGCTCAGGGACACCAAAACAAGGCTAACAGTGTCAACTAACCATGGGGGCTATATGGACTGAATTACCTACCAAAGAGTGTGCAGAAGTTGGACCCAGGACCTCTACACATTTTTTTTACTAGATGTTAAGTTTTATCTTTATATCCTAACAACAAGACTGGAGCTGGTCCTGAGTCTGTTGCCTGCCGTTCAAGCTCTTTCCCCTCTCTGTGCTGGCTGCCTTGTCTGGTTACAATAGGAGAGTATGCATTTATCTCTGCTGCAATTTGATGTGCCAGGGTAGGTTGTTACCCATGGGAGATTTCACTTTCTCTGACAAGAAAGGAAGGGATAATGGGAAAGAGGGTTGTGAGGGTGGGGCTGGGAATAGAAGGAGTGAGGCTGCAATCAGGATGTAAAGGGAATAAATTCTTTTTTTTTTAAAAAAAGAAATTCTTGGAAAATTAAATGTTAAAATAAAACAGCTCTAAGATTAAAATAATCCTATTAGTTACTGAATACTCTGTGAAGGAAGTCTTGTGAGACTCAATTTCTTCATCTTAAAAAAAAATGGTGAATAGAGTACATCTGCCTATGGAAATTTTGACATGCTAATATTCCATTTTAAACACACAACAGGCTATCTGGTTCAAGGTATAAATATACTCAGTGGTAGTTAATGCTCCATGATATGATTTTAGAAATACCTTTATGAATTATTATACTAGAGAGGCTCTTATTCAACTGTTTCACAGGCATTGAAGGTGGTCATGAGACAATCAGTCAGGCTGTGTTTATCCTCCCTAACAGGGCATTTCCTTCAGACTTCTTTGTCCTATTTCCTTTGTAAGGAACAGATAGATACTCCTGATTTTCAAATTTCTAAAAGACAAAAATCAGCTCTGATAATTACTTGGCAACTAAGATATAGTAAATTCACAGTACTTTGTCGCTATCAGCTTTAAATATCTGTGTAGGTGGCTCTAAGAAAGGAGACTAATAATTAAAAGGAAAACTAATTTGGATAAAGCTCAGTTATGCAGAGCTTTTAAAACCAGACAAAGCAGGTATACCCAAATTTATTAAATATTTTACAGCAAATCCAAGTAACTAATGACTATAATAGGAAATTATCAACTCTTCTCAAAAAAGCATAAATCTATAGAAGTTATTCTGAATAGAACCCAACATGATTTCTGTAGAAAATAGGAAAGATCGTACCAAAGAAGAAAAATACAGGATTGGCAGTCATTTTTAAAAAGAAGACATAGTGAGCCATGCATATGAAACTAGATTATTAAAATTTAATACAAGCAAAATGATATCACAATGATAAACAGATAAATTAGATGAAGTTCAAACATGAATTGAAATTTGGGCTCTATTTGCCCCATCTTGGATGCCTACAAAAGTTGGACACTAAAGAAAATTGTTTCAGAGAGAAATATGTTAGCTATGTAGGTCATCAAGTACTTTGTCTGAAGAGATAGAATACTCAAGTGAAGGAGTCACACCAATTATAAGGCTCTTCATAATATTGATTGTGGACTTGGAAGAAATAGATTACATGGTAGCCCGGGAATCATAGAATATTAATGAACAAGAACTCAATGAAATACTACTACAATAGAATTTATTTTTAATAAACTGATGTATATGATCAACAGCTGTGAATGTCAGCTCACCTCCTTTTCAGCCCAATAGACTCAGAGCAAGTTGTGTGATCATAGTGGAGTATCCATAGACTATACAAGGATATGATACTGTAAAATTGTCTTCATTAAGACTTGTTTATCATAGGCACAAGGGAAAATTTACTGAACAGAATACCAGTGGCTTATTCTCTAAGATCAAGAATCAACAAATGGGACCTCAAGGAAACTGCAAAGTTTCTGTAAGGCTAAGGACACTGTCAAGAGGACAAAACAGCAGCCAACAGATTGGGAAAGGATGTTTGCCAGTCCTACATCTGATAGAAGGCTAATATCCATTATATACAAAGAACACAAAAAGTTAGACTCCAGAGTATCAAATAATACTATTTTAAAGTGGGGTACAGAGATAACCAACAAATTCTAAACTGAGGAACACTGAATGGCTGAAAAGCACCTAAAGAAATTCTCAACACACTTAGTCATCAGGAAAATGCAAATCAAAACAACCCTGAGATTTCACCTCACAAATGTCAGAATGGCTAAGATCAAAACTCAGGTGACAGCAGATACTGGAAAAGATGTGGAGAAAGAGGAAAATTTCTCCATTGTTAGTGGTATTGCAAGTTGGTACAACCATTCTGGAAATCAGTTTGTTTGTTTCTCAGAAAATTGGACATAGTACTATCTGAAGACGCAGCTATTCCATTCCTGGGCATATACCCAAAAGGCGCTCCAACATATAGCAGGGACATGTGCTCCATCATGTTTATAGCAGCCTTATTTATAATACCCAGAACCTGGTAAGAACCCAGATGTCCTTCAACAGAGGAATGGATACAAAAAATGTGGTACATTTACATGATGGAATATTACTGAGCTATTAAAAACAGTGACCTTTTGAAATTCCTAGGCAAATGGATAGAACTATAAGCAATCATCCTGAATGAGGTAACACAGTCACAAAAGAACACACATGATATGCACTCACTGATAAGTGAATACTAGCCCCCAAAAGCTCTAAATACTGAAAAAAACAATTCCCAGATCTAATGAAGTTCAAGAAGAAGGAAATCTAGAATGTGCATGCCTCACTCCTTCTTAGAAGGGAGAACAAAACACTCATGGGAGGAAAAACAATGAAAATAGAGGATCAGAGAAAAGAGAAAAATCATTCAGAGACTACCTCATCTCTGGATCTACCACATATGTGGCCACTAAACTCAAGCACTATTTCTAATGCCAAGAAGTATGTACTGGCAGGAACCAGATATGGATGCCTCCTCAGAGGCTTTGCCAGAGTCAAACAGATAAAGATGAGGATGCTTGTGGCTAATCAACAGACTGAACATAGGGACCCCAACGAAAGAGCTGAAGAAAGGACTGAAAGAGTTAAAAGTGTTTGCGGCCCCATGGGAAGAACAATATTATCAACCAAACCCTCCAGAACTCCCAATGAGCACACATGGAGAAACCCATGTTTCCAGTTGCATATGTATCAGAGGATAGCATTGTCTGGCATCAGTGGGAGAAGAGGCTTTTAGTCCAGTGTAGGAGAAGGCCAAGGCACTGAGGTAGAAAGGTTGGTTGAAAGAGGGAGCACCTTTATGGAAACAAGTGGAGGGGCAGGGGGAAGGGGAGTGGGGGGAAAGAGGATAAGATTTAAAATTTAAATATAGAAAATATCCAATAAAAATTAATTAAAAAGAAGACCTGTTTATCATCCCTTTCCAGTGTTTTGGACACAGTACCTAGCTCACGTTTTTCAGCATGCTTTCCTGCTTTGTTGATATAATACTGCCAGATAATGGAAAATTGATTACATCAGAGGATTCCATAGTGAAGAAGACCAGCAATTAAATAGTGTCATGAATATAGGTTTTTATCTTCTAGAATTTCTTTTCCTTGTTTATTATGAAAATTGCAGTCTGTGGCTTTCTTAAATGCACAATGCACCAACATATTAATCCAGGTAACAATACTTTTATCAAATGAATTTTAAAAAGACAATGGAAAGGGGCTTAATAGCCATAAGATGTATGGGTGTTATGACCCATAACACAGTGGAAGAGTTGAGCGAATGCTCATTTATGTTCTAAATAAAAAGACAATCCATTAAAAGATTTCTATTCTCACCACTTGTAGTGACTATTCACTCTGTACAACTATACTCTGTATAAATACCCCGTACATAAATTTAAGTTTATATCAGAGACAAAAACTATATTTGTTAATGTAGTTCCGGCCATAATAATGATGGAGATAGAAAAGAGCAACATCTGTTGAGCAAGTGTATAATAAGGTGCATAGCATGAAGTCTTTTTTACACATGATGAATCAGGGAAACAGACTCACGATGTTAGACAACAGAGATGATGTACGGTTGGATGCAGATCAGTATTCATGGTTGTTTTATCCCAGATCTCAAAATCCTCTAGTGTGCCTGTTGTAAGAAGGCTGAGCTGAAGATATTTCTGCAAAAATTTAAAGCATAATGAAGAATAATGGAATTTTCCCATGCTTCAAAGAAAATGTAGAATGCCATAGACTTGGAATATTGGAATGCTGAATGACTTTGAAAAAGAGTGTTTTCCAGTAAATACATTTCTGGTGTTGCTGTTCATTATCTGCTTATTCTCCACATCTTCTCTTAATATAAGATTTATAGGAAAAATAGCATTATTGACCTTGTACATAGTTTCTCAAGCAGTATATGACACCTAGAAAATGTTTCACAAATACCTACTATGTAAATGAATTATTTTATTAAACGCAACTCTAATAATTTAAGCTGATCCTCCACATACCTTTCCTCATCATTATTTGTGTAATTTGTGGCTAAAGAGTATGGTGTAAAGGGCTTTGTTATGATTAATATTCATTTGCATCTATCTGGTGAGAGATCCTATTGACAAGACTACTTGCTGGAAACAGTAACTATATCTAATTGTTTTGGGATACAAATAAGGAAAAGAATATTATGTTTCAATATGAACACTGTAATCCAAGTCCCAACTTTTCCTAGTTACCTGTGAGGCCTTGAGAAGAAACCCAATGTATTTCTTCATTTCCAAAATGAAGTTTAGAAATTAGTCTCTGGTCACCTCCATAATCCAAGCCACTTCTCATATTATTGATTCTTCTGTTGCTCTTGTTGTTTTAAAAACATAATATTTTCATTCACATGATAATTTAACATGGGGTTTTTGTTTTCTCTTATGACATGTAACAATAAAACACATGAATTATAAATGGAAATGGAAAATATAGTCATAAAGAATAGAATAATGCAAGTTGATTATTGTGGAGTAAACTTAATTTTCTCTTGCTTTTTAATTACACCCTTTAGGAACAGACTAGTTGTAGCTTCATTCCAAATTTTACTCCATGACAAAACTGCTGAAGTTATTCAAGCATTGATATGTATCATTTGTTATAAAATAACATCAGTCAAAGTCTTTTAAAAATACTCGGTAAATAATTAAATTGATAACATCTAAAAGATCCATGGTATTCAATTTTTTAAACTAATTAAAAATACATAAAAGATACTTTGTTTCACTCGATGTTTAAAACTCCCTGCTTAACATGCCAGATGCCACAACTCTTCAAACTTGATGAAGGCTCCCTGGAGTTAATGTCCTTTAGGCAGTTGTTGCCAGACAACTGAAGCAGATTGTGCAAAGCTGCACAATCATATGATTTCACTCACACTGGAGAGTCACTGCTACAAGAAAAAATTATACATATATGTATACACATACACACACACACACACACACACACACACACACACACACACACATATATATATATATACAATATTAAAATATCTACAAAATAACACATTTCAAATACAGGCTAGGGTTAGGATAGTCCTGACATTTTAGTTCTGAAGCTTCTATTTTGGATTGTTTTTATACATTTTACTGATAATGTAGTTTTAAAATAAAAAAAAATACTGTATTTCAGCCAGAGAGAGAAAGAGAGAGAGAGAGAGAGAAAGAGAGAGAGAGAGAGAGAGAGAGAGAGAGAGAGAGAGAGAGAGAGAGAGAGAGAGAGAGAGAGAATTGTTAGTGCTGGCAAGTTTTATTTTATTAAATAAAATTATGTAGGGAAGTTAAATAGCTCTAGCCATTTAATTTCTACATAATTTTAAACAACATATCCACTAAGCAAGATTATGAACAAGGGTAAGCTAATTGAACTGAATGTTCATTCACATATACGTAAGATGTGTTAGGACAGCTTTTTTAACTATACCATTTCAACTCACATGGTCAGTGATAAAAATACAGTATAGGAACTGGTTTCTGCTGTAATACACAAAACTTCTTGTAAAAGGTGTCCAAATACATAGTAATCCTTTTCAGTTATGACTGATTAAAATTTCAAACTGAAATTTTCTTTTTGGGACTTGAGTTTTAAAATTCAGTCTGCATCTGCTTAAAGGTAATGATTAGATTATTGATAAAAAGAAAGGGGAAATTTTCTTTAAGTCACATCTGTTCATCTTTTAATCTAAAACTTTGTATACTTTTCTACTTTCAAAAGTTTTTTTAAGTACAATAAGATTTATTTAAAACTGTCAAAAGTAAGAAGTATTATAATGAAATCATTAGAGTATTGCTGGGACAGATCCAGTTTCACTATTGACACAGTTATTAGGAATTGTTTGACTGGTTTAATAACTCAGAAGTTAAGTTTGTTAAGCGCCCTGTCAGAAGAGTCCTTTTCAGCATTACTGATTCCTGTGCTGTTGTGTTAAGATTTGCCTGTACTTTCAACCTTCAAGAAATTACATGATTTCTTTTGGAATGTATTTGATTAAAAAGAAAGTTTAAGCAATGTTTTCACCTCAATGTAGAAATACAGTGGTTTTGACTTTTTTCTTTTTAGTGCTGCCAAAATAAAAATACTTATTTTAGCATAAAAAATACAGTTCATCCTACCTAGTCTCTACTGTCTCCTCTTATTCTTTATGATAGAACCTTATTTTAATTTCCTAAACAATATGCGAGCCATCTTAGTTATTTTCTGTGTTTCTGGTACTTTAAATAGCTGGCAAAAACAAAACAAAACACCTAGGGAAAGAAAGAACACTCAGAGTGACAAGTTCCAGAAATTTGAGGCATTACATCCATAGTCTGAAAACCGAAAGTCTTGAATGATGATGCTCTGTTAGTTTTCTCCTTTGTCCCCAAATTCAGAACTGTGGCCAAAGGAATTTTGGTGCTAAGATGGCTGTTTTCCCCCCTCAGTTAGCCTAATCAGGATAACTCCACACAAAACTGGCCAAAAGTTAACCTTATGAAGATTATCCCTTCATAGGTTTGCCTGAGGACTTGTCTCAGGTGATTCTTGATCACGTGAAATTGGCAATAAGTGTTGACTACCTCAAAATCCTAGTGATAAATACTGATAATCAATTATTATCTCAATTTCCCCTTCTTTGCCATTGTTCCTTAGTCTGAACTAGGTAAGGAGCCTTGCCTTCTCTGACAAAAAGGAAGAAGAAGAAGAAAACAGATGAAGGGATTTCTACCAAAGAGTTTGTTTCTTGGCAGTGGTCTATTGACTTGTATCTTTTATCTTCATTTCTGTCATTCACTAAGAAGACAGATTTTCTAGAGAACCACAGATACTTTTCAAAACAATCTCTAGAGTCTTTGAACCAGTGATTGTCATACCAACCTCCAAAATTATTGTATAAAAATACAGAGTAGGTGTTGACTAGTAAAACTTATATTCTCTGCTTTTTGAAGTCATAGGACTCCCCATTATTTACTAATTACTTAGAATTAAGCTCACTTTAGCAATTTTTACGAGATAATCAGCATATGTCACCTAAATAGTAAACTTATCAATTTTGCCATCTTTGGGTTAATTCACTTACCACAGTAAAATTTTTTTTATCATTCTAGATTCATCAATTCATGCCTGTGGTGATTAATATTATCACCTGGACAGGATCTAGAAGATCAATAAAACACATTGATCACCAGGTTTTTATCTCTGCTTCTGGACTTGAAACATAATGTGACCAGCTGTCCTACCTTCTCTTACAGAAAGAATTCTATTTCCTTTATCGGTAAGCAAAGGCAAGCCCTTTCTCCTTTCAGCTGGTTTTATCGAGCACTTTATCACAGCAAGAGAAAAAGTAACCACACAAAAATTCAGTGCCGAATAGTGGTGCCATTGAGACAATGAACCTGAGCAAGTGGTTTCTAGCTTTTGGAACTGATTTGTGGGAGGAAAGTGCAAGCAATTGAAGCTGTGAGCTAGAGAAGCTGAGGAAGGCTGCACACAGAGTTTAATGGGCCTTTCCGATAAGATTGGCAAAGCCCAAATCCAGGAAAAATGCAAAAATGGAAAAGGCAGCTCATCAGGTTTCAGAGAGAGTAGGACTCTGGCTGTATTGTGTCAATGCCTTTAGAATTTGATAGAGACAGAATTCAAAAGTAATGGACTGGTTTGATTGGCATATTTTGAAGACAAGATAGCATTCAGGCTGTGATGCTGTCCATTTCTCTTATCTGGGTAAACACTGAAAGAGGATATGAATGAGTCACAAATGTCACAGAAAGATATAAATACAGAGGGTGGGGTAAAGTAGACAAGGGAAATAGTAATGAAGAATTTGTAATTATTAAAGAAATCCATGGCAGAAACTGTAGGCACAGAACAGAGCCAGACAAATAAATAGTAGGGCGATATATGGTGTAGGAAGAGCTGGAGGGAGAGAGATCCCCATGTCTTTTGGTGCCCTGACAGTGCCATCATGACCCACAGATGACAGACAGGATGGTACTGAATTTGGTGTGTGCCCTAATGGAGTTCCTTCTTGCTATGACCTTATCTTTTCTTGCTTGTTGAACCTATTCCTCCCTTCTACTGGAGGTGTATAAGTTAGACTTTATATAGGGTCAGAGCTTACATATTGCCTTGAGTCTCAGAAAAGGTTTGAGACTTTTAAATAGTGTTGAGATGAATTTCAGTTTGTGAGTTGTCCAGAGCCCAGGCAGATAGGAAGAAGAATATTGTGGGTTAAATGTGACATGTTTAGATGTCAGGCTGACAAAAGATTGACTTGTCCAGAGTAATATTGAATGCCAAAATCAAACAATCTGGAATTTCATAAGACCATTTCTCTCAGCCTATTTGTAAGGGGTTTCTAGATAGAATTAATTGAAGTTGGAAGACACACCTTAAATGAGACAAGTCCTATTCTATGGGCAGGGTTATGAACTGAATTTTAAAAAGGCAAGAATATAGAATACCACCTTTCATCTCCCCCCTCCTCTGTTTTCTGGTTACAAAACTAATTTTACCATATCTTCCACCTTCTTTGAAGAGCTATATCTCCCAAATTAGAAACTTAAATAGATATTCCCCCTTTAGGCTGAAGTTGTCAGGTATTTGATCATAAAAATGAGAGTATAAATTAGTACAGCCTGTCATTTATAATACCTTTCTCTTGACCTAAAAATTTGTTAGAATAAAGTTTAAAAGTCTTCCCATAATGTAAATAACAGGTATAGTTTCTGTACATCAAGTTTCATTAATTCATTAATTTAAATATCCTTAGTTCAGCATTCGTTTGTTAAGGGTCTATTCAGTATTTAGACAGCAAAACCTTAACCTGCATAGTCTCCATTTTATTACAGTTTGGAATTTTCATACAGATTCCACAAGTATAAATGTGCTCTTGATCTCATTGTAGAAAATTTGATCAGTTTCCTTGGATTTTTTTTTTAATTCTTACATCATTCTATTAAGAAAAGAATACAAAATAAGTCACTGATTCTCAGATAGTGTAATTCAGAATGTTTTCAACAAGAATTATTCTTTGGCCACATGGAAGTAGCATGGGCTTTTAATTCCAGACTTGGGAGCCAGAGGTAGATGTATCTGTGAGTTTCAGGCCAGTCTGGTCTACAGAGCAAGTTCTAGTACAACCAGGGCTACCAAAAACCATACAAACAAAAAAAAAAAAAAAACCAATCTTAAAACACAAAACAACAATTATTCTTTTTTCATGACTTTTAAATACTGTTGAGACTATTACTTTTAGAAGTAATTCTATCATATAAGAGGATTCTAAAGTTAAAATGATTCCCGATTAAAATTGTATAAACAAGTACTAAGGATTAGACTTCAAATATTTTCTTGCTCAGTTGTTTGCTTCTCTGTAAAAAGTTAATAGACAGCATATGAAATTATTTAGTTATTCATTCACTTAAATATACATTTATTTAACAAGGAGCATAGTGAATACAACTGCCTGTAAACCTGATAATGAAGTAATAGCAAGCAAGAAAGATAGAAAAAGAAAGAGAAAAGGAGAAAGAAGGAGAGGAAGGGGCTAAATGAAGGAAGGAATGAAAAAAGGAAGGAAGAAAGGAATAAAGGAAAGAAAGAAGGAAGGGAGGGAGGGAAGAAATAACCACCAATATACTGAGTCAGGAAGGAAAACTGCAAATATATTTCAATATGTTTAATAAAAACCAACAGAAATACACATTAGTAATACCTCAGTAAATGTTAAGCAATCACAAAATTCCATTCATATTTAAAACAGTTTGTCATATTAAATTTAAAAATATAACTCAAGATGATATTAATGCATGTCTTCAACAATTTAACTTAAAGGCTTATCCACACTCGCATGCTTCAGATAGTGCCACAATAGGTACACTGTGGCTTGAAGATCAATCTTCCTTCACAAAGTTTACATAGAAGTATTTTAAAAATAAATCCAGTAGATGAATGGATACAAAACTTGTGGTATATTTACACAATGGAGTACTACTCAGCTATCAGAAACAATGACTTTATGAAATTCTTAAGAAAATGAATTCATCTAGAGAATATCATCCTGAGTGAGGTAACCCAGTCACAAAAGAACAGACATATATGCAGTCACTGATAGTTGGATACTAACCCCAGAAAGCTCTGAACATTCCAGAAACAACTCACAGACTTTGTGAAGTTCAAGAAAAAAAAAAAAAAAGAAAAGAAATGAAAAACCATTATGCTTAATCTTTACATACCAAGAAAACTTTGACTATTTCCAGGTTACATCTTGTTTTACGTGTACTTTATGCTCATTGTACCTAGTAAGATCTAAAGGAACCAGAACAAATTCCCATTTCATGACTTGGGTCAAATGTATTTATTTAGCATGTTTTGAGAAATAGTATTAAAGCCATGGGAACCAACAAACCCATGCTTGAGTTCCTACTTCAAAGTGTTTTTGTTACACAATGCAGGTTTTACTTCCTTCTACCTTTCTCAAACATGAGTGTGAGTTTAAAAAAATGAATTATGAAAAAATTTGAGATACCAATTATTTTCTATCTCATGGGGATAAATGTCAAGACTAAGTATTCCTGATATCACCCTAAGAATAAATTTCAATTACTAAAAAATATCACTCATAGAAGCCTTGGGATCTATTTTGAAAAACAAGACAAAATTAAGCAATTTGCCATTTACTCCTGCAAATTATGGTCTGCTCCTTTTATCATAACTGGAGTCATTTTGCATTAAGCCTTCATTTTGCTCATAAGGTGAAATCAATTTCCTCCACTTCCAAGAACCAAGCATTCCAGATGACACTGAAAAGGTGCTTCTAATAGGCCAAAAAGCTATGATTGTATTATTAATACTATGTTACCTCAATATTCTGCAAATCTTCTAGTTATCACCTTACTTACCTCACTTAGGACCAGTCAGCTTAAAGGTCATCTGATAATACTGTATAGTTAGCCAAAATATGACACTGCTTCCCTCTTTGCCTTTTGAGCTTTTGAACCTGTTTCTTTCCTATAAAAGTCCTGCCCTATAAAAAGATGAGCACCACAGTTTGGATCTCCAGTCCTTTCCATGCTCCTGATCCATCAGCCTGAATTAAGCATCCAGTAATTTTTCATCATGTCTGACTGGTCAGTTTCAGTCAATCCTGGATCCCAAACAGGAGTTTTAAGTTTTCATTGCTGCATGGAAATATACATAAAACATGCATTAACAAAGGCATATGTCTCTCACAATTTATGAGGGTGAGAAATTCAGTAGGGTAAAGGTTGCATTCAAGTCACAATAGTTACAGGATACTGAAGAGGATGAATGTAGAGGAATTTTAATCCAGAAACATGGATGCTCTGCCAAGAGAGTATATCCAAAGACCTTTTGAGTTTTCTCAAAGAACTAGTGACAAAAGTTTGTATTGTTTAACACACAGGTTTCACCAATAGATACACGGGCAACATGAAGAACTTACCTTACAATAATTCATTCAAGGGAGATCCAAACAGTGATCTGACCATTGATACTGGGTAATCAGCTGATGTGTTTTTCCATGGGGAAGAATTTCTTCCACTCTCAGCATGACTTCATTGTCTGTAGTTCTTCAGATGGGTCAAGGCCTTGTGTAGTTTTTCTTGGACAGTTCCTAGGTACTCTCCTTGTTGAGCTCATGTTTAGGCAGTTGTATTGATGAGACTTTTAGAGAGTAGCTGCTGATGTTGCTAGGAGGAATAATCTCACAGAAAAATCTGTGATCCTCTGGCCCTTTTACAGCTTCCCTAACCCCTCTTCCACAATGTTTCCTGAACCTTGGGAGTGGCAGTATGTGGTGGGTATATATGTTGGGATTGTTCTCCACAACTCTGAGTTTTAATTGGTTGTGATTTCCTGTAGTGGTCTCTGTAATGTTATTCAAGGTCATGATGCACCCTTTTCTATTGATCACATAGATAACCCATCACACTGGAGAACAATGTTTCTCAACCTTCCTAATGCTGCGACCCACTCATTCAGTTCATGGTGTGGTGACACACAATCAGAAAATTATTTTAGTTGCTACTTCATAATTGTAATTCTGCTTCTGCTATGAATCATAATGTAAATATCTGAGTTTTCCAAGGGTCTCGGGCAATGCCTGTGAAAGGGTCATCAGCTCCCTTAGGGGTCAGAACCTACAAGTTGAGAACCACTTTTATAGAAAGCGATCACACAAACATGTAGATATGACTAAACAAAAGTATCTGGGCTTTGACAGAAATGGGATATGTTACATCCACTTTGTTACTCAAACACTGGGAAAAAGGGAACTAAACTAATGTTTTGTGTTACTTGACACTTTCAGTTTTGTGACAGTGAAGCATTTAGATTGCTGTTGCTATTTTTGTATTGTAATGATAAGTGAGCACAAAATCCATGCCCCTGTAACTTCCTTCATGTTCAGCATATTGGGCCACTGAAATATGCATGTCTTATTCTTATGAATATCATTATACCAATTCCACTTTGATATCCAAACACCAAGACAGCAGAAAAAAATTCTGAAATACTTAAGCAAATACTTTACATGGGATCAAGTCTGTTGAAATCTTAATACTCTCAATACATCCTATTTTAAACATATTTATAGGCTGGAAGAACCCTCCTTTTCTTCCATAACTCTTGAAGCCACTCCCTACGTTCAGAATCCATCACAGCATCAGAAATACAGGAAAAAAAAAACAATGTTTCAAATCTACTGGTGGAATTTCCTCTCAGGGGTTATATTCAGTTAGCCACAGCTCTTCAAAGTAATAGAATCTAAATGGGTTTTTATTAGATTGGCTTCTGTAATGGAAAGCTGAAGAGTCCAACAAAAGCCATCTGTGCACTCAAGATCCAGGCAACCCAGTAGCATCTCAGTTCAAAAAGGTAGAAACCTCAGGAAAAGATGACAGAAAGCCCAGAGAATTACTGGTATGAGTACAATGGCTGAGGAACAGGGACTCTGACATCTTCTGACTGAATTCCACACTTTCTGCTTTTATTCGGCCAGGTACCTAATTTTGGGCCAGTGCAGCTTCCTTTCAGGACCAGTCTTTACCTCTCTGTTTCTCTCACATCTGAATTTTCTCAAGTTACAGCCTTAGAAACATATCCATAGATGCGTTTTAGTAATAACCTAGCCATTTCTGGATCCAATTAAGTTTAAAATCAAGATTAACCATATAGACACAACTGTGATAAATATGCCACTTCTTACCCCCCCCCACCAAAAAAGGCTAAGATAAAATTCTATGATATACTAGATATTTTCATTAATATTGAAAAATTCCTTGGAATCTTATTTTTTTGAACAACTTTATTTTAAAAAACAAAGATAAATGAACAAATTTTAAGCATTTTGCATAAAAGTATATGAATAATTTTTTGTCAGTACTTGGCATTTTTTTTTGTTGTTGTTCAAAAGTTTGATAGTGTGCATTAAGGTCTTACTAGTTGCAATGAGCATAAAGTACATGTAAAACAGGGTGTAACCCGGAATTAGTCAAAGTTTTCTTGGTATGTAAGGATTGAGCATAATGGTTTTTTCTTTTCTTTTCCTTTTTTTTTTCTTGAACTTCACACAGTCTGTGAGTTGTTTCTGGGCTGTTCTGAGCTTTCTGTGGTTAGTATCCCATTATCAGTGACTGCATATTATGTCTGTTCTTTTGTTACTGGGTTATCTCACTCAGGATGATATTCTCTAGATGCATCTATTTTCTTAGGAATTTCATAAACTCATTATTTCTGATAGCTGAGTAGTACTCCATTGTGTAAATGTACCACACTTTTGTATCCATTCATCTACTGAAGGACATCTGGGTTCTTTCCAGCTTCTGGCTATTATAAATAGAGCTGCTATGAACATTGTGGTGCATGTGTCTTTGTTGTATGTTGGAGCATCTCTGGGGTAAATATGCAGAAGTGGAATAGCTGGATCTTCAGGTAGTACTATGTCCAATTTTCTGAGGAATTGCCAGACCAATTTCCAGAGTGGTTGTATCACTTTACAACCCCACCAACAGTGGAGAAGTGTTCCTCTTTCTCCACATGCTCGCCAGCATCTGGGATCTTAAAGAAAGCAGAAATGTGTAAACTTGTGCAAGAGAAGAACAGTGTTTTGCCAAAGTAGAAACATGAGTTTCTGAATAACTACTTTTCAAAAGAAGAAATAGTTAGGTTTTCATTAAGGTCACCAAGTAATTGTAACATCAGCATAACTGCTTTCTCTCCACTAGAATATACTTACTCATATTCCACAAAGGATATCAGGGTTCGATGCTAGAAATGGGTGTAATTAAAGCCAGTTCAATCTTGTCATGACCTACTACTTTTCAGCCTTGTATCATAGGTTCATCACCAATCACTTGTAACAAAGGATTATAACATGAAAATGTGAAAGTAATTTGGAAAAATCATTTTAAAAGAAAATTTCTGATGACAGATTGTTTAAAGATATCATGAAAGGAGTTAAATATTCATAATTTTCTCTTTATGCTACTTAATAACCCTTCCTTTAACAATAATCTGAAACATTCTAATATGTTAAACATGTTTTATAAGAAACTACTTGAATGGAATTCTGAAACTAATGCATGTAATCAGTTGTTGCGATATACACCTTCAAGCCCAGAATTACAGAGACAGAAAGACTAGTGGTATTTGATTCTATAAAAAAACATGTACAATTCGATAGAACATTTAATAATAATTAGCAGAGAGCCCATTTTCTCTCTGGTTAGAAGGTTGTTCTATAAATGCTCATTCCTAATGTGTTTTCCTACCAGGCAAAGGTTAAAAGGAAAGATGGTAATCTCAGGAGCATATGATAAGCCATCTGTGTTTCATCTAATAAGTAATATGTATTTATGTTGAATAACATGTGTATTGATGTATGGAAATAGAATAGAATACAGATTCAATACATCCAAAATCAGTAAATAAAATAGTATGTACCCAAATAGAATACATGGAGGTCAACTGTGACACCAGCAAAGGGAAAGGAGAACAAGTTTAGAAGAAATTGTCTGTAAGTGAATAAATATTATTCCTAAGATATAATCCAGTTGTGCATACAGAAGGCATGCATTTCTGCAAAGTGTTGTGCCCACCTGATACATCACTGAAAGACAGTCAGGCAATAAGACCAGCAGCTGCAGCATGCAACTGATTCAGCAGCAGATGTGAGAGAGACAACACGCCCTGTTTCCAAATTTGCTAGAAGGATAAAACCTTGTTAAAAAGGAAGCTGAATCTGGGTTATTCAGTAATGAGGTAAACAACAGACAGCCAAACGGTACTGCAGAATAAATCAGGATTTCACTGTAGGAGAGGGAAAAGGGGGTCAAGGAGTTGGAAGTAAAATGGAAGGAAGCATCCTCACCACAGAGAAGGATATTTCCATATGAAATAGGCAGCGTTTAAAAGGTCAGTGTCAACATCTGCCAGTACCTTGTATATACATGTGTAAGTGTGTGTGTGTGTGTGTGTGTGTGTGTGTGTGTGTGTGTGCGCGCTCGCGCATGCACTTGTGCATGTACTTGTGTGCATGCATGTGTTTGAACCCAGTTCTGATAGTCTATATGATATAGGCACAGACAAACACCCTCACCAGTTCGCAAAGGCATGGCAGAGGAATTTGGTTGCAAAATGCCTCCAGTTCTAATCTCAGAAAATAAATTTCTGATGACAGAGTGATCTACTTTCTGAACTGTTCTGTTTTTCTACTGTGCAGTGTTTCTGCTGTGTTGTCTCTATTGTGCTGGGGTTTGAAGCGTTGCTCTAAAGCCCCAGGACATTCAGAAGTAAGTAGGATTTTTTTTTTTTTTTTACTCTAAGAATTTCTAACGGTTATTTTTCCTCAAATGAGGTTTCACATTTATATACCAATTTACTAATGACCTTTTATTTTTTAAAATGTAGCATTCTCTCCCCAAGAGCCAAATATGACCTATGGAAGAACTGGTTTGGGGCACTCATCTTTTCCCCAACATCCTTCTCATCAATAGGATGCTTGTACCTCCCCAATTTGAACATTTTCTTAGGAGTACAGCAAAAGATCATCCCTAACTGCTATGGCAAGTTTCCATGTGGAGGCTGAATTGTAAAATTACTTTCAGGAAATGGACTAACTCACTTATTTAACTGTCTTCTATTATTTCTGGTGGTAGCCATAGAATGAAGATGATCTCAACCTTTGCTCAGAGAAGGTTCTTTCTGATATGACTTGTTAAAAACCACAACCAGTTAAAGTGCTGCTTAAAAGTTACTTGGTATTGAGGGGCCAGTCCTAAATGTGACATTTATAAAATCTCTAAAACCTCAGGAAATGTCCTGAGAGAAAGGGTTGAAGCAATGTAATATTTTTAAAAATGGGGAAGATTGCTGGGGAATGGTGTCTTCTAAAGGTGTGGCTGCTGTACTCTCAAATTAGTAACAGCTCTAGGTACCTTCGAAAGACCTGCACAGGACCATTCCAGTCACTAATACCATCAGTAATGAGGTAGGATTTCCATTTCCACCTAAGTAAGGAACTATTGACAACTTGTTGGTGTAAGGTGGAGACATACTTCAGAGAGGTGACCACCAGTTGGTTGCTTCTGCACTTGCCGGCAAACTGACCAGAATAAGTCAGAAAGGAAAAAGATAAAGAAGGACATGAAACATATGTTGGTGGATACCTGAAGGGGAGGAAAGTTGGGAATGGGTATGAGCAATAAACATTTATGTTGTGTGTGTGTGTGTGTGTGTGTGTGTGTTTAAAATTTAAAAAAGAATTTATAAAACATCTGGTTTGTAGAGAACCTTGAAATATAACATACTCAGCCTGCCAATAAAACTCATAAAGAGATCCAAACATCCATAGAGTAAAAGATACTTTTAAGGCAATGACAAGAAATGCTTAAATTATTCATAAATGAAATTCTAAATAAATGAAATAAAATGAAAAAAAAACTAAGAAGAATGTAAAGGGCTACTCTAGTTGATCATAGCATCTTTGCAATGAAAATGATAATAATACTTGACATTAAATAAAATAGCATTTGTATACTACTTGGCACATGTAATTTTCTTGGCAAATCATTTTATCCAATACCCCCCAACATGTCCATACATACTACCATATAGCAGAAAACAAGTAAATGCAAAGGATCTACTGAATGGTACAGTTAATTCTAACTGTCAATGAGTCCAGAGACAGTAGATTTAACTATAATATTTAACACCTTCTGTATTTATTATGGCTAAAACGATAACCTATCCCCATGGTAGCAAAGACTTAATTTATTCACACCTTTTATCGGGTCAGTCAACGAAAGATAGTAAACCTGTTAAGACAAGTTTTATTGAGTGATTAACAAATTGTATCACTCTAATAAGTAAAGGTGATCTGAGACTCTTGGTAGCAGATGCCAAATAATCAAGGTTCATGCCTTATTTCAGGTGTGAGATGTAGACAGTTAGAAAACAAAACCAGGGAACAAATTAGGCATATTCAGTGGAGCAGTGCAAACCTATTACAAGCAGCAGTTAGGAGCACAGTTGGGTTAGAATAGAATTCATATAGTAACAGCTATGTGGAAATGCAGGTAGGTGACACCAACATAGGAGGGGATAACAGATGTTGTCAATGGTAAGTGCAGAAACAAACACAGGAACCCTAGTGGCAGGAAAGATTAAATTGTGATGAAATAAATTATAGAAAACACGGCAGTGTACTTCCACCAAATGCTATAGATACATTTAGAAGAAAATAATATTATCTTTTAAAAAACAACTTTATTTAAAAAAACAGAGATAAATGTACAAATTTTTTAAAGCATTTTTGCATGAAACTTATATGAATATATTTTGTCAGTACTTGATCTTTTTTAAAGGTTTGATAGTATGCATAGCCTTGTGGCACTTCTTGGACAATGATATCATCTTAGCAGGGTACAGATAGTGAAATGACCAGGGTGAGGGTGGGAAGAATGTTGGCTAGTTGTCAATCATATTCCATACAAATGTGTATTACTGCAGAGTACATTATTTCAATGCTCCCCTGTACTGAGTTCATACATTGGGAAACACACTGTTACTTATGATAAATCTGATTATCAACATCACACTCCTGTGGGTGTTATTTTCTTCCCAGATGCAAAGATGAGAAAACCAGTACAAAGCATTTTTGGGTTTTTTTTTTGTTTTTGTTTGTAATTTTTGGAAATCAAGCAAGCTATAAAGGGAAGAGCCAGAACAAAGACCGACTTGTAGAATCCAGCTTTGTAACCAATAGAGAAGTTATTGTTGGGTTTTTTTAATTGTAGTTCAAATTCATGCTGAAATTCCCAGTGCATGTGATAACAGGTAGGAGGTTTGGGGAATGAAGTCAGAAGGCCTTTATCCTGATGGATAAGAGTAGAGAACTTAGCAAAAAGCTAGAGAAGATTAGCAAAGCTCCTGTTCTGTGATTCTATCAAACGAAATAACATTCATTCTTGTTTTGTGAGGATGCATGGTGGCGACATCAAAACCTTCCGGACTCTCACCAAAAACTGAACCTGTGGATTTCATTATGTTGCCTCCTGTCCGGAAAACCTGTTAAATAGATTCTCTTTGGGGTATCTTGCCCTCTCAAGTCTTTCATTCTAGGAGTAGGAATGGCTAACTATCAACCCGGTGTTGGAGAAAAATAGCTGGCAACAGAGATTTATGATAGTAAATATTGCAATATCAGTCAAGAAATACAAAATTTGAAGAGGATACACAGAATTCTGGTGTTGAGCATAATAAGTGTAAGATACTTAGTACATTGTATAGTAATAAATATCATCGAGGAAAATAACAAGTATTATAGGCTGAACATCCCCCTTCATAATATTAGTACCTAAGAATGTGATTCTATTTAAGAAACAGTCTTTAAGAAAGCAAAACTAGGAGGAAGCCTTAGATAGCCTCTCTGCCAAGTACATTATTCTCAGCTTCAATTCTTTACTATTGTACTGGCTCGTCCCAGGTGCTTGATTACAGAAGTCCTAAAAAATGCAAGGATCAAGACATAGGAAATAACAGGATGAGGAAATACTTGATAAATTCGACACAAACGAGACTACAGCCAAAAATGAGACTTGGGCCAACACAATGGAGATAGATTACATTAAATATCTCAATTGATGTGTCTGAGACAAAGAAGCAATAACTAATATCAAAACTAGTTGAATTCTCAACCACTGCTCTGCAGCTTCTTCTAAGGATATGACTAGAATTTAAGCAAAAGAAAGAGACGTTAGCAGGGTCCTGTTACGTAGAGACACCGTTGAGAAGGTTTGAAAGGAGCAAGCCATTAAACACTCATGGTTCATGCTGCCATCAGATGCACAAAGGCACTTGCTGTTTATATCCTTCTAAATCAAACTGTGGTAAATTTTAGGCCCAAACTAGGTCACTCCAGCTGCATTTTGTCTACAATCTTGCTTCATTCCATGATGAATGCCTCAAAAATAATGGTGAAATTTTCCTAAAAATAATGTGTTCCAGCCGTCTGTAAGTCATGTAGGACACTAAGGCTTGCTTAGGACTATATTGCCGCTCACCACCTCTCTTTAAATAAATACCACTTTTTCTCTTATCTACTAAAGAACTTCCATACTTCCTTCCCTTACTTCATATATCCAGATTAATCAATAACAGCACCTCTCCCTTCTCCACACCCAGTACCACCCTCACACTTGCTCCCCTATTTCCCCTTTCTTTTTTCTTCATAGAGGGGGAAACCCCATGTCCCATGGGTACCAACCCACCCTTGGACATCAAGTCACAACAGGATTGAGCACATACCTTTCCACTGAAGACAAACACAGCAGCCCAGCTAAGGGAAATGGATCCAAAAACAGACAACAAAGTCAGAGACAGCCCCTGTTCCAATTATTAAGGGACCCACATGAAGTCCAAGTTGCATATCTGCCACATACATGTGCTTTTCAAACTTGTGTGTGTTTTTAATAACATCTGTATCCAGAGGTGGAAAACATGATGAATTGAATTTATATAACTAACCTGGGAGTTTGAAATCTACAATTTTGATTTTTAGTGTTATGATTACCATCCATACCTCCTGAATTTAAAATAAAGAAGTGTCATAGTAAGATTAGAGAGTGAAATCTTTGCTTGGCTTTTTCTTATAACAAAGACATACCTACCTAAATTAACATCCATAGCTCCAAATGACTAAACCTAGTGATAATGGCTAGTCCAGAGCCAGGAGAGACCCAGACCTGTGCCTTCTGCACCAAGGATTTTCAAAGTATGAGTTTAAAAGGAAGTGTTGGGCTACCTCTGTGAGTACATAGATCACAGAATATTATACATCACTGATATAAGATAGATACATAATTTTCTCTGATTTGGAGAGAGTTTATGTTCCAGCCATATTTCCTCAAGCCAAAACCTAATGCAAAGTGATTCTTAATTCTTTTAAGTCTATAAAATAAAGAAATTGGAGAAGAAAAGTAATAGTTGTTTCATAGGATTCAAACTAACATAAAATGTGAAAGATGTTAACACCAAAACCACAGTGATGTGTCTAGCCAAGGTAATTGATAAACATTAAAAAATATGTTCCCTTCAAAGGAAATAACCCCCTATTAAAAAGAGAATACTACCTCAGATTTATTTTGACATATAAATCAAAGTCTAGCTTCAGAGATTAAAGGCAAGAGTTACTTCTGTTAGGGACTAATAGAGACATCTAAGGTACTACTTATTCTCCATTCTAAAAACTCTACAGCCCTTCAAAAGTACCCTAGAGTTATATAGGCTATGAACACAAAGGGAAAGGGTAGATGGGAGACAGTTCATATGTTTAAAACATGCTCCAGTTTACTACCTAAGCACTTTGGCGAGACCTATTGCACAGGAATAAAATGGGGTCAGGGGAAGATTCCTTTTCAAAATATTACATTTATTGTCAGTGCCACTCAAAGACTCAGATGGAGATGGGTTAGTTCCTGTTACTATAATTTTCATGCTGTCACTTATGGGTCAAGAGATAATCTTTACTTTCAGGTCTTATTATTTAAGAAGTACATTTTATATAACGATACTTGTCACAATGATTGTTTTAGTGGATATGGGGAAAGTATATTGAAATGCACTGGGGAAAAGTCATCATTCTAGATACCATTAAGAGCACTTGTGAGTCATGAGAGGAAGACATCTCAAGGTCAAGAGGAGATTCAGAAAAGCTCAAGACTCTGATAAGCTCACACTACAAGAAGGAGACAACCACAGATGTAGCTGAAGTTAATACATAACTATAATTATGTCTAGGAAATAAACATGTAATTGAAAGCTTACTGTCCCGTGATAAACATAACCAAATGCACATGGGTAAGAAAAATTGGTTTCTCTAGATGGACTTCCCACTTTACCTTTCATAAGTAAAGCAGCCCTGAAGTCAAAGCAAAGCAAAGCAAAACCAAACAACATAAAACGAAACTTTGTTGTTGTTGATTTAAATGTCCAAAGTACATGGAAAGCAAAGAGTATGATTAGGCCTTTTAGATTTCAGTTATGCACATTTATATAAGCACCCTATTATACCCTTTGAGCATGTTGTACTTTTACAGATAATGAAGTAAATATTTTATTTTCTATATGTAATATGTATTGAAGTGAATGAAATCAGCATACATTTGTCTGTATCTGGATTCCCACATAACTAACTCACAGTGACATTGATTCACTCAGTAGGCAGAAACTGCATGACTCAAATCCTCTTCAATCTCTCACCACCCAATACTGTTGTGCGGTTCACTAATTTACAACACCTGAACTTTAAGGTGCATAATGGTGTTTATGGTGGTGTCTTCCCGAGATGCTGAGACAATAGTGGGAAAGATTTAAAAGGTCAAAATGTCATATTGACAGCTTTCATACTATCACAAGTACATGCAAGAAAAGGACAGAATTAAGCCTCTTAGACTCCAGGCATGCACCTTTATATAAACATAACATTATTGAATCCAAAGAAAAAAATTAATGAACAACAGAGAGTTTACATTTTGATCATTTTAAAGTTCATGTTCAAATAAGATTCTGCAGACTCTCTTTGGTCTTCTCCTGGATATGCTAAACCTCTACAGAGATACTGCTGGCTTTGAGGTTCCACAGAGTAATATATTTTTCGCAAATACTGCTTGTTATTTTAAGACAAGACATGCCAGCAACTGAAGATTATGTGTGTGCATAAAGGAACAATCTCATCCTCAAAGATTTTCAAAGGAAGCTACAATATGCATAACAATCTTGGCATATTTTTATTAATATGAATTAGAATCCTACAAATATATTAATTATTCAAGAGTTTTGCTTGGGAATAAAAGGAGAGACATTTTGTATGTCTCAACATATTTAAGTTATACTTTCTTCAATCTTTGAGTTTTAGGAAGTAATCCTTTATAAATAGAAAAAGAAATGGAAACAACATATAATTTAACACCTCTAATTCATGGTTACTTGTTCTTTATCAGAATTCAAGCTCTTTTCACAGAGGAAAAAGTGAAATCCCATCGACTCCCATCCAGTACATCATCAAAATACCCATTTAATTTGACCATTTTTCATCTATTTTTTAAAAAATTATGTTTAATCTCTATTTACAGTACAGTTGTTATGACCCTCCCAGAACGCTCTGCAAAAGTTTATCTCATTCCCTCTCCCGACACCACACTACTTCATAATTCTATTCATTTTCCTGGCCCTCTGGGCTTCTCTCCTGTCTCCCCCCTCATACCTTCTTATCCTGCCTCCCCTTTTCCCCTCCACCTCTCCTCTCTCACCCAGATCTCCATCCCCAGCCTCCCATGATTATCTTGCTCACCCTTCTAAGTGGTATTGAGGCATTCACACTTGGGCCTTCGGTCTTGTTAAGATTCATTTACTCTATGAGTTAGATCATAGGAACTCTGAGTGTTTTGGCTAATATCTACTTAACAGTAAGTACATGCCATGCATGTTCTTTGGGTCTGGGTTTACCTTGTTCAGGATATTTTTTTCTAGCTCCATCCATTTACTTGCAAAATTTGTAATGACCTCGTTTTTAATAGCAGAGTAGTATAGTATGCCATTGGTAAATGTACCACAATTTCTTAAACCATTCTTCAGTTGAGGGATATTTGGTCTATTTTTTTAAACATCTGGCTATTATAAATAAGCTTGCTATGAGCATAGTAGAGCATGTGTTGTTGTGATATGGTGGGGCATATTTTGGATATTTGCCCAGAAGTGCTATTGCTTGGTTTTCAGGTAGAACTATTTCTAATTTTCTGAGGAACCACAGATTGATTTCCAAAGTAATTGTAACAGCTTCCAATCCCATCAGCAATGGAGGAGTGCTCCCCTTTCTCTACATCATTGCCAGCATCGCTGTAGCTTTGAGCATTTGATCTTAGCCATTCTGAATAGTGTGAGGTGGAATTTCATGGTGGTTTTGATTTTCATTTCCCTGATGATGAAGGTAGTTGAACATTTCTGTACGTGCTTCTCAGCCATTCAAGATTCCTCAGTTGAGAATTGCCTATTTTTAATTTCATTTAATTACCCATTTTTAATTGGGTTATATGATTTTTTGGAGTCTAGATGTTTTAGCAAGAACTTCTTGATCAGGAAGGTTCCTCCACTGTTGGTGGGGTTGTAAGCTGGTACAACCACTCTGAAAATCAATCTGGCAGTTCCTCAGAAAATTGAACATAGTACTCTCTGAAGACCCAGATATTCTACTCCTGGGTATATACCCAAAAGATGCTCCAACATATAATCAGGACACATGCTCCACCATGTTCATAGCAGCCTTATCTATAATAGCCAGAAATTGGAAAGAACCCAGATGTCCTTCAGATGAATGGATACAGAAGACACAGAAATTGTGATACATTTACACAATGGAGTACTACTTCGCCATCAGAAACAATGACTTTACAAAATTCTTAGGCAAATGCATAGAACTACAGAATATAATCCTGAGTGAGATAACCCAGTCACAAAAGAACACACATGGTATGCAGTCATTGATAATTTGATACCCATCCCAGAAAGCTCTGAATATCCAAGAAACAATTCACAGACCTTATAAAGCTTAAAAAAAAAAAAAGAAGTCAGTGACCATTTAAGAGCTCATACTATATGTAGTATAAAATGTGCACTACCAGACACACATGATCTGCACCTGAAAATTTGACAACCTTGCAGTATTCATATTGCTATAACCACAAAAATAGCACAGTCTCAGTTTCCTCAAACATGCTATGCAGCTAATAACTTTATATTCCCAATCATCCTATATCTGCCTCACAACTATGAATTTATAAGCATACTCACAATGTCCAGGTAAATACTACCAGAGTTGAATGTAATGTTGCAAACTGTTCATCTATTAGTTTCTCCGAGAACTTCCTTCACCCTCTGCTCGGTGTTGATGTCATCTATTTCAAATCTTGCCAAGTATGCATCTCACTTTAGTTCTTTCCTCTCTGATGCTTCTCTGAGTATTAATCAATTACCTCAGTAGTGTACTGCCAACAGCCTTCTAATGCTCGCCCTCAAGGGCTCTTTCCTGTGTACAATATCTTTTACAATCTGAAAACACTAATTTAAAAACACAAATGTGCCGATATATCATGTAATTCCCTTCATAAAACATTTCTGGGAACCTCCATTGCTCTTAGGATACAATTGAAAGTGTTTATTTTTGGCCATAAGTCCTTCTGTGCCCTAACCCCACCCAGATGTCCATCCCAATTAGCTCTTTACACTGTCAGCTGATGCACACTGGTCTTCCACACTCCTCGGTCTGTGCATGGCATATATGGTTCTGCTGTTTCCTGTTTCCAAAGTCAAATCCTACTCAGAGGTTAGATCTCACTTCAAGTCACATGAAGGGACAACAAATCAGGAGATAGGAAAAAATGTTAATGTACCTGTGAATTTCTCTTTTGTCATACATCACAGCTCATTATTCTACTTTGGGGAGATGTTTATCTCTACTAATAACATGCTGGCAGTTGCAGCATTCTGAAAAAAAAAGTTTCAGATTCTAAACCTGTACCTACATGAGCAACTTAGTTTTTTAAAGACAAATGTTTTATGGAGTTCTTGGACCAATTTGAGTTATAGGAGTTTATCTAAAGGAAATAGAATGTGAATAGAAAAAGCCATTTATAATAGCCAGAATCTGGAAAGAACCCAGACGTCCTTCAGTAGATGAATGGATACAAAAATTGTGGTATATTTACACAGTGGAGTTCTACTCAGCTACAGGAACAATTACTTTATGAAATTCTAAAGAAAATGGATGCATCTAGAGAATATCATCCTGAGTGAGGTAACCCAGTCACAAAAGGACATAATATGCACTCACTGACAATTGGATACTAACTCCAGAAAGCTCTGAACACCCCAGAAACAACTCACAGACTATATGAAGTTCAAGGAAAAACAAAAGCCAAAAAAAGAAAGAAAATGAAAAACCATAATGCTTAATCTTTGCACAACAAGTAAACTTTGATTATTTCCAGGTTACATCTTGTTTTACATGTACTTTATGCTCATTGTAACTAGTAAGATTTTTTTAATTGTACAACTTTATTTTAAAAAACAAGGATAAATGTACAGATTTTAAGCATTTTTGCATAAAAGTATATGAATACATTTTTTCAGTACTTGATTTTTTTAAAGGTTTGATACTGTGCATTAAAATTTTACTAGTTACAATGAGCATAAAGTACATGTAAAACAAGATATAACCTGGAATTAGTAAATGTTTTCTTGGTGTGTAAAGATTAAAAATAATGGTTTTGCATTTTCATTTTCTTTTTGACCTATTGTTTTTTCTTGAACTTCATATGGCCTGTGAGTTGTTTCTGGGGTACTCAGAGCTTTCTAGAGCTAGGATCCAATTATCAGCGAGTACATACCTTGTGTGTTCTATTGTGCCTGGGTTATCTCACTCAGGATGATATTCTCTAGATGCATCCATTTTCTTAAGAATTTTGTAAAGTCATTGTTTCTGATAGCTGAGTAGTACTCCATTGTGTAAATATACAACAACTTTTGTATCCATTCATCTACTAAAGGACATCTGGGTTCTTTCCAGCTTCTGCCTATTATAAATAGGGCTGCTATGAACATTGTGGTGCTTGTGTCTTTATTGTATGTTGGAACTTCTCTGGGGTATATGCCCAAAAGTGGAATAACTGGGTCTTCAGGTAGTAAGTACTATGTCCAATTTTCTGAGGAATCACCAGACTAATTTCCAGAGTGGTTGTACCAGTTTACAACCCCACCAACAGTGGAGAAGTGTTCCTCTTTCTCCACATCCTCAGCAGCATCTACTGTCATCTGAATTTTTGATCTTAGCTATTCTGACTGGTGTGAGGTGGAATCTCAGGGTTGTTTTGATTTGCATTTCCCTGATGGCTAATGATGTCGAACACTTCCTTAGATGCTTGTCAGCCATTCGATATTCCCCAACTGAGAACGTTTTGTTTAGCTCTACACCCCATTTTTAATAGGGTTGTTTGATACTCTGGTGTCTAGCTTCTTGAGTTCTTTGAATACCTTGGATATTAGGCCTCTAATAGATTTGATGACTCTTATTGCAACAAACACCTACGCTAACATACATAAAACCTCACACAGATATATACTCATACAAACAAAAATAATACAAATCAATCTGAATCTTTAAAAAGGACTATCATTTTAAGAAACATACTTATTAACCTTATGTGATTATTATACAATGTATATATGTATCATTACTATAGACTAATCATAAAGAAGGAGAATATATGCCTCAGTAAAAGGAAAATTTAAATCTCAACCTCTGGAAGACTATAGGATATCCAGTCTTACATCCAATAGACTTGATGCCATCATGATGTTTTAAACACACATATCTAAGACATAAACAGCTTTGAATCTGGGAATCAAATAGAAACAGCATTTTGAAGAACTTGTTAGAAGACGCCTAGCTTACACCAGATGGGGTTTTGATGGTAATTGTGGTGCAAGCTCATAAAGAAATGTCAGGTTGTAGAGAAAGATTCAATTTGCTTAGAGAATGCCTAAACGACAATGGAATGTAGGTAGAAGTATAAATGGTAAAAGTCTATTTAGAAGGTCTCAACAAATATGATGAATATGTGATTGGACAGCAGAGAAAGGGCAATCCTGGTTATAAAGTGGCAGACACTTGACTGCAATACATTGTGTGCTAGTGTTTTATGGGAGGCAGAATTGGGAAAATGAAACTGGATATTTAGCTAAAGAGAATGTTTAACCAAAACTTAACCACTTGGTTCCTCTTGACTACATTAGAAAGTGCAGAGAGACAATAATTTATATCAATTATAAAAAATATGAGGAGACTAAGATTTATTTTTTTTCTCTAGAAATGTCTTAAAATTATTGTCCCTTTCGACATAGTTCAACACCTTCTGAATAGAGTTTTAGCTGAAAAGCCTAACTCTAGCCCTATTGAATGAACTTGCCTCCCATCTTCCAGGATCCTATATGGCCATCCTTTTCTTGTCATTTAAGGCCAGGAAGCATAGCTAATCCTTTAGCTATTCCTAGAATCCCCCTTTTCTCTGAGAATTTTTTGTTTTATTCAGGCTTTTATGTTTAATATATTCTAATTAAAGTGTATTATTCTTTTTCTAAATTTATCTGTATCTACTGTTCCTTGTTATCTGTGTTTTAGATTTTAATAATCCTGCCTAAGGTTTTATTATAAAATTATAAAACATAGGTAAGGCAAGTATTGCAATACTTGACACTGAAGAATTTCTATTCTCTGGTTAACCATGCCTATGAAATGCATTAAAAAGGTCACTCGTTTGAGAATTCTAAAGTTTCAATGTGGATATTTATCTTGGTTAATTTCATAATTAACTTTAGTGTTTCTCATTATCTTGTGTTTTATTTGCATATGTCCAGAGCAATATCATAGGGTTCACAGCAAATGAACCAAATGTTATGCCCAGATTTCAAAAACCACAGAGACCACCAGAAAGCACAATGCTGATGAAGCACATGAGAGTTTTTATTCAAGCTTGAGCTTGGGCCACTCTGACTTTCTGATGGAACAGGAAGGAGTGTGACTCCCAGCTCTAGGTGAAGGGAGTTTGTAAAAGAAAAAAACCACAAGCAGGGGTTTCTAAGCTTAGCCATTACATGAGAAGGTAAAAGAATGTTGGTGTCTTTCCCAGGACGCAAAGTGGTGACCATATCACATCAATGACAGCAGACAGTACCTTCCTCCAAGGAGAGAAGCTTAAAATAGTTGGGAAGACAAGATGAAACTTATCCTATTGTTTTGTTTTTTTTTTTTGCTTTTTTTGCATAAAACTATATGAATATATTTTTGTCAGTGCTGGATTTTTTTAAGTTTGATAGTATGCATTGAAAAATTACTAGTTACAATGAACATAAAGTACATATAAAACAAAATGTAACATGGAAATAGCAAAGTTTACTTGGTGTGTAAAAATTAAACAGAATGATTTTTAAATACCAAGGACTGCCACAAGGCTGCATTGGTAGCTCTTGAGTTATTAATGATTTAAGGTTTGGTGTATATCCCTAGTCATCAAAGAAATGCAAATCAAAACAACCCTGAGCTTCCACCTCATACCAGTCAGAAAGGCTAAGATCAAAACTCAGATGAAAGTAAATGTTGGCAAGGATATAGAGACAGAAAAACACTTCTCCATTGTTGGTGGGATTGCATCCTGGTACAACCACTCTGGAAATCAGTCTGGAGGTTCCTCAGAAAATTGGACATAACTGAGGAGTCAGCTATTCCACTCCTGGGCATATACCCAAAAGACACTCCAACATTTGTCAAGGACACATGCTCCACCATGTTTGTAGCAGCCTTGTTTATAATAGCCAGAAGCTGGAAAGAACCCAGATGTCCTTCAACAGATGGTATGCACTCACTGATGAGTGGATATTAGCCCCCAAAGCTCTGAAAACCCAAGAAACAATTCATACATTATGAAGCTCAAAAAGAAATAAGGCCAGAATGTGAATGCCTCAGTCCTTCTTAGAAGAGAGAACAAAACACCCATGGGAGGAAATAAATGGACAAACAGAGGAGCAGATGTTGAAGAAAAGATGTTTCAGAGACTGCCTCACCTGGGGAACTACCCCATATGCAGTCACCAAACCCCAGCACTATTGCTGATGCCAAGAAGTGCTTACTGGCAGGAACCAGATATGGATGTCTCCTCAGAGGCTCTGCCAGAGTAATGCAGATACAGTTGACAATGCTTGCATCTAACCATTGGACCAAACACGAGGTCCCCAATGAAAGAGTTAAAAGGGTTTGCAGCCTCATGGGAAGAACAACATTATAAACCAACCTGACCCTCTAGAACTCCCATGGACTAAAACACCAACCATTGAGCAAGCACGGAGAGACCCATGGCTGAAGATGCATATGTAACAGAGGGTAGCATTGTCTGGCATCAATGGCAGAAAAGGCCTTTGGTCCAGTGAAGATTTGTTTTCCCAGTGTAGGGGAATGCCAAGGCACTGGTGTGGAGAGGGTGGGTGGGAGAGGGAGCACCTTCGTGGAAGTAAGTGGAGGGGTTGGGGATTGAGAGCTGGGGCAGGGGGTAACATTTGAAATGTAAATACAGAGAATATTCAATAAAATAATTTTAAAAGAACAAAATGGTGTTTATTCTGTTATTAAAGTCACTTCAGATTGAGACAGATTGTCTCCATGACAGACTTCAAATGGTCAGTTCAGGAGACTAGGTCTAGAGCTCTCTTTATAAGAAGTGGGCAAGTCTAGGCTATAAGATACTGAAAAAAAAATCCAAAAAACCTCAGGTAGCCGATCAGAAACTGCTTTGCTCTGCCATCTGTAGTTCTCCTGTCACCTGGCCCAAGACAAGGGCAATGGGTCAGCAACAGTTTCCAGGCTTTCCCAGCAGCAGTTTCCAACCCTCCCCTACCCCCCCCCCCAGCTCCTCAGCAATGGTTCTGGAACGTCACAAGATATAAGGCCAGTCAATTAAGACAAATGTCACCTGCCCCTCACTGTAATTCCCATATTGTGCTTTAAATTGGGCAGATAAGCTCATTTGGGTGTCTCCATCTTGGTAAATGGAAGACCCCAGCAAGCTGGATTTCTGCAGAATAAACACTCTTTGATTTTGCATAATATTTGACTCAGGACATCATTCTTCAGCAAATCATGAACTCTTACAATTATACATGATGACTATGTTGTTTGTTAATTTATTTGAATATACTTGAATTAACAGGTATGCAGAGGTAGTACCATTTCTTCAGAGTATTTGTCTGCTGATTCACCTAAAATTTCCCCTGCAAAACCCTATAAATGTAAGAGTTTTAGGAAACTGCTTTGACTTCCTCTTTTGCCTCCTTCAGGATGTTCAGGCACTGCTATACACATACACAGGACTGGAAGGATGAAGAGGAGTCTGGAACAGGTCGGGTCTGCAGGATCCTAGTCTGGTTGGGAGTGTGATCAGGGATGTTGGAGTGGAGCATTATGGGGGTGAAGGTGAAGCATGAGAGTTGGGATGGGTGTGGGGACTAGAGCTGGTTGGCCAAGGCTTCTCTAAGGAGTTTAGTTATGGCTCTTTTAGACAATGCTCAAGGAAACAGCTCACTCAGACAATCTTCAGTGAAAGGAAGTTGACATTGTAGGTATACCAAGGACTACATGACCTTCCCCAGGTAGAGGGTGTGGGGGTTGGACTCCCAGATAAGGTCAGAGATGGGGAAGCCCTGCTTGAGAAAGAGAGTCCTCCATTTTGTGCAGAGCTTAGAGGAGCAATTTTTTTTATTAGATAGCTTATGAATTTACATTTTAAATGTTATCTCCTTTCCCAGTTCCCTTCCCTGTTTCTATGAGGATACTCCCCCTTCAACCCACTCTCACCTCACAGCCCTGGCATTCCCCTACACTGGGGTACTGAGCCCTCACAGGACCAAGGGTTTCTCCTCCTATTGATGCCCTGCAATACCATCCTCTGCTACAAATGTCGCTTTTACCTCACTCAGGGTGATATTTTCTAGTTCCATCTAGTTGCCTAAAAATTTCATGAAGTCATTGTTTTTAATAGATGAGTAGTACTCCACGGTATAAATGCACTTCAGTCTTAAGTAGCATAGTTTCCCAGTGTCCATGAACCTTTTTTCTATATCTAAATTTTAAAAATTGTTCCAACTCTCCTGAAGCAATGATAGAAATGGTTTCTGTATCAATAGCCTTTCACTCAAACCAGATCTGTAAATATTTTGTGTACCACTCTGCAAACAATATGTAATATAAAACATATTCAATTATTCCTTTAATCTAGAATAGTTCAACATGTTGAAGCATTCACTATGTTACAGCTGATATAACTAAGGTTAAAGAAAAAAAGAAAATAAAACTTGGCTGAGTTGAATAGCCAATAAGCAATAGACGTAGGATTTGCAACAGGCTGTCTTCACTTGCTGGGCTCTTAATTACATTATCAATCTGGGAATGTGCTGTGAATTTAGCTGAAATAAGGACTAAAAGGACAAAAGAATCATGTCAGTACTTGAAAGTAGATTCAAATTGGCTAAACAAGAATAAATTTACATCTCAGAGGATAGATGCTTGAGATCAAATTCAAATGTACCTCTTAATTTAAAAACTGGGTTTCTGAAATTCACTGGTTCTGTTCGGTGAAGATACTGTTGTATTAAATAATAATAATAATAATAATAATAATAATAATAATAATAATAATAATAATAATGAAAAGGCACCATGCCATGCTAACTCCCCCTACTCTCTGGCCCCAGCATTCTCATAGCAACCGGTGGCTATTTAAAGTCACAGGTATATAGGTCATTCTTCCCTTCCTCCTTCTTTCTTCTTTTGTCCTCTCCATAATCTCTCTGGCCTCTCAAAACTCTGCCCACCCTCCTTTTCTATTGTCCAATCATAGGCCCAGCCTTGTCTTTCACCTGCCTTCACCTACTTACAGACAAGAATCTACAACATACCTAATAATTATTATTTACCTAAAGTTATGCTGAGACTCTTTCAGCATCAACCAAAAGGCAGAGGAGCCTGTCTTCTTCAGGCAGAATGAGTTCTGTGATGCTATGGTACCTCATCAGGTTACCTCGGGTAGTAAAATAACTGTCCGAAGTAAATGCACCCAAATGCCCATTCTAATTTTTAATAATACCATGACATTAGACTAATCAAAAATCCAAGGAAATATTTTAAAGGTAAAAGAATTAGTGCCACACTTACATAAAGGAAAAGTAGGACTAGATGTTACCATTGAATGACCAGTTTCTTGTGGAAGAAATCAGAAAGGATGTTCCAAAATGCCTGGAGTCAAATCAGAGTGAATACACAAAAAGAATCTTTGTAGCTGTGCATGCTTATATTAAAAACAAATAAATAAATTGGAGATATCACTTGTTTGTATTTGTGTCAAACTGTGAACAAAGACTCAAGGACAGGTATAAATAATCCCTCTTGAAAACCTTTGGTTTTCATTATAATAAATTTCACTGTTTGTTAGAAATTTTGATATACACAAGTAATAGGTGATACTCTCAAAAATTCAAAATTATATAATATTACAACAATTAAGGCTGTTTCAAAAGTTAGCTGATATATAATAGTATTAGCAAAAAAGAAAAGAGATCAATGAAAAAATTCTTTGATTCATCTCAAAACAAGAATGGACTACTGTTGTAGTCACGATTTTTATTCCTACACAAAACATCATGACCAAAAAGCAAGTTGGGGAGGAAAGGGGTTATTCTGCTTATACTTCTATATCGCTCTGTTCATCACCAAAGGAAGTCAGGATTGGAACCCAAGCAGGTCAGGAAGCAGGAGCTGATGCAGAGGCCATGGAAGGATGTTACTTACTGGCTTGCTTCCCATGGCTTGCTCAGCCTGCTTTATTATAAAACCCAGGTCTACCAGCCCAGGGATGGCACCACCCACAATGAACTGGGCCCTCCCCACTTGAACTCTTGTTGAGAAAATGCCTTACAGCTGGATCTCATAAAGGCATTTTCTCAACTGAAGCTCCTTTCTCTGTGATAACTCCAGTTTGTGGCAAGTTCACACAAAACCAGCCAGTACAATTGACCCCTTGTCAACTTGACACACAAACACATCACTATTAAGCCTCAACCCTTGCTTTCTTGTTCATCCCCAAGATATAAATAACCTTAAGAGTCCCACTCTCTTTACTAATTCTTACATATTAAAATTGCAATACCCTTAAAATAGCCTCTCTCTTTTAAAAATCAAAGTCTTTTTACAATTCAGTCTCTTAAATATGGGTTCCATTTCCTCCTTCAAGAGGTAAAAATATCAGGGCATAGTCACAAAAGCAAAATCAATCTCTAACCATCCAATGTCTGGGAATCCACTTACAAACTTTTAGGCTCTTCTAAGGGCTTGGGTCACTTCTCCAGCTCTGCCCTTTGTAGCACACACCTTGTCTTCTAGACTCCAGCTGCCTGTTTTCCACTGCCTTCTGCTGTTCTTGGTGGTTATCTCATGGTACTGGCATCTCCAAAACACTGCTTTCCTGGGGCACTAATTACAACTGAGGCTGCACCTTCACCAATGGCCTTCCATGGCCTTTCACAGGGCGGAACATCAGCTGCTCTCCATGACCCTTTCATTCCTTCAAAACCAGGACCATTTGGGTGATTCTTACACAGTAAGTCTAGTCACAGCATGAGGTACAACCTTGGCTATCTGTGGAACACATCCTCTTTGTGCTCTCAGAAAACAGCTCCCAGAAGATTTCACCTCAGTGATGATAGTCTCTTCTTAATCCCCACTAATTTCTTAGCTCCAGCTGACCAGCATCAATAGTCCCAGTAACAAAAAGGTTTTGTAGTTCTACTATCTTGTTAATCACAGCTGATTCTTCAGCCCCGACTAACCAAAACCACATAATCTTCACAATCGAAATAACAACAACCCTGATAAGAGTCTTTAATCTTCCCTCTGAAATTTCACAAGCCAGGGGTCCATCTTCTACACTGTTCTTAACATTATCTTCCAAGCTCCTACAGAACATCCCAGAGCTCTTAATATTTCAATGGCTTTCCTACCTCAAGGTTCCAAAGTCCTTCTACAGTCCTCCCCCAAAACATGGTCAAGTTGTCACTGGAAGACCCCCACTATGCTGGTACCAATTTGTCTTAGTCAGGAATGGATTATTCTTGCACAAAACATCATGACCAAGAAGCAAGTTGGGGAGGAAAGAGTTTATTTAGCTCACACTTTCATATCACTGTTCATCATCAAAGGAAGTCAGGAATGGAAACCAAGCAGGTCAGGAAGCAGGAGCTGATGCAGAGGCCATGAAGGGATGTTACTTAATGGCTTGCTTCCCATAGCTTGCTCAGTGTGCTTTATTATAAAACCCAGGTCTACCAACCCAGGGATGGCTCCATCCACAATGAGCTATGCCTTCCCCCCTTGATCACTAGTTGAGAAAATGCCTTACAGCTGGATCTCATGGAGGCATTTCCTCAACTGAGTCCTTTTTTCTGTGATAACTCCTGTTTGTGGTAAGTTCACACAAAACCAGCCAGTACAGCTACATTTAAAATTAGTAGAAGAAAAATCACAAGGATCAGAGTTAAAGTTAATGAAACAAATTCTAAAGGAATAAAAAGGCTATTCAAACACAAAGAGAATTCCTTATAGATTGGAGAGATCGCTCAGTAGTCAAGTTTGTGTGCTCTTCCTCCAGAGGAACAGAATTCAGTTTCCAGTACCTCTGGTGGGTGGCTCACAACAACCTGTAAGTTCAGTTTTAGGGATCTTACACCCTGTTATGGCCTCTGTGGGCACCTGCACATGCTCAACCATCATGGCTATACACAAAATATTTGTTAGAAAAATGAATACATTCACTTTTTACATACAAATTAAAAATAAATGCTAAAGCACAAATTTTTCTGAACAAGGAAATGTCACAATTTTAAAATAATTATCAGATGCTGTAATAAAAATCCTTCAATAAAACAAGAAATAAATTTTGCTCATATTTGTTCTCATTTGCCATCTGTGTCTGTGATGAAAAGCAACTTGAGGACAAAAGGCTTCATTTAAATTTATGGATTATAGTAGATCATGATGGAAATCAGATAAGGAACTGATCAGAACATGGAGGCAGGAACTGAAGCTAAGGCAATAAATGAAAGCTGCTTATTTTTAGTGTTCTCTCTCCAATTCTCTCAGCTTGTGTTTTTTATGCAACCTAGACCCATTTTCTAGGGATGGTGCTGCCCACAGTAGACCAGACAGTCCCACAACAATCATCAACCAAGTTAGTCACCCAAAGACATGTACTTTAGGTCAATCTTAAAATGGCTATTTCTCATTTGAGGGTCTCTTTTCCTAGGTAACCCTAATTTGTGTTAAGCTGACAGTAGAAGTAACCAGTATAACATTCAAAAAGAGATTTTCTTTCAAAACATGGGGATAGTGGAGTCATATTTGTTACGTATCTTTCTAATCTATATTACATACTCTCTTTATTCTCTATTGTGATAGAATAACTAAATATTTAAGAGAAAAAAATTGCCTATTGATTTCTGAGCTTTCAGTCCATTTGCAGTCCCATTGCTGTGAGTCCAAGGCAAATAAAAGACATCTTGTAAATGGAATCATATTTGTTGACAGTAGGCTATTTAATTCACTTTAGTAAGACAATAAGGAAAAGTGGAGGGCAGTACAGTTGTCTACAATGTAGTTGCATGAACCCATTTCTTTTAACTTTACCACACTTCATAGAAACATATTCAGCTACACATTTATTAATGTAACTTTATCTATTAAAATGTTTGAACCCCACTCCAGACTCTTCTTCTTTACCTAACCCCTCTGGGTCTGTCAATTATAACTCAGTTATTATTACTTAAGTGCTACTTAATATCCACTTTTAACTAATACATACAATATTTGTTTTTTCTGGGTTTGTGTTACCTTTGCAGGATTATGTTTTTCTAGTTCCATCCATTTGCCTGAAAATTTCATAATGTTATGTTTGTAACAGCTGAATAATACTCAATTATATAAATATACTATTCTCTTTATCAGTTCTTCTGTTGAGGGACATTTAGGTTATTGACAGTTTATTAGTTTATAAACTAATAAACTTGCAAGGAACAAAGTTAATCAAGTGTCAGTGTGGTAGGATGGTATAACCTTTGGGTACATGTCTAAGAGAGGTCTATCTGGGTTTTGAGGTAGATGGATCTAGATCTTTCTGAAGAAGTACCATATTGATGCATGGATCTCCCTTTGAGGGGAAACAAAATAAATACTACTGAGTACTTGGGGTGGGAAAGAATGGGAGAAATAAAAGCACGGGAGAAGAGATTGGTGGAGTGAGAGAGTTAAAGGAAAGATAGGTTGAATTGGCTGTTATTTGGGAATGAATTGGAAATATAGTAGAGTCAGAACTTCCTGGAACCTATGAAGACTCTAAGTAATGAGAGATAAGGAAACTCAACTCCCTATCTCTTGTAGTCAATGAGGCTTCTAGTGGTGAGACTAGGTGCCAAGGGGTACAGTGGAAATCTCCAAACAATCCAGACTATTCCTAAGACAAAGATTGCCTTCTGAAAACTGACAGTTTATACCCATTGTCAAAGACAACTCCCACATAACTAATTAAACGTGGAGAAGTCTACACGGTGTCTACATGAAACCTAGTCCTTATGTTCTAGTCTCTGGTGCAGAAGGGTACTCTGTAGGCTGTAGAAAGAGAAGTCTGGACATCAATACAGCCACAAAACCTTAAACTATCATTTTTTTCCTGCCTGGTAAATAGACTAGTGCAATGATGACACAGAACTTATGGATATCACCAAAAATATCTGATTTGACTTAGGGCTTACACCATTCTTGACTCTGCTTGAGTAGCAAAGACAAGAGACTAGATAGCCCAGAGTTTAAGGCTAAAACCAAATACCATTTGTCCAAAAAATAAAAAAAAACAAAAACAACCACAAAATAACAACAAACAAACAAACAAAACAACTAATAAAATACTACTAATGATATTCTGCTTTACTCACAGATCAGTGGTATAGACCATTACCAGCAGAGAGGCTTCCGGTTGTCTATGGGAACAGTTGCAGAGACCCATAGACAGACATGAGATGGGGGGGGGGGGGGGAACAGGACAAGGCCATCTGTATCAACTAAGCAAGCTGCATATGAGCTCACAGTTTCAGAGCCTGAAGTACAGGTCCAGTATGAGTCTCTACCAGATCTTGTACACATATATTACAGCTTCTAACAAGTATTGTATCAATATAAATAACATGTTCATGAGTTCTAGTAGGAATTAAAAAACACACAGACTTGAAATCTGATAAAATACAGTGTGCATTTACACCCTCCTGATTAGAAGCAAGATAATTTTAACAAATCTTTCTGACATTTTTGCCAAAATAATTGCTAAAACTTCTATCTAGAACAGAATAAAATCAATGCCTTATATGTCCTGAGGTTTTCACACTCAACATGAACCCTCAGAGAACATACTTGATGTCTTGCTGTTTATGATGTTCACAACGCTGATATGTAATCAGCTACAGAAGGCCAACTCATTTCAGCAACAAAAACAATTAGTTATTAGATTTCCTGGGTGGATTGTTTTCCAGTCTGAACATCCGTTTGTTATTATTAGAGAACAGTTACTTCACCACTGAGACATTCATCAATTTTCTAAGATCTCAGCTTAAAACCAATTTTCTTACAACCAGTATGGGCGTGATGATGCTCTCAGATTCTCTTGATGTTTTGAAGGAAGATGGCTGACATCAGGTGCTTTCTTGAACCTCTTAGAATTGTTTGAAAATTTCAATACTTTCTTCCAAACTTTGTACTTGTTAAATTGTGTTTATCTTTTTATGATCTCTTGCTCTGTGTGTGTTCATCTATGTGTGTGTGTGTGTGTGTGTATGTGTGTGTTTATAGATGTTCACATATACAGGTATATGAACATATGTGTGCAAGCCAAAGTTTGTCCTTAGATGTCATCTCCAATCTTTTTGACATTACTTTTTGTGACAGAATTTCTCAATGAACCTGAAACTCACCAAGCAGGGTGGCTGGTCAATGAGCTCTAGAAATCCATCTGTCTCTTGTTCTTTCTCCCCCACCCACTATCCATAGCACTGGAGTTACAGAGAGAGGCTCTTTCATCAGGCTTTTTACATCCCTTTCTATGAATCAACTCAAATCCTTGTATTTCCATAGCAAGGCCTTGACTAATCTGAGATTTCTCCTTAGCCCCTTTTGCACTTCTAACAGAGTTTAAATTTTATGAAGCAACATGATGAGGTAGATGGTTTAGTCAGAAAAGTGATTGCAGTACAAGGGTAAAGGCCTAAATTCAGATTCCAAGGACCCACATAAAGAGCCTATATCGAGTGCATTCTGATCACCTTAGTGCTTGGGAGGCAGAGACTTTAGATCACTGACAAGGTACTCGTGCCGTACAGATCCTGCTGCATCATTCAGCTCTCGGTTCAGTGAGAGACCCTATCCAAAACCAAGTTATAGAATGACTGGGAGGGGAGCCTAACATTGATCTCTGCCATGTCCATACAAATGGGCAAACACAAAAACATGTACAATTATGTATAAACATATACAGCACATATACACATACAGAGAAAGAGAGAAAGAGAGAAAGAGAGACACAGGCAGAGACAGAGACAGGGATAGAGATAAGTGATAAATGCTACTGTTCTGTGGATAATGCTTTCCCAATATATTCACATGCCAGTCTTTGTTCTTTTCCATATAAAGAGTTCGTACTGGTCCCAGTGAAAACCATCGTGGATGTGTGAGTCTAATTCTCACAACCCCAAGAAGGTAATTTTAGTAGACAACTTGAAACAAACCCATAGTTTGTGCTTTCTAAACCCTTCATCATAGAATTCAGCTTATTTGTTTTTTAAGCAGTTCAGATGTTTTATCCCTACATCAACAAGCTAATAAATGTGTGTTTGTAGCTTCAATAGAAACTTACTTACATTCACAGCTCTCTTCTCCTGTGAGCCCCTGGGTCATAGGACTAGCCTGTGTATCCTGTGACACAATAGGTGTCACAGTTGTTAATCACGAAAGCATAGCTTTCTTTTGTGGCCACTTGGATCTGCAAAATAGCTTCCATTCCAGTTCTTTGTCATGCCAGTTCTTTTGGAGACACAGTCAGGATCAGGAGATCAGTTTCTGTTCCTGTTCTGCCTTTGGAGAGATGAAGTCATCAGCAAGGCAAATCCAGAACGTGCTGGATTTGGTGATTTTAGCCAACAGGCAGACGTCCCACAGATGTCCAGAAAGTCCCTCACTTTGCCTCTGTGCCAGTTCCTTAATTTGTGGCAGGAACACATCATGCATTGCTCCATCTGCTAGTCTGTCACCTTCAAATGTGAGATCCATAAAGATGCTACATCTATGTATTTACTTCTTTGAGGCACTAATGTGACTCTGTTGCCTCTCTTTTTGCTTTCTCCTAACTGCTGCCTAAAGTGAAATCTTTTTTTTTTTAACATTATCTGTATTTGTTACATGCAGCACCATGTTTTGCTATATGTGTGCAATTTGGAATGGCTACATCAAGTTAATTAGCATATGGTTTGCATCACATGTTTATCTTTCTCAGTGATAGGAATGCTTGCAGTTGCTTAGCAAATTTCAAACAGAGAAGACATTATTATAAACCACAATTGCCATGAGAAAGAATCCTGATCATTTTCTGATAGCCTTCTTTCTAATTAACATTTGATGCTCTTGGACCTATGGCTTTTTAATGACTCTCCTTCCAATCACCACAGACTCTCTAGTAATATCCACTTGACCCTCTGTTTCTATAAGTTCAGTGTGCTTAGATTTTATACAATATATTGTAATATAATAGTTTTTTCTAACTGGCATATTTTTTACACAGTATTGTCCCATCAATGTTAATCCCCATTGTCACCAATGGCAAGATGCTTTTTTCTTCCTTAAGGGGAAGGAATATTCTACTGTGAATGCATATATTTTTCTAGCCAATCATTCAGTGCTGAACATTTATGATGATTCCATATTTTGGCTATGGTGAATAATGCTGTTTTGAAACAAAAACCAACAAACAAAACACTCAAAAAATGATACACCTTTAAGACACTTACTATGTTTCATTTGGCTACATACTCAGAAGTGTAATTTCTAGAAGAAATACTAGTTTTATTTTTAAGTTTTTGGTCTCCATACTATTTTCCATAATGTCAGTCCTAACTTATCACCCTGTACAAAAATCCCCTATCTTTCATTACAGTACTGTTCTCTTTCTTTTTATAAAAGTAGTCATTTTAACAGGCACTGCCACATTTTGGTTTAATTTTTCATTTCTCTAATGATGGTTGAGGTTGAATTTATTTACATATGCCTTTTGTCCACATCTCTGTCTTTTCTGAATGAATATGTTTTGGGCTTTCTGCTAATTTTTAACCAGGCTTTGCTTTTTATCACTACTACATCCCATAAGGAACTGTTTGGTAGTTGACTCTGTCTTAACTCATTTCCTGATACTATAATAGACTATAACAGAATGTTTGAGGCCAGGTAATTTACTGGTTTAAATCCCAGACATTTATTGATTTATTTGACACAGTTCACAAGACCAGGAAGGAAAATATCAAGTTAAATAGGTAAAGCCCTTTGTAAAGCTCTTCGTTGTGCTTGGCAGAAGACTTGGCAGAAGAGCAGATGGCAAAGCTGAGGGAACATATATGTTCAAGTCTCCTGTTCTTCTGCAAGAGCCACTGATCATACCCTGAAGCTTCCACCCTCATCCTCAGCCAGCAATAGTTAAGTCGGTAAACTCTCCCTTTAAATATTAGTAATGTGAATTTGGGACTAAAGCCGTGACACATTAAATCTGAGATACATAATTAAAAACATAGAAAAACTCATGATTTTCAGATACAGGGTTTAAAAATATCTCTTGCATCCTATAAATTATCTCATCACTTCTGCTTGCTTTGTGGAAGCTTTTCAGTTTGATGTAATTCCATGTATCTATTTTTTCTTTTTCTACTTTCTCTTGGGGCCAATCCCCCCACACACAATCCCCACTAGATAATCTCCATGACCAATTTTTTAGAAGACTTTCCCTATTGTCTTTATACAATATTCATCTATTAATTGTTTAAGTACTTAGACTCTTGTACCAGAAAATATTCATGAAAACCCAAAAGACCACCAATGGAGGTTTGGGATCGTGTTCTAATCTCCTTCCTTTCTAGGAAGCTATCCAACTTGAATAATAAACTGTCATGTGCCACACACAAATGAACAATGAAAGCCTGGACTTATTTCTGAATTCTCTTGTCTCATTGGTAATTGTGGTGTTGTTATAGCTACAGCTAACTTTTTGTACTATTTTGTTTTTGAAACCAAGTACAGTTACACATAGAGTTTTATTCTTTATCTCATGATCTCTTTCTCCAGTTGAAATCTTCTGTGGGCCAATGTATTTTAGAATATCTATATTTTATATATATATATATATATATATTACAAATAAAATAAAATAGATTACATTTAATTTAAAAGATCATTGGAATAGTGACAGTGATTTCATTCAATATGCAGACCTCTTTGAGTTTGACAAGCTTTTTAATAGCAATATTTATTCCAATCCATAGTCACTGTTTATTTTTACATTTATTTGAGAATTATTATATTTGTTATCAACAATTTGGTTTTTTATGAAAAAAGGAAAAATATTTTATGCTCCATTTATTTATAGACATATTTAGGAAATATCTAGTATAAACAGGATTGTTTACTTGTTTTTTTCAGATTCCTTACATACCATTAATTTATAGGAACAGTATTGATTTTCTATTCTATAATTTTACTAAATTTATTTACACTAAAATTTTGGAGAAATTTAAAGGAGTTTCTTTGCAAATAGAAATAAACATTTTGCTCTCTAATTGTGGTAACCTTTCTTTCTTTGGCCTAAATGAATTGACTTCCAGAATTATGCTGAATAGCAGAATCAACAATAAACATCATTGCCTTTTACCAATCTTAGAGGAAGAGCTTTCAACATCTTGTAACTAAATATGAAGTTATCTGTGGGTTTGTGCCACGTACCTGTTATTGAATGCAAGTTCCTGTTTTCTATGTGTAATTCCTTATAATTTTATTATGAAATGTTGTTGAATACTTCCAAATGTTCCATACATCTCCAATGTAGCAGATATATGATTTTGTCCTTTGTCTATTTTTGTGGTGGATGCTCAACTAATCTTATATCCTAAAAGCCAATCCTACTTGTTCATGGTAAATTATCCTCTCGCTGTGCTGTCAAATTCAATTTGTTAGCATTTTATGGAAGGTTTGAAATCTCTTTGATTCTGCAATAGCGAGCTAAAATTTGCCAGACTGTTAGCCCATATGCTTGCTTACATGAGTCATTTCTTCTTTCAGGTTAACTTTTCTTTTCCTGATATTTGTAAGAGAAACTACAAGCATCCCCAACACATTCAGTAATCTTTCCCAGTTAATGTAGACCATGACCTCATGGTTACATTGAGTTAGCACACTTGGCATTCCATTCTCCCTGCCAGAATCTCCCTTTACAGCTCTGCTCATTTGTTACCCACTCTTTTTCAGAGCACTACCGTGTATTTCAATGGTTGTCCATTTATGCTGCAGAGTCGATAGAAGTGACAGATGAACAAGTTAGATCTATTTAGTCAATGACTTGGGAGGAACATACAAATCAGTACTCAGGCTTTGCTTCAGAGTGAAGCAACTGAATCCTCCCTGTTCTCTCACCCATGAAAGTGGTGCTTCTAAACAAACCATATTTGTCTGACTCTACTTATGAGGGAAAAATATAAGGGATCCATTCAGCTGAGGTAAAATTTAGGTGGGGTGACTTCCATTGTGTGGGTGTAACTACATTCAAAAGGAAAGAGTCTTATGCCTGAGTTTGTGAAAATATCCCCTTCATCTAGGAAAAAACCATAGGAAATGGAAAACTGGGCTATTCTTGCCATCCCAGACTTTCTCAATTTGTTCACACTTTCTCAAAATGAGAATGTAGACTCTGTTTCTTTAAAAATGCGTGATTTGGTTGAGTAAACTGAGCGAGCTAGTAAAAATAGACTAAGACATTGACAGGAGCGTGCACAGGATACATTCTGCTACAGGGAGTGATTTAGTTACTGCTGGGAAGGCATTTTGCAGAAATAATTAAGAACTCAAATCTTAAAAGAAACAGATTAGGGCTGACCTAATTGCATGAACATTTTAAAGGCAGAGAATTTCTTTCAGTTCACTAGAGAAGGGAAACGTGTGGGGGTGATTTGAGAGGAAATAATTCAATAAGAAGGGATTTCTGCTGCAGAAGTCCGGTTGTCAGGGTCAAGGCCACTGTGCTCTTTAGCAGCTAAGAGTAGCTTCTAGCTCAGAGCTAGGAAAGAAACAGAATCCCAGGGCCTTTAAACACAGACAAAATTGAAACAAGAATAGACTTGGTAGCACTTTTTTTTAACGGAGAATTCAGGTAAGAACTTAGCTTAGCTGACAACCTAATTCCAACATGTGAACCCTGATTCAAGATTTACTACCAACTCACAAAAGACACAATCAATGCCAAATCAAAATCTGAGCTGCCTGGCCCATCCGATTCACCTTTCTAAAACTGGTCAATTGTATTTGGGATTAGAGAAGCCAGTACCATCACCATCTCTATCTATTTCAAACTTTCCGGGGAAACCGCTTGTTTGAGGTTATCTTTGATATTATACTTTGTCATGTGACTGATATCCATTCTCTGTGTTGTATAATTTGTCACAGTTGAAAAATTATAGAATTACTTAAATGTATGTACAAAAGATACCACACACTTGGGTCACAGAACATAAAGAAAGAAAACTTGATCATGGACCTGGAAGCTTCTTCTTTACTGACTATCCATTATAGAGCTAAAAGAGGAATGTCCTAGGTGTGTACTGCTGTGAACCAACACCATGACCAAGGCAAGTCTTATAAAGGACATTTAATTAAGGCTGGCTTAAAGGTTCAGAGATTCAGACCATTATCATAAAGGTGGGAACATGTCAGCATCCAGGCAGGCATGATACATGAGAAACTGAGAGTTCTACATCTTCATCAGAAGGCTGCTAGCAGAATGCAGGCTTCCAGGTAGCTAGGATGAGGATTTTAAAGACCACAGCAGTAACTAACACACCTACTCCAACAAGTCCACACCTCCTAACAGTGACTCTTCTGGGCCGAGCATACAGAAACCATCACAAGGAAAGAAGTTATCAGCAACTTTACCTAACTGTAAACACTGATTGAAAGTAATAACCACTTCATTGGTAGAATAGCTTGCATGTTATTGAGATAACCAACAACTTTCAGATTGAATTTAAGACCTATTCCACAGGAGGGAATTCCTGCTTCATACTGTAAACCTGGGACAAATCCCACAATTTAGGGGCTAAGGAGGCAGTATTGGAGAACCTCCTACTATTATTTTGTCCAATGGACATACACCATCAAGCTCCCTTCTGCATACTGATCCTTATCCACACAGGTAAGTGCTGTTCTCCACCCTCCCCACTGAAGCTTCTCTTTGCAGTGACACAAACTCACAGTTTTTCAACGTACAGATCATGGAAGGCAGTCTAAATGGGCCATCGATTTCCCCTCCCACCCTATGGCTTGGGGCACCTCTCAAATGACATAGTGGTGCTGGGGGAAGAACAGATTGCAGATGCTCAGTTCACTAAAACCTAAATCCGCGAGTTCACTTGAAAAGGCCGCTATGGTTACACCGCATTCCAGTGGTCTTTTCAACACTGTATTGTCCGTGTTTCCTCACTTTGGAAATCTGCCTGTAGACAAAAATACTTAAAGTTTTATAATATTGAAATTAATATTCTGTATCGAGTTAGACTAGACAGGGACAAAAATTACCTGCTACAACCCCGGTCACCGAAGTCCATCTCCCGGTACATCATGTCAGGCACACAACCTCCAGTAAGGACAAACGTCCATGGCACTGAGATGATGACTCAGGGTAAGATGCCAAGTACCCAAGCATGTGTCCTTCAGTTTATAGCCCCATCACTGAGGTAGAAGCCCCACCTGGAAGTTTCATTTGTAACCCCAGTACTGGAGGAGGACAAACACAGGTACTTTTCAGGATCCCAAAGACCAACCAAAACTGAAACACCCCAACCGCAGAGACTTGATACTTTCTATGTATCCTTGAATAAATTATAGTGCTTTTGAGCATATGTGTTCTCTATAAATGGTAGTGGTGATTTCCACAATGATAAGGCAACATATTTTAATTTTCAAACTCATCGGAGTTTGTAATATAATAAATCTACATTCTTTTATTCAGTATTCATGTATTTAAACCAATATATCAAATTCTAAATAATTTCTTTTTTTTTACTGTATTCATACCAGATATTTGAGATCTTGATTCTTCCTTGTTATAAATTTCTGCTTACCAAAACCAAAAAGGACTGGGAAATGGGGTTTTCTATGAAACCATTGCACTCAAAGAGTTTGAAAATTAAAGGAGATATCTTCTCAAAATTGAAATTAAAGATCAAGGTGAGTTCCACCATTATGGGATTAAGGTGTGTGTGTGTGTGTGTGTGTGTGTGTGCAGGGGAGGAGTGGGGAGGCTTCTGATATGCATGTGCTGAACTTCTAGAATCAGCAAGGAATTTCAGCTTTTAGGAGTAAACTTAGGCACAGAGGAGCCCCCGGGGGCTAGCCAGGAATCATTATGTCTTAAAACAGCATTCACAAATGATAAAGCCAGGATGCAGCATCTGACTATGAAAGAATTTTATAGCAGCAAGAAGTCCTGGTAAAGGCTAAGAGTGAGTTTGCCAGTGATGGGTGGATGTTAAAGGATTAGCCCTTGTACAAGGATTAGTACTGTCTAGGTCCCTTCTCTTTTGCCTTTCTTAAGATAATGCAGCACTGTGGGATACTGGGAGCCGAGCCAGGAAGGCAGACCTTCAATCAGATATCAAATACACTACCACATTTATCATGCACTTTTTGATTCCAGAAATGTGAAGGAAAAAAAGTGCTTTTCTTTATATATAAATTAGCCACCCTTAAAACACATGATTGTGGCAGTGCCAAGCAGCATGACAAAAGAAAGAACAAATTCTACAATGGAAACTCACTTACATTGTGCAAACGAGTTTTCTCCATAGAAGAATTCCATTCAAAGCCTTACATTTGGGTTGACACTATTTGCCTGCTTTTGACATGCTCAACAACAAGTGTGTATGATTTTGTCACGAAATGGAAACAATACACACTTGTCCTTCCTACAGTTTCCCAGGTTCTCCCTCTACTTGTCAAGGAGCAGCTGCCTGCCAAACACCAGGAAATTAACAGCAATTATCACCAGCTGACTAGCTGCTAGGACGCATCACCGGACTGTAAGCCACCCAGCATGAGACAGAAAACCTTGAAGGAATTAGGTTGATGATTAATCAAAGTTGAAAGATGAACATCTAGGGATCCTCTAATGGAGCAGGCCAACTGAGCCCGGAATTGCCAATCCTACAGTCACAGCTGGTGACTGTGTCAGGATCGGACCTTTGCAGGAGCCAGTTCACAGTCTACACCGAGAAGCAGAAGTGCATTTCCTTCATTCCCAATAATGCCTAGAATACTAACTAAAGTAAATTAACTTACTGGAATAAGTGATCACAATTGTGTATATATGCTAATTTTACATTAGCATTGGGCTCCAAGGTACAAAGACAGTGCTAGACAGTGTGAACACTGGCCTTTTTCACAGATACAAGGCACAGAATTTGCTATGTTCCCTGGAGCCTATGCATACAATCCCCGCCTCTTCAGGCTTACTGACATGTACATTGATGCCCATGAGAACACAGAAACCTTCATTTCCATATTTGGATATAGCATTATGAATAGTGCCCTACTTCTCTGCTCAAATTCTGATCTAGGTAAAACACACATAAAGCTTAACGATGTCAGAAAACTAAAATCAGGGGAAGTACCGTTTTTTGTTGCATTATGATGGCCCTCTAGTATGATCTAAGCAATATCAGAAGCAGCCATGAGGGCAAATCGTTGCTGGGAAAAGCAGATCAAACTTGAGCTGTCTTGAGGCAGAAAGAAAACACAGCAACTGCTCTCAGGGTGTGATTTCTGAACCAGCTTCCTCGGCATTACCTGGACAATTGTCAAAAATTAGAAATGTGTGGGTCTACCCTAGAAATACTGATCGAATCTCTGAGAAAGGAGCCAGCGCTTTCTAGTTGAAGAGTTACCTGTAGTTAGCTAATGGGAGTAAATTCTAATATACTACAGTCTACAGTAATTCATTTTATATTTCCAGATAACTAGGAAGAAGAGCTGAAGGTGCCAACACAAAAAAATAGAGAAATGTTAAAAGATACTGAAATGCTAATTACCACAATTTACTCAAACACATATTTTGTGTGTATATATGTGTGTGTATATACATAATTTTCATGGTGCACCATATAAATATATACAAATACATCATGCATCCAAAAATTTAACTATAGCATTTCTAGGGGACCTTGACCCATAATCTAGCTTTAAAATCATCCATAAGACGGGATGAACAGGGAGAAAAAGCATCTGTGTCCATTTTCTCTTTCTGAGTTCCACAAAAACATCATTCACTACATAATTGTGAGAAGTTAGTGAGGGAGCTTTAGAAAGGGACTAAGTATCTGTGCTGTTTGAACTTCTTTCAGTCACCTGCTGTCTCTCTTCACTCAGTGTGTGTTAATATTACACCTGCTGTTAAGTATGGCCTCTTTGTATCGAAACACAGATGGGTATAATTGAAAGGAATGAGTTAGAATGGCTTCTTCTTTCATGGACTTCTCCCTGTAACCATCTGTACCTTCCTGAAATCACAGGTGTATTGTATACATTTTATTTTATATTTTGCTGTTTCTAAAATGATTTAAAATAACAGTTAATTACTTTACTTGAAGAAAAAAAAATGTTCTGGAATTCTAACTGGCACTTCCAAACTGAATAGAGACTAAATCTCAGTGCTCTGAGTTTTCCAAGGTTACTCGCATGCATACTCATTTTTAAGAACAGTAAAGAAAAACCGTCCTTGTTAGTGATGGGGTTTTATAAATCTTAACTCAGGAATTTATCTAAAAGTCCCCCAGACAAGCATTCCGATCAAGTTCAAAGAAGATACTAATGCAATGCTGGCAATGTGAGTTAATGAAGTATTTATTACAGAAAACTATTTCTTCTTCTTTTCAACCAGAGAAATGATCAATGACACAAAATATATCCAACAATATAATTACCCATGTCATAAATGATCCCATAAAACTTGGAATTGTTTATACAACTGTATAAAACAGTATATTGTCCAAGCTGAAAGCACAGAACCATCACAAACTGATCATGATAATTTTCACCTTATATGAAAACACATTGCTATGTGGGGTTGGTCATTTCCTGTCCCAAGAGGAGTGAACTCCAAAGGCACGTTCTACCTCGAGCCAACAATGTGGTTCCACTTCAATTTCTCATGTCAAATTATGTCCACTCACGTTGTCCAACATAAACCATGGTTCTGCGTGTAAGACCAAAGTTAAAATTAAATAGTCAGCAAAGATTCCTAAAGTCCAAAATAAATTTCGTCTCTTTTGTACATTATAAGGAAAAAAAATAAAATGAAAAGATTAAATCTTACCAGTTATTGACCTCAAATGAGCTGAAGCTTTAAATTAAACATTCTCATGCTTTGTTTTTTTTAAAAATAAAGTTTTCAAAAGCACAAATCTACTTAGTTATGCTAGGTTTATGAAAGGGTTCTTATTGATTCCATTGTAAAGAATGGAGAATTCTGCCAGGCTCAGAGTGACAATCTGTGAAATATGCTGTACAGTCGCTCTAAGACCAAAGTGTAAATTGGTCCTATGTGGCCCAGTTTGAAATTTCAGAGAAAATGCCAGGAAGAAATGGCACAATGCTATTGGTGGATATCAGACTCTACCGACTCAGAGCTAATCAAAAATCACTTATTAGAACTCAAAAACTCTAAATTATTATGTCTCTGTACAAAATAAAAATAAATATAATTTCAACCCGGAACATAATAAAGCTAATAATAAGGTTAGAGTAAATGTAGAGTTACCGAAGGTATTGTCCCCAAACAGGTTTTCAAGTTCGGTGTCTCCGATGAAGAACCAAAACTGAAAGTTCTGTTTTATGTACATCTAGAACATGTTTATTCTAATGGACATGGTCAACATTGTGACAGAATATCATCCATTAAGTTCACACTTGAGCACTGTACAATCAAGTTAAGAAAAATTGCACACACACAAACATTCACATCAAAGGCTCCCATACAGGATTTTAAGGAAGATTCCAGTTTGAGGTTGAACTTTATTCATAGATATCTTGGGCTGCCAGCAGCCCATACTCTACAACCTCTGGAAACAGAGAACAAAATATAAACCCCCCTCACGCCCTTTTTGTCTCAAAAAGAATATTTTCAATATTTTGGAAACTGAGAACTTCAAATTTTCAATTCTATCAGAGACAGGCTTATAAACAAAAAAAAAAAAAAAAATCAAAACCAGAAAAATAATGATTAAGAATAACAATAACAAAAGAAAACAAAACATAGATTTGAGGCTACAAAAGATCATTTTTGTTTCTCAAACAGTGGTACTTTTATTATCAGTTATCAATCCCACAATGAACCACCTCTCAATTTCATGGCTTATACCCTTTTATTTTGCTAACTGCTTTTGTGGGTCAGGGACGTGGGGAACTCTCAGTTGCTTGGTTCACATCAGATCCATTTGGGAGTACTGGGACAGGAGGTCCTGCTTCCAAGCAGCTTTCTTCAGTCATGTGGCTGATGTCTTGATGTTCTTTGTTTTTCTTTCTGTCTCCACACGCTGTTTCTCTCTCTAAGGTCTTGGCACTGAGTTTGCCCTTACTGACTGCCTGAGATTTCAGTGTAACTGCACTCCTGCAATGTCAATGGATTTTCAAGTTGGTTACCAGATTCGGCAAACAAAAATAAAGAAAGCACATGTTCTGAATATCAGATATTCAAGGAAAACTTAGTATCTATGTTGCAATTGCTAGTTAATAGTAACACTACTTCTGAAATGCAAGAGCCATACTTCCAAGTCTTTAGACAATCTTACATGAAGATGAAACGGTGTCACCACCAAAAGTTCCTATCTAGATTTAGAAGACAAAAAGATGATTGAGTGGTACATCCTTGCACATCTGTGTTTACAGTATCTGGAAAATGGAGCCACCAGAGATGCACATCCACATATTGACGGATAAAGGAGAAAAGGTTCACATTAAAGATGAGATTTTTATGTAGCTACAAAGGAAAATAAAAGCAGTACATTTCCAGGAAAAAAATTTTAAAACAAGAAATCATTGTGTTAGATGAAATGAGCCAGGTTCAAAACAAACAAACCAAACAAACCCATGTTTTCCCTTATATACAGAATTTAAATTTGATACTGATTATGGTGTGCATTTGTTTCTTCCTTGTATTGAAAATAACTTTTTCTTCCATAATATACTCTGATTACAGTTTCCCCTCCTACCTCTCCCTCTCTGACTCTTGCTAGAAAACAAGCAGGCTTTTATAATAATATAAAGAATTAAAGTATAATAATACTAAACAAAACCTTACACACTGGGACTGGATAAGACAAACAAACAAAATGAAAAGAGCCCAAGAGAAGACATAAGAAACATTAGCTGCATGCCCCAAGGATTAAAACATAAAATACCCAAAAGCTGTAAGGTCACTGTAAATTTTACCGAGGTTTCAGTAGTGACTTGGGCTAGGGAAAGCATAGCATAGTCAGATGCTCTGAATGAAGCTCCAAGGTGAACAGCGTGAAGCTATAAAGCTGAAACGTGAATTACATAAATTGAAAGCTCTAATGATAAGAATGACGATAATGTGGCATATATATTGGTGGTTGGGGGATCTATAGAAATGGAGTGAGGCCACCCAAACCAAAGAACAACCTGCTGCAGGTGACAGAGCAGGAGACTAAGGCATACCCATGTCTGTTGAGGCAGAGATGATACCAACAAGAACCCCAGAGGCTGACATGGCTCTTGTGTATTCCCGTCACATTTCAGCTTTGCTTTTGTCTGGCTTTTCCTTCCCTATCGCTCTATTTTAGAGTACTAATATTTATTATGTGCCTTAATATGTTGACAATATGTAATTTGTTTTAGATTTCATTTGTCTCAGCCTCAGAAAAGACTAAAATTCCTCACAGAATTACAAGGCAATGACATTATTAAAAGTTTTACTGAACTCATCTTACACCACAAGATGGCCATAAGCCTAGAGGATTTGGGGATAGAATGCTATCACCTGGCTGTACAATATCCCTTACAGGGCCATGTTTTTCAAAATGTTGCCCCCTGTTGTTGGAAGTGTTTTGCAAAATGAGACTTTTAGGAAGTGAGGCCTAGCATCAGAAAATAGGCCGCTTGATGATGAATATTAGGGTTCACATCCCAGTTCTACTTCAGACCCAACATCTCTCTTTATATTTTTGTGCTTTCTTACCTGGTGAGATATAGGGTCCATGACACAGACTTCTACCAATACCAAAATCACCTGTTCTCTTATGCCTTCCCATTATGATGTATTATACCCCTTCAAACAAAGAACCTCAACAAATTCTTCCACAGTGTTTCTGTTTGATACTCCTTCACTACGATGTTAAAATTAAAAAAAAAAAAATTGGAGAAACACCCTGACATATCACATACTAATATTCCAGAGCCTTCTCACTCCAATGAAGTTGATAATTAAATATTATAAAATTAGCATGTTTTTGTTTAATGGAAGTATAAGAAATAGTGATTGAATACTCAACTTACAACATCTGAATTTTGCAGAGAAATCAGTAATACTTTGTATTGTTGCTCCAAAATATTTAGCCAACTATGTACTATATCTTTCTCAAATATGGAATACATCCAGAAGAGGGGTGTAAATACCTTTCAGTATAGTTTTGTGCATATCACATTATCTAGACACTGGCTTATCAACAAATGTTGCATATCCAAGATGTAGTTTTGAATTTAAGTACTTGTCTTTACAAGCTCTTGTGGAATCTTCCTTCTTCTATAAAAAAAGCACTTTTTGAAAAAGCAAATATCTCCATCTTGAATTCTGAAATAAGAAAGAGAACATGGAAGTTGGAGACCTGACTCAGAAGTTAAAAGCACCCTCAAACAGAAGACCAGAGTTAAGTTCCCACCATCTCTCCAAATTGAGTCTCTCTAAACTGAGTTACTCACAACTACCTGTAACTCAGGTTGGAGGGACATCTGGCACTACTAGCTTTCATAGGAATCTGCACTCAGGTTCACACATACATACATACATACATACATACATACATACATACATACATACACACACAAACACACACAGACAGAAAGAGAGAGAGAGAGGGGAAGGGAAGGAGGGAGGGAGAGAGAGAGGAGACAAACATGTGCATACATATATACATATAATTTTAGAAAAAAATGAATCTGTTTTCTTTTTTAAGAAGACATGTGAAAGAGTCATTGGTGATCTGCATTGACTGACAGCTATTTACAATTCTTTCATTACTAAGATGGATAATTTGATGATGTATAGACTATCTGACATATGAACTGAGAAAATATGAGCATGTTTTCCCTTAGTTAATATTGTTATGGTATAGCATCAAACTGCATTTTCTAACATGGTAGTTTATATTATGTTTAAATTTCCTACCACTGGCCTATACAACATGAAACTCTGACATCCTAATGAGTTTAACCCTATAGGATTTTTCTACTGTAGTTTCCTTCACTCCAATAACTGAGTCATATGTTGCAGAGGGAGTGACAAGTTTTCCAAACTCAATGAACTTTGGAGTAGATTTATACTCACACATATTCTAAAAGACAGTAGTCATATTAAAAATTTCACATTCAATAGTTCAGCTTATGAATTTCCTTCGACTCTGAGTATTCAGTAAGTACTAAATCATTTCAAATAAAAAAATCCTACCAGCTCATATACAGAAGAGAATAATTTGATAAAGTTTGAAATTTGGTTTCTTTAAAATATGATAACTAAGCACATAAACATCTGATATTAGACAGTGATTTCTTTGCATTTTTATGTTGCTGCTTTAACTTGCAAGATGGTTTAATGTCCACAAATGTATACTCTTAAATGACTGAATAGATATAAAGAATGTATTTTGAAATGTAGGGCCTCTCACTAGTCACATAGCTTAGTGTGGACAATTGATGTGTCCACTAAGTTATATTATATATCTTACTGGGTATATTTGATATTATAAAAATAAAATCTTAATAGGCTATGCTAAAAGAACTTGGCTAGAAAAAAATTTAAAGGGAAATAGGCATGCAAATGATTTTGAGTGACCAAGTATGACTTAAATGTTAATTTATAGTTGGACCTTCCTTTCAGTTTCTCAATCTTCTAGTAGGAAAAATATTGACCACGTGTAGCCTCAAAGAAAAATCTATCAAAAGGAAGAGTGAGTTGTATAAGGGGCATAGTCACATAAGGCAAAACACATTTATTGGATTCGGTTCTCTCAAGAGGAGCAATGTCAACACTAACAGCCCATAAGCTAATTAGTTAAACTCAGTGGTCTGTGCGAACAACTGCTAAACTCTAAAGGAGGCTGACTTCCCTTTGACTTTCATGGTTATGACCTATAACTGGATTATACAGGTACTTAGAACAAGAATTTGTATATTGGACCTCATGAAATTGAGAAGCTTCTCCATGGCAAAGGACAACATTATTCATACAAAGTGGCTGCCTAGATGATGAGGAAAAAATTACCAACCGCATTTGATAGAAAGCTAATATCCAAAATATAGATAGAACTAAAGAAACAATATAACAAATCCCAAATATTCCAATTAAAAATTGGGTACAATTTGAAACAAAGAAATATCAAAAAATAATCTCACATGGCCAAGAAACACTTAAAGAAGTATTTAACATTTAACATTCTTAGCTATCAGGAAAATGAAACTCATAACTGCTACTGGTACAACCACTCTGGAAATTAGTCTGGTGATTCCTCAGAAAATTGGACATAATACTACCTGAAGACCCAGTTACTCTACTTCTAGGAATATACCCCAAAGACGCTCCAACATACAACAAAGACACATGCACCACAATGTTCCTAGCAGCCCTATTTTTAATAGACAGAAGCTGGAAAGAGCCCAGATGTCCTTCAGTAGATGAATGGATACAAAAATTGTGGTATATTTACACAATGGAGTACTAATCAGCTATCAGAAACAATGACTTTATGAAATTCTTAAGAAAATGGATGCATCTAGAGAATATCATCCTGAGTGAGATAACCCAGTCACAAAAGAACAGACACAATATGGAGTCACTGATAATTGGATAATAACCCCAGAAAGCTCTCAACACCCCAGAAACAACTTACAGACTATATGAAGTTCAAGAAAAACAAAGGCCAAAAAAAAAAAAAATCATTATGCTTAATCTTTACACACCAAGAAAACTTTAACTATTTCCAGGTCACATCTTGTTTGACATGTACTTTAGGTTCATTGTAACTAGTAAGATTTTAATGCATACTATCAAACCTTTAAAAAAATCAAGTACTGACAAAAATGTATTCATACACTTTTGTGCAAAAATGCTTTTAAAATCTGTACATTTATCTCTGTTTTTTTGAAATAAAGTTGTTCAATTAAAAAAAAGAGTCTATATTTTTCTTTTCAGAATGACTAAGATGAATAATGTAAGGGACAGCTCATGCTGTCAAGGATGTGGAGTGCATGGAACACTTCTTGATTGCTAGTGGGAGTGAAAACTTATACAGCCACTATGGAAAGGATCTTGGTGGTTCTTCAGAAAGATGAAAATTGATGTACCTCAAGGTCTAGCTATACCATTCTTGGATATATATTCAAAGGATGCTTTGTCCTACCACAGGGACATTTACTCAACCATGTTCATTTCTTCTCTATTCATAATATTCAGAAATTAAAAACAGCCTAGATGTTCCTATACAGAAGAATTGACAAAGAAAATGTGGTACATTTACACAATAGAGTGTTATTCAGCTGTTTAAAAAATGACACCATGAAATTTCAGACAAATGGATGGAACTAAAAAAACTCACCCTGAGGAAAGAGACCCAGACCCACAAAAATAAATATGGCATGTATTCTCTTATATATGAATATTAGCTTTAGTCCTAAAGAGGCTAGGCATAGAAGAAAGCTCTAGAGGTGATGCATGGATCTCTCTGGGAAGGGAAAACAGAATAGACTTAATGGATGGAGTGGAGACAGGAGTTGGGGAGGGACAAAAAAGGGAAGATTTGTTGGTAAAAGAGAAATGGAATGGAAGGAAGAAATAAAGGGACACACAGCTAGAAGTGTGGAGCATTTGAGCAACTGTATGAAAATATAGTGCATTGGAAACTTCCTATAAAATATGAAGGTATGAAGCTTTCTTAATAATGAGGGAGGAACAACCCCACTGACCATTTCTTGTCACCAAGGGAAGCTTCTAGTGCAAAGACTATGTTTTGTACAACTGAGCTGTTGTCCAAGACAGTTCCATGGAAATTCCCAAAGTATGTTTGGTGATATGAAGACTATAGTTTACTCCCTTCAAACTGACAACAAGTGTCCTAGGTTGATGTGTTTATGCAGGAAGGCAGGCACAAGATAAGATGAGGCCTGTCATTGTATGAGAAAGAAGGATAGGTGGAACAAAGTTTTAGAAAAAGAGGGAGAAGCAAGGAAAAGGAGGAAGAGGTAACATGGAAGAAGGCACAAATCATCCTTTTTGCACATTTCTGCATAGATACAGATTGTTATGAATAATTTATAAGGGATGGAGTTGTACAGGATGTTGTCTAGGTAAGCAAATTATATATCAATTGGGACAGAGTTTATTGTGTGGTATTTTTCTTCATGTGGTGACTCATTTGAGTTCAAGTGGCAGGACACATCAAGCTAGCCACAGATTTGAAATGTGTGGGCCTGATATGATAGCAACCCACCAAGAAAATTGTTAGAGGGTAGCCAACACTTGGCTAGAGGGAATGTGAGCAGAGTTCCCAGCTAGTAGAGATGCAGTCAAAAGAGAGAGAGGGGTAGTAAGGGAGGGAGAGAGACAGAGAGACACTAACCAAAGGTTGGCCCCAATGAGATAAATATATTGGACCCAAGGAGCATAAGGAATGCTTTTCCACATGAGCCCACAGTTCAGTTCCAACTTTCTCTAAACTGACTATCCAGGAAGAGACCACCAGGAACTCTCAGGGTGCAGGTAGTGCAGTACTGCCTAGGAAAGGACTGTTCCAGCACTAATCTGTGCCCAGAGCCAAAGCCAGTCCACCACTATTAGAATTCATAGCCTACACACATAGAGGGGAATACCAGGAGCAAACTTCATCATGAGCCCAGTGGCCCACAGACCCACAGGAAAGACAAAAGCAAACATGCATAGTATCTGTCCACAAACCAGGCCATATAAAGGATAATAGATAGAAAACTCCAACACAAGGAGAGAAATTATACCCTAGAAAAAGTAAGAAAATAATATTCTTGCAACAAACCCAAAAGAAGAAAAACCCACATAATTCTACCTTTAAGAACAAAAATAACAGGAAATATAATCACTATTCGTTAATACCTCTTAACATCCATGGACTTAATTCGCCAATAAAAAGATATAGACTGTCAGATTGGGTACATAAATGGAATCTAGCACTTTGCTGCATACAAGAAACTCATCTCAATGACAAAGAGAGATACTACATCAAAGTAAAAGGCTGAAAATAATTTTCAAAAAAAAAAATCCTGGAAACAAGTTGGAGTAGCCATTCTAGTATCGAATAAAATAGCTTTTCAACTAAAGTTATCAAAAATAGATAAGGAAGGACACATTTTACTCATCACAAGCAAAAATCTATCAAGATGAACTCTCAATCCTGAATATCTATGCTCCAAATATAAGGGCACCTACATTCATAAAAGAAACTCTACTAAAACTCAAAGTGGGAGACTTCAACACCCCACTCTTCCAAGACAGATCATGGAAGGAGAAACTGAAGAGAGACACAGTGCAACTAACAGAAGTTACAAACCAAATGGATTTAACAGCTATCTATAAGAGATTTTATCCTAAAACAAATATATATATATATGTGTGTGTGTGTGTGTGTGTGTGTGTGTGTGTGTGTGTGTGTTCTTCTCAGCACCTCAGGGTACCGTCTCAAAAATTGACAATATACTTGGTCACAAAAGAGGCCTTAACAGACACAAGAAGGTCAAAATAATCAAATACATCCTATCAGATCACCATGGACTAAGGCTGGTCTTCAATAACAACAATATCAACAAAATTCCACATACCCATGGAAGCTGAACAAGGAAGAAATAAATAAAGAAATTAAAGACTTTTTAGAATTTAATGAAAATGAAAGTACAATATACCCAAATTTATTGGATACAATGAATGCAGTACTAAGAGGAAAACACTTAGCTCTGAGTGCCTCCAAAAAGAAACTGGAGAGAGCATACACTAGCAGCTTGACAGTACAACTAAAAGCTATAGAACAAAAGAAGCAAATACACCTGATAGGAGTAGATGGTAGAAAATAATCAAACTCAGAGCTGAAATCAACCAAGTAGAAACAAAAAACTATACAAAGAATCATCAAAACCAGGAGCTGTTTCTTTGAGAAAATCAACAAGATTGATAAACTGTTAGCCAGTATAACTAGAGGGCACAGAGAAAGTATCCAAATCAACAACACAAAAATGAAAGGGTAGACATAACAACATAAACTGGGGAAATTCAAGAAATCATCAGATCCTACTACAAAAGCCTATACTCAACAAAACTGGAAAATCAAGAGGAAACGGACAATTTTCTACACAGATACCAGGTGCCAAAGTTAAATAGGATCATATAAGCCATCTAACAGTCCCAAAACTCCTAAAGAAATAGAAGCAGTCATCAAAAGCCTCCCAACCCCCCCCCCCCAAATATATCAGAAACAGATGGGTTTAGTGCAGAATTCTATCAGACCTTGATATAAGACATAATACCAATACTCTCCAAACTATTCCACAAAATAGAAACAGAAAGACACTATCTAACTCATTCTTTGAAGCCACAATTACATTCATTTCTAAACCACCCAAAGACCCAACAAGGAAAGAGAACATCAGACCAATTTTCCTCAAGAACACTGATACAAAACTACTGAATAAAATTCTTGCAAACCAAATCCAAGAACACATCAATATTCACCATGATAAAGTAGGCATCATCCCTGATATGTAGGGATGGTCCAATATATCGAAATCCATTAATGTAATCCACTATATAAACAAAAAAAAGCCACAAGATCATCTCAGAGATGCTGGGAAAGCATTTGACAAAGTTTAACACCCCTTCATGTTAAAAGTCTTGGAAAGATCAGGAATCCAAGGCCTATACATAAGCATAGAAAAGCAATATACAGCAAACCAGTAGCCAACATCAAACTAAATGGCGAGAAACTTGCAGCAATTCTACTAAAATCAGAGACTACACAAGGCTGCCCAGTCTCACCATACCTATTTAATATAGTACTGAAATTCCTAGCCAGAGCAATTAGACAGCAAAAAGAGGTCAAAGGTATACAAATTGGAAAGGATAAAGGCAAAATATCATATTTGCAGATGATATGATCATATTCAAATTCCACCAGAGAACTTTTTCAGCTGAAAAACAACTTCAGCAAAGTAGCTGGATATAAAATTAATGCAAACAAATTAATAGCCTTACTCTACTCAAAGGATAAACAGGCTGAGAAGGAAATTAGAGAAATGACACCCTTCACAATAGTCACAAACAATATAAAATACCTTTGTGTGACCCTAACTAAGCAATTGAAAGATCTGTATGACAAGAATGTCAAATATCTGAAGATGTAAGCCAAAGAAAATCTCAGAAGATGGAAAGATCTCCTATACTTATGGATTGGAAGAATCAACAGAGTAAAAACTGCAATTTTGCCAAAAGCAATCTAAAGATTCAATATAATCCCATAAAAATTCTAACTAAATTCTTCATAAAATTAGAAAAATTGATTTGTAAATTCATTTGGAAAAACTGAAAACCTAGGATAGTAAAATCTATCCTTAACTATTAAATAAATCGGATGGAATCATAATCCCTAACATCAAGCCTTATTCCAGATCAATTATTTAAAAACCATATGCTATTGGTACAGAGACAGGCAGATAGATCAATGGAACAGAACAGAGGACCCATAAATTAACCCACGTACCTATGGTGACTTTAACAATGTACCTAAAAACATTCAGTAGAAAAAGAACAGCATCTTCATCAAATTGTGTTGGTTCAACTGGAAGTCAGCAAGCAGAAGAATGCAAAATGGTCATTCTTATCTCCTTGTACAAAGCTTAGTTCCAAGTGGATCAAAGTCCTTCACATAAAACTAGGAACACTGAAACTAACTGAACAGAAAGTGGGAAAGAGCTTATTACATAACCACAGGGGAAATTTTCTTGAACAGATACCAATAACTTATGCTCTAAGATAAAGAATGGGCAAATGGGACCTTATGAAATTGCAAAGTTTCTGTAAGGCAAAGGACACTGTCAGGAGGACAAAATGGAAGAGATTCATAAAGTACCTTTCCCAATCCTACATCAGATAGAGGACTAATATCCAACAAATACAAACAACTGAAGAATTTATACTCCATAGAATCAAATAATCCTATTTAAAAATGAGGTACAGAGCTAAACAAATAATTCTCAACCGAGGAATACCAAATGACTGAGAAGCACCTAAAGAAATGTTCAACATCACTAGTCATCTGGGAAATATAAATCAAAACAACCCTGAGATTCTACCTCATACCAGTCAGAATGGCTAAGATCAAAAACTCAGGTGGTAGCAGATAATAGCAAGAATGTGGAGAAAGAGGAAAACTCCTCCATTTTTGGTGGGATTTAAACTGGTACAACCACTCTGGAAGTCAGACTAACAGTTCCTCAGAAAATTGGACATATTACTACCTGAAGACCTAGATATTGCACTCCAGGGCATATGCCCAAAAAAGTTCAATCATATAACAAGGATACATGTGCCACCATGTTTATAGCAATTTTATTTATTATAGCCAGAAGCTAGAAGAACCCAATGCCCTACAACAAAGAATGGATACAGAAAGTGTGGTACATGTATGGCCAGAGCCATACTGATACAGAGGAGGATACTTGCAGCTAACCATCAAACTGAACACAAGGACCCCAATAAAGGAGCTAGGGAAGGACTGAAGGAGCTCAAAGGGTCTGCAACCCAATGGGAAGAACAAAATGACCAACTATCCAAACCCACCACAGCTCCCAGGGACTAAAACACCAACCAATTAGTTCCCATGGAAAAACCCAGGTGCTGAGGTACATATGCATCAGAGAATGGCATTGTCTAGCATCAATAGCAGGGGAAGCCCTTGGTCCTATGAAGGTTCCTTTCCCCAGTGTAGGGGAATGCCAAGGTGCTGAGGTAGGAGAGGGTGGTTGGGAGAGGGAACACCTTCATGAGGGCAATGGAAGGGGATGGAGAGGGTGATGGGAATGTGGGAAAGGGATAACATCTGAAATGTAAATGCAGAGAATATTCAATAAAAAATTGGGGGGAGGAGAAGTAAGAACAAAATACGTACAGGAGCAAATACAGGGACAAATTGAGGAGCAGAGATTAAAGAAACAATTATTCAGAGACTGCCTCACCTGGAGATCCACCCTATATGCAGCTACCAATCACAATTACTGATGCCAAGAAGTGCTTACTGGCAGGAGCCAGATATAGATGTCTCCTCAGAGACTATGCCAGAGTCATACTGATACAGTTGAGGATGCTTTCAGCTAACCAATGAACTGAACATGGGGATCCCAATGAAAGAGTTAGAGAAAGGACTGAAGGAGCTGAAATGTTTGCAACTCTATGGGAAGAACAACAGTATCAACCAACCAAACCCTCCAGAAGTCCCAGGGACTAAAACACCAACACATGAACATACATGAAGAGACCTATGGCTCCAGTTGCATATATAGCAGAGGATGACATTGTATGCCATCAATGGGAGGAGAGGCCTTTGGTCCAGTGAAAGATCTTTGGCATCTTCACATTGTAAGGAAAGGCTAAGGCTCTGCATTGGAGTGTGCAGGAAAAAGAGCATCTTCATTGAAGTAAGTGGAAGGGAGATGGGAATGGGGAGAAAGGGTATAACATTTGAAATGTAAATACTGAGAATACCCAGTAAATTGTTTTAAAACTTAAAAGAAAAATAAATATATTGCTATATATGGCTGGAAAGTGCAGAAACTAATGTGAGAGAGGCTGCTGCTGTAATTCTGGTTCTGTATGGCCTGCTAGTGCTGCTAGGATGTTAGTTCAATATGGCCCTCTGGTGCAGGAACTAGTGTGAGAGTGACCACTTGGGTCAAAAAGTACCTGGGAGCATTTTGGAACGGTGACATGTTGGAACTGGTTGCAGCCATTTTTTAAATATTTACCACAACAGTCCCCATTGCTGAAGACACAGCCCAGAGATCTCACAGAACATAGAGAGGTTGGTCTGGTGCCTACATAAAGCCTTCACCCTTATGATCTAGTGTCAATGACACTTCTACTCTGCAGGTTACCAAAAGAGAAACATAAATACCATTTCAGCCACAAAACCTTCAATCTACAATTTTTCCTGCCTGAAGTTATGCTCAGGCGATGGTGGCACTAACAACGTGGAAGTAACCAACCAATGTCTGGTTTGAAATAAGGCTCACTCTGTAAGATGGAGTCCATCCCTGACACTGCTTGGCACACCAAGATCCAGAGACATAGGGTAAAATCAAATAACAACAAATTAACTCCTAATGATATTTTACTATATCCATAGATTAGTGATTTACTCAGGGATCATCATAGAGGCTTTCTCTCGTAGCAGCTGTGAACAAATACAGATACCCAGAGCAAAATATTACACAGAGAGAGAGAGAGAGAGAGACATATGTGGCTCTAAATGAGATGTCACTATCATTTCCCTTCCCTCAGAGTTCAGCGAACCAGGAAGTAGGGAAGGCCTTCGGAGTGGGGAAGGCAGAAGAGATGGAGGACACCAGGAAAATAAGGTCTGCTAAAACAGTTGAGCAAAGCTCACAGGAAATGCCAGAGATGGAAGTTCAATTTCAAGGACCTACATAGATGGGCAGCAGTTCCTCTTCAAACACAGCTTTCAGTTTCGTGAATGTGCATATCCGATTCTTGTGCCTTCTAATGGGGTTCTTTTGGTTTTGCCTTGTCTTGTCCAACTCAAATGATGATTTTTCTTTTGTCTTATTTAGGGCAGTATATTCAGATAAGAGAGGATGTAAGGAGAAACTCGGAGTAGTAGAGAGAGGGGAAACTGAATTCAGGTTATATTGTATAAAAAAGAATCTGTTTAATAACAGGAGGAAAATATTTTACAAGTATGTTGCTTGAGTCTCTTCCATATCCGTTCAATAAATAATACTAATAAAAGGTGTGATATTGATTGAATACTTTAAATGTCCTGTGTTGTATTCAGAATTAATTATATTAACACTTTTATTTAATTTTTATAGCACCTTCATTACAGATTGCTATATTGCTGTCACATACTAGGTAATTACCAATATCTTTGTGGTTGATACATTGTCACTCATAGTACTGAGGTAATAGATAAGTTCAAGGTTTTGTAAAAATAACCTATTTACCCAATAAATATTTTTTTTAATTCTAAAGGAAATAATTAAGCAGAAAAATATGGGAAGATATGTGTTCTATCTTTAAATTGGTCATGGATGTCATATTGCAAATGAACTGAAAACTGTAAAATTGGTGTTTAAATCTTTAAAAGCTATTTAAGTCAATTTTGAAAGTTGACTTAAAATCTGTTGTACTAATAATATACTACCAACCTTCATCACTGCTTTACTAAGAGACACCTTAGACCTGTAAAGTAAATATCTTCCTTCTCAACACAAATACAACCAAATATTAAATCAATGGAAAATATCTTTCTAAATACCACAGGAAATACCTTCTGAATGATACTAAACTTTCTTGGTATTTTCTTTTTTTACTTTGACATAAAACACATATGCTTAAAATCTATAAGTTCTTTTTTTTCTCCAATAAATTGTATTTATTATTGGAAAAGTTCTCTCTAGTGGCTTTCCCTCCTTCAAACACATACACACACACACACACACACACACACACACACACAAACACACACACACATACACACACATTTTCTATTACAAGCTAACTCGCAATGGAAAAAATACGTATCTAATATCAAATTATAAAAAAATCTAGTATTATAATCCAATGTATCGTACTCAAATTTTTTACAATAGTCACCACATTGATCTTAGAGATAAAAATGTATTCGGTCAATCAAGTGTTGAATATATATTATGAATCTTGCTGACCTGATTTTTAATGCTATGATGTATACATAACCTTTGAATTCCTGTTAGTTGATGCCAAAAGAAGTTGAATCATGAAAGGGCCAGGAATCATGAAGAGGCTAGAGATACAGGCATGAGCATTCAACCTCTCCAGATAGATTATGCTGGCTAGGCTTATGGTAACTTTACACACAAACCAGAGTTATCTGAAAGGAAGAAACCTCAACTGAGAAAATGCCTGCATAATATCCAGCTCATTGTAGGCAATGCCATCCTTGGGCTGGTCATGGTGGGCTGGTCGTCCTGGGTTCTATAATAAAGCAGGTTGAGCAATCCATAGAAACCAAGGTAGTAAGCAACCCTTCGTTCATGGTCTCTGCATCAACTCCTGCCTGTAGTTTTCAACCCTGCTTAAGTTTCAGTCCTAACTTTAATTCTTAATAATTAATATAATAATAATTATAATTATTATAATTCATATAATTTCCTACAATATGGTACCTCAGAGATCACTTCTGTGAAGTAGCTCCAGGTGTATATTTCATTCCAATTTTATTATAACTCTATGTAAAATTATTTGTAAACATATTTCATGTTTCTAATAACATAATGTACAATATGTCATATTTTGAACAAAGTAGAATTTTCTATCAGAAGTCTAATAGTCTGTAAGGTCTCTAACAATGATGATTGGTAAGATTTATAAATCATCAGATGATAAAAGATAATTTGTATTTAGAAATTATCAATTCCTCTAAGAAGACCATAATTCTTTGGTTCAAGAAAAAGAAGCAAAAACTTAGTGTGGAATGGTATTGTGTTGGACACAAAGGCTGGCCCCTGCTCATGGAGTTTGGATACTGAGAAGCTACATTCATTAAATTAGCTCCAGAGAATAGAACTTCATATTGTTGACCTTAAAATCTGCCTCAGTTTTTCCATAATGAAGTTTTCCTTCAACTGCTAATGGTAGTGTATAGTGGGTAACCAGCAGCACACATTGCTCATAACAACTGGCTGAGTCATTTTGCTGGGTTGCTTTTGTTTACTTGGTATTTTATCCATGATACATATTCTGTTACAGGAAAAACATGATATAAAATATTGCACTCTTTTGCTATGTTTGCTTTTGAATTTTTACAGATGGTCAATGCCTTTCTCTTAACCCTCTCTTATTTCCAATCTTACCCATTGTCGTGATATGACTAAGTGTTTGGGTCACTGTTAGTGCCTTGAATCTATAGATATTTCTATATTACAGACATGTGTTTATTGTGTGAACTAATTGGGATTATCTTCCATTGGTGCTACTAACTTTTAATACTAGCCTCAATTTTCTCCCATTTTGCAACCATTGATATTTTTGTTCATTTTCATAGCCAAGTCCATACATGTGTAAATAATGTTCTGAAAATTTTCTCCCCTATCAGCTTCTTATAATGTATTCTACAGATAGGCATAGATGTGAGTTTAGAAAGATAATTAGATAATGATGTGTATTTGGTATTTGTTTATGTAGATTGTTGGTCCCATCTATTTCTGCCTATGGCAATCTGACTAGAAAAATTACAACTTGTGATATTTGGGTATTGATATTCCCTATATTTATGATTTAATCAACCTTGTATGTCTTATTTTGGTTTGTTCTAGATGATTACTTAAAGGCTCATAGACACTCTACTATTATTAGAGCTAAGGCAATATAATTAACCACTATATATGACAAGACATTATTTCAGAATTCAAAAGGCCTGCACTGTGATTCTCTGATGATTTCCATAGATTTAACAAGACAATTTTGCCAATATTCACACCATCAGATCATAGCTCCAAACTGTTGTGTGCTTTTACTATTTTTTTTTCCGGTTTGTTCTTCTTGGTTTTGTTTTGCTTCGCTTTGCTTTGCTTTTTGAATCAATTAAAAGCCCGAGACTGGGAACACGTAAGAGATTTTTCTTAACTGGATCACTTGAGGTTCAAATATCTGCCCCATATCTGAGTCATTTGAGATTACAAGACCAACCTTAAATCTTGGCCATTTGAGGTGGTGAGGCCCACCTTAAATCCAGATCATTTTAGGTCAGAAGACTTGCCTTAAATACAGGCCATGCCTTCTACTTTAAAGGACATGGACAAAGGAGCTTTCATTTTTTGCCTGCCTGCCCTCTTCTCACTGGAAAGTTCATGTATCCTTCTACTGAGGCATTCCTTCTCTGGTACTACTTCTTAGAGATACATGAAGTGACTCTTGCTGGCAAAGCCAGATGACAGTCTGTATGCCACTCTAATAAATCTTACCCTTTCATATATGTAGGTTTATGATAGAGGAAAACCCTAACTAATGTAATAGGATATTGAAATTACCTTCACAACTGAAAATAATTCAAGCTAATCTGCAGTTTCTGTTGCTCTTACTTCATAGCGTAGCTATGGAGAATGTCCAGTGTGTATAGGTAAATTCACGGTTCAACATTTTGTTCAGTATTTCTTTAAAGCTGTTCAAACTCCACTAAGCATCTCCACTTTCCCATGTGTAGTATAAGCTCAATAAACATTTGTTAAATGAATGGATGCACAAACAACTGAAAAACAGATCCATTAGTATCATTAGTAATAACCATACATTGTAAATATTTAGAATGACTCACATTTAATAAGAAAGCTTCTTTAATATGAAATGTAAACACACATTTCACTAAGAGATTTTAATTATGATATTATATAAATGATAATCACTGTCATACATATAAAATGTATATATTATAATATAACTATAGATGTATATTATCTTAGAAATAGAAATGTGATATTTAATGTGACATATTTATCTCAGAATAGGAGATGATTGTGGAGATACTTCGAAGTATAGGTCATAGAGATGTAATATGACACCATTATATCATCATTATTAAATTTAGTAATTAAATATAAGAACCACAATATTTATTGTATCATAAACAAGATTTTAGTCAAACCAATCAAACTAATAAAGGCTTTATTCTTCTATAATACACCATTCTGAGATAAATTTTGGTTTCCTATATGGTATCTGTTTATGAACTTTGTATATTCTGAACCTGACGAAACATAAATATTAAATAACCTTTATCATGTCACAGGTCTACAAAGCAGTGAAGCTAATACTTTGAAATATTTTTACATTTTTCTTATTATAATGGCTGGAAACCAAGTCAGCTGTCACATTTTCCCTTTAAATTAGGTATGGCTGACAGATACATGCAGTTACTGATGGAGCACATCACAGCGTATTTGACAGAATATTTGGTGACCTAAAATATATGCTAATGTTATTTCATCACTGCTCCTGTTAGGACCTCAATTTTCTTAAATAAATGTACACACTAGATTGGCAACTCCCACAGCAAGGTCCATATATAAGTCTGTTACTGATACACTTTAAAAACACTCAAATGGAAAACTGATTAAAGATCAAAACTCAATGATAAACTGTAGGCACTTAGTCAGAGTCTCAAAACCAGTTCAGGGGTATCCTTGTTGATTCTGCTCCAAAATCAAATTTGGACTCACTGGAAGAGATAAGATGTAGTTCTCTACCTCTAGGAGATTTTGTATCTAAGTCTTTGATGGAGGGTAGTCGGTTATAATCAATTTTCACTTTCTATGCAAGCCAAGAAACTTAGTTTTTTTGTGCTTATACAATATGCTGTGACTAGGTTCAATGTGTTAGAAAATATTGAGGTCATAGGAACAATGAGTTTAAAGTAGAAGTTTAAAAGAAGGCGTTGAAGAAAGACAATCTGGTGTGCTTTCTCTCCCCACTCTGTCTTTTCTCCATTCTCCCCTCTTTAATACCAATACAGACAGCCATAATTAAGCCACACTTGGACTGATAATCATTCTGAAGTCCATGCCTATTCTCCTCTCTCTTCTTTCCTCTTTCTCCTCTTTCCTTGCTCTCCTCCACCTTTGTCACTCCCTTACAAATGGTTAGCAGTATGAACACAACACTATAGTTGCTTAATCAGATCTCTCGATAAATATTTGCTGACTTGATATAATTGTCCTGCAGGAAAATTCCACACTGAGCATAAACATGATTCATCCAAAGCATGAAACCTCTTGTCCTGTCTCTCCCAGGCATGCCAACAAAATGAAATCTCTTGGTAGAGTCAGACCTTGTAAGGCTCTAATTGCTTCTAGTGGGCAAAGTTCCTCTTTAAATTATCTTTGCCACATTTCCCTCCATTAAATTGAAAGAAAACAAACAGACTAGATGCCAAAATGAATACCAATCTCAAATACCTGCTCCGTTGCTTATGAGAAGTTAGGTGAAGCTAAATAATCTCGATCTCTAAGCTATACTCCATCACTGAATGTCCATAGTCCTGAAATTCATCCAGTTATATTCTCATATGTATTAGAAGTTAAGTAAGGATGAATAATTTACTCCTCTAAAACTCCTCATCAAAAAGATGAGGACTGCAGCTACATTCCATCTTTGGTTGTTAAATAGAGTAATGCATTGTAAATGTACATTGTTATAAGAAGTATTCAGTACTAGTTTTTACACTCTGTTCACTAATTTTATGAGGATAAATTAAATTTGTACATAAAAACCACTTTAAGTCATAGAATTTTGTGGAAAGCAGGTGTGGCAGGAGTTCCAAGATGGTGCTTGGGACTCTGGCCAAGTCTAGTAACTAGCACCTGACTTCCCCCCACCCCAGATTAGCCACTCCCACCGTGCAAGCTAAGCAGGCACACGCATGACACAAGATCAGGCCAGATGACGTGGACCTATGAACTGCAGCCACAAAACATGGACTGGGGAGGTGGAGTTGAGAGAAGATAAAATGGACTGTGCTTAGGGGTGGAGGGGGAGACAAAAGATTTTCACTTGCATGCTGTAAGGTTCTTGAATAAACCACTTTGAGAAGAACTGTCGTCGCTCCTTTTCTGCTGGTAGGAGACGGTAGCAACAGAATTTGTGATTCATTTGACTAGAAAACTACTTTTATTCGGACTTTCTTCTATAACATTATGGATAATAGTATTTATAAATATAAAATATCTCAATTTATTAAATATGAGATGTTATAATAATGTTACTTATTGTAAGCTGGATTACAACAAAATATTCTTATTATTTTGGAAAATTGTTAAATAGAGGGAAGGTGATATGTCTATAACAGTCAAAATGCCAAGTGGTGGAAAGGAGAGATGTTTTTGTGACAAGCATAGTTGCTATTCCTGGCCTAGAGAGTTGGAATGGCTTATGATTAAGACTCTGTACCTATATTTCAACCAAAATGCATGTGTGTGTGTGTGTGTGTGTGTGTGTGTGTGTGTGTGTGTAGAGCCCTAGATGGCTGATGAGGAAGGGGTGTGGTAATACAGTTTCTGCCTTTGGAACAGAGGCAGAAGGGTATGGGTTCCAGGACTAAGTTTTATTTGTATATTTTACTTTATGTTACTCCTGCAGGTGATTATCCTCCCTTCCAAGGTTAATGACCCTATAATAATCAAAAAAGACAAAAGACCAGGAGATGAGGTCCTTTAGCAAAATGGTATATGCTAGACTTTCAGGACAGCCCTTAAGGCAATAGAAAAGATCCTTAAAAACATGAGTTTAAAAATATAAACAGGATTTCCCAACTATAAAAATATAAGGATGTAATGTGACCTCCAATATGAGCCAGCTAGTCAAAAAGATATACAGGAAAAAGATAAAGAGTTTTGGGGAGTGGTGATCTCAGAGCAAGATCCCACCTAGCTAGCCAATTTTCTATGCTTACAGAGGCAGTCAGATTTCTGAATCATTTGTCATGATTTTTAAAAAAGTGTTCTTGTTGTTTTCTTCTTCTAAGAACCAAGGGGCTAAGATCATAAAATGATGATTTCTGGAATATGAAAAGGGCACCTGAAGTAAATGACTGACTTTTGCTTTCCAAGAGACAGCTACCCGGAGAGAATTGCTTGGAGAGCAAACATAACTTTTTTTTTTCATAATTTTTTATTAGATGCTCTGTATTTACATTTGAGATGTTATACCTTTCCCCTGCTCTGCTCCCATCCCCTCCCCCTCCATTTGCCTTCACAAGGCACACTCCTTTCTGATCCCCCTCTCTACCCTATTGCCTTGTCATTCCCCTACATTAGGAAAACATGCCCTACCTGGACCAAAAGCCTCTTCTCACATTGATGCCAGACACTGCTATCTTCAGCTACATAAGCAACTGGATCAATAGGTCTCTCAAAGTGCACACAGAAGTTGGTGTTTTACTTCATGGGAGTTTTGGAGGGTTTGCTTGGTTGATAATGTTGTTCTTCCCATGAGGTTTCAACCCCATTCTGGTCCTTTCTTTACCAACTTCATTGGGGTCCCTGAGTTCAGACTGATAGTTAGCTGCAAGCATGCTCAGCTGTATCTATATGACTCTAGCATAATCCCTGAGGGAGCATCTCTGTTTAGTTCCTGCCGGTAAGTACTTTTTGAGATCGGCCATAGTGCTTGGATTTGTGGTAGATAGATCCCAAGGTGAGGTGGCTGCTGAGTGATTCTTTCTTCAATCCCTATTCCTCTATTAGACCTTGCATTTCCTCCCTTGAGAGTTTTGTTCCATTTTGGCCTTCCTTCTTTCTGAGCTTCATAATGTCTGTGAATTGTTTCTTGGGTATTCAGAGCTGTCTGGGACTAGTATCTGCTTTTTAATGAGTGGATACCACATGTGTTCTTTTGTGACTGGGTTACCTCACTCAGGATAATAATATCTAGTTCCACTCATTTTCCTTAGTTGGGAATTCTTTGTTTAGCTCTGTACTCCATTTTTAATAGGATTATTTGATTCTATAGAGTCTATCTTCTCAAGTTCTCTGTATATATAAGATACTAGCCCTCTATCAGATGTAGGGAAGTATATTCAGAAAGTGTGGTGGTTGTGGGTTGCCTGATCAGGAGTGCTCCTGAGTCCTTGTCAGATGTTCATTCTGAGTAGAATATGATTCTAGGAGTTGGGAGCTGACTGGAAGGAAATAGGATGGGCTACAAGGGAAGATGGAGAGATCCACAGGGGGGGCAGCAAACCATCTGTCACAAGGATCTGTGGAGTGTCCAAGAAATGGAGGCAGAGATGGTGGAGAAGTTCTTGAAAGCATTGTGCTACAGGTCTGGTGATGAGACTGGTATGGCCAGTGGGTTCCCAGATAGAGAGCACCTCTTGTTATATGAGGTGGGCTGACACCAAGGGAATGGGGCCAGCAAGGAAATGACTATGTTGCATGAGTTTAGGTTAAATTTGATTAGGTGTCGGAATAATTTTAGTATGGTTCAGTTTCTTACTCTACTTCTAGGAAGTTGTAGAAAAACATTTCATTCGCCTCACATTCTGAGTTTAAAGTCACAATTCTCTAAAACTGTAATGTTTACTATATTATTTGTTGCATAAAGTTTTTAGGATCTTTCAGAGTTTTCTTCATACAGAAGAGATGGCAATATCTATTTTTTAAATTATATACTTGAACATTAAAGTATCAGACACATACAAAAACCAGGAAACTTAGAAAATCATCCAGGTATTAAAACTAAGTTTTAAGGATCTATGGGGTTGTTTCATTATTTGCTATACAAAATTCCTACTTATTCTGCAACTCAAGGACAAAGTGACACCTGCAGAGACCAAGAAGTCACAAAAAGTTTCTATTTTTGGAAGTGAATAGAATTTTTGTTAGAAATGATGAATAAATTTTCCTTGTAAAAAATTACTTTCTTGGCTATTTGATTATTCCAAATAAAAGTCCTATGTTTTTATTTTATTCAACATATAACTGTAATGGAGTCAATGTCAGTTTTTAGAATCATATAAAATAAAACTTTATCACATTTTCAAAGAACAGCAGATTAATTTCCAGGGAATATTTAAAGTATCCCAGAATTCTGTTCAGAAAAATGGATTGAAAAATGAAGTTCTCTAATGACAGATTAATGAAATGTCAACATTTATATGCTCATAACTACAAAGGTGATGGCTTAAAACTATTTCCTCACAGCTTGTGTACATTTTCTATAAAATAGCCATTTTCTCTCTTCTATGTGCTATAAGTCAAATCTTTTGTTATTGTTACAAAGAATTATGTATAATAGAATGACTTAAATGTGTATAAATAAAAGGGAACAAAAGGAACACTTTAATTTTGTCTGGTTGCATTGTATATAGAAAACATAAGGCAAAGGATTAGCACACTCTTTGGATCTGCTGACAATATATAGTTATGCTTGAAATTTTTTATTATTTAAATGATTTTAATTTCCTAATTAACTGAAAAACTTTCTATCAAACACAGCACCAAGAACACACTACCACAGAACAGGTCATAATCCTCAACCTGATTTGATTTTCTAAATAAATATAAATTGGTAATTTTCTTACAAGAATAAGTTTAAGATTACATATTCATCATTTTCTAATTTGGGGCACATAGCTATCTTCCATCTCCCAGATTCCCTTCTATTATGTTCTAATGACTGTTGTAGTTATGTTCTAAGAAACTTAATGAGTAAATTGAGGGCAGAGGTGATACATCCCCAAGCTTGGAAGATTTAATGCCTGCCACCCTAAGATATTTTCTATCTCAAGGGCCACACCCACACATAAGTAAATCTGCAGATGTGAAGAAACAAGATACCCATGTCTCAAAGTGCAAATACTATATGTGATTATGAGAAAGGTCACATATGTAGGCTTGCAATCTAGGGTCTGAAATTTAAAAGAGAAATCAACTTTTAGTGTGTAAAACACAGATGTCATAGTTTAGTTGTTATGACAGTAGATTATTATCTTATCTAATTAAAAAATTACCTGTTCCTCACCATAAGGAATAATTTGAGTTCTGGGGAAAGACAAACGTGGGAACTATTATTTGTCCATTCAATGGTAATTTGATATGAATAACTTGAGAGACAGAATTTTGTTCCATCTTCAGCTCTTGTGACTTTAGCCCTGACTTGTTTAACAAGAGTCCCAGAGCACTAGGTGACAATCCATAATGAATCCTATCCTTCTTCAAGAGCCACTTCTGATCCTCTGTCTTGACAAAAACATTCACGAGAGAAACTATGGAGACAAAGTTTGAAGCAAAGACTGAAGTAAAGGTCATCCAGAGACTGATCCATCTGGAGATCCAGCCCATATACAGCCACCAAACTCAGACAATATTGTTGATGCTGAGAAGTACATGCTGACAGGAGCCTGATATAGCTGTCTCCTGAGAGGCTCTGCCAAATCATGACAAATACAGAGGACGATGTTGACAACTAACCATTGAACTGAGAATGGGGTTTCCAATGGAGGAGTTAGAGAAAGGATTGAAGGAGCTGAAGAGGTTTGCAACCTCATAAAAACAACAATACCACCTATCAGAGGTCCCAGAAACCAAACCACTGTCCCAAGAGAACACAACAACTGACCCATGACCCCAGCTGCACATGTAGCAGAGGATGGCCTTGTTGGGCATCAATGGGAGGAGAAGCCCTTTGTCCTACCAAGGCTCAATGCCCCAGTGTAGGGGAATGTCAGGGCAGAGAGGCAGGAGGTGGTGGGTGGGCTGAGGAGCACCCTCATAGAGGCAGGGAGGAAGAGGTAATAGGATAGGGACTTATAGAGAAGAAATGGGGAAAGAGGAAAACATTTGAAATGTAAATAAAATATACCAAATAAATTTAAAAAGGAAAAGAAAAGGAGTGGGATACTTGACTAAGTTTGCTACCAACATGTTCTAAAAATTATCTATTTTGTTCTCAGATTAAAAACAGCTTTTTGAATTATTTTCCATGGTCTGTATGCTGAATAAGAGTTTTAATTTAATTTAATTTCATGATGTAGACAGCTGTCTTCTTTGGTATGTGAAGTCAACATACTGGGTTGGAGATGTACTAATATGATAATCATCACTGTCCTCAGGAAACTTATTATATAGTGTGAACCACAGACACATCTGTTGAAGTAATTATTTCTCCATTAGAGTTATGTAAAAATCCTTATAAAATTACAGACATGTGAGCAAATAATTTCCCTGGAGTACTCTATTAAACGTATGTAAGAAAATGAATCCTAGTGAAGAAAGGTTTTTTTTTATTATTATTAAAAAAAAGAAAGAAAGAAAAGAAATTGCATGCATAATGACAAACAACCAATCAAACCTGAAGTGCTCAAGGACAGCCCAAACATGCTGGTTTACAAAGGAAACCAGCAGAGCCAGTCAACTACCATCAGGACTACATCCTGTCATCAAGAGCTGAGCAACCAGAGGAGCCACAAGAGGCTCTCTCCTGAGTCCACAGGTGAGTGAGTCCCCACTTGTTCTCCACTGACTAGCCAGTGAGAGACCTCAGGGAATTCTCAGGGGCACAGATAGCACAGAGCTGCCTGGAAATGAACTGTTTAGTCCTTCATCTGTACCCAGAGCCAAAGGTGGGCGACCACCATGAGAACTCACCCCCTGCCTGCAGACAGTTGAGCACCCATAGCAGTCTCAGGAGCACTCTCCCTCCTGAGCCCAAGGGTGAGTCCCTACTTTGTTCCACAAACTATCTGGGGAGAGGCCACCATGAACCCTCAGAGAGCAGGTATCTTTACCAATCCTACATCTGATAGAGGGCTAATATCCAATATTTACAAAGAACTTAAAGAGTTTGATTCCACACAATCAAATAATCCTATTTAAAATGGGGTAGAGATCTTACCAATGAATTCTCAACTGAGGAATATGGAATGGCTGAGAAGCACCTAAAGAAATGCTCAACTTCCCTAGTCATCAGGGAAATGCAATCAAAACAACTCTGAGATTCTACCTCACACCAGTTAGAATGGCTAAGATCAAAAACTCAGGTGACAGCAGTTGCTGGTGAGAATGTGGAGAAAGGGGAACACTCCTCCACAGTTGGTGGGATTACAACCACTCTGGAAATCATTCTGGAGTTTCCTCAGAATTCTTAATACCTGAAGACCCAACTACACCACTCCTAGACATTTACCCAAAAGATGTTCCAACATCAAATAATGAATCATGTTCCACCATGCTCAAAGCAGTCTTATTTATAATAGCCACAAGCTGGAAGAACCCAATGTCCTACAACAGAGGAACAGATACAGAAACTGTGATACATTTACACAATGGAGTACTACTTAGTGATCAGAAACAAAGACTTAATGAAATTCCTAGGCAAATGGATGAAACTTGAAGCTCTCATCCTGAGTGAGGTAACCAGTCACAAAAGAACACACATGGTATGCACTCACTGATAAGCAGATACTAGTCCAAAAAAACTCTGAATACCCAAGAAACAATTCAGAATCCTTATGAAGCTCAAAAAGAAGGAAGGCCAGAATGTGGATACCTCAGTCCTTCTTAGAATTGAGAAGAAAACACTCACAAGAGGAAATACAAGGTCAAATAGAGGAGGGCATATGCAAGAAAAGATCATTCAGAGACTGCCTCACTTGGGGATCCATCCCATATGCAGCCACAAACCCAAGCACTCTTGCTGATGCCAAGAAGTACTTACTGGCAGGAGTCAGATGGGGATGCCTCCACAGAGGCTCTGACAGATTAATACAGATACAGTTGAGGATGTTTGCAGCTAACCATAGGACTGAACATGGGGACCCCAATGAAAGAGCTAGAGAAAGGACTGAAGGAGCTGAAAGGGTTTGCAAGCCCATAGAAAGAACATTATCAACCAGCCAAACCCTCCACAACCCCCATGGACTAAAATACCAACCAACAAGTACTCATGGATAGACCCATGGCTCCAGGTGGATATGTAGGGGAGGATAGCATTTTCTGGCATCAATGAGAGAAGAGGCCTTCTGTCCAGTGAAGGTGTTTTTCCCCAGTATAGGGAAATGCCAAGGCACTGAGGTGGAGAGGGTGGTGAGGAGAGAGAGCACCTTCATGGAAACAACAGAAGGGGGAGAGGGGAAGGAAGTAGGGAGAAAGGGATATCTTTGAAATGAAAATACAGAGAACATACAATAAATTTTTTTGAAAGAATAAAGAGGAAAACAAAAGCAGAAAAACACAGGTATCTTTTCTCCAACCATAATCTGTGTCCCCCAGAACTGTAGATGTCAGACAAAAAGTCAACTCTAACTTTTCCTTCTCCCATACTGCCTCTGCAATAAATAATGTATTATCTCAGACCAATCCCTCATCTCAGCCCAACCATTATTTTTCAATTGCATTATTCCAATAATACTATGTAACATATGAACATATTTCTACTACCTAGTCCTTCCTGCTCTTCAACTATCCATATTTGTATTGAATTTCTTTAACCAGCCAAATGCATATTACATTGTTCCTTGAGATGTACAAATACCCTTATTGTCCCCTGAAGAGTTGTTTGCAAGAAGTTGTAAGGATATGCACTTTGACGTTCGGTTACTTGTTGAGCATCAACTTGATTGTGATGCAAGGTTGCTTCACCACTGTTTTCTCTCAATTATAACCAAGACCATCACCTACCTCTTCTGTCCCATGCCTGTCTTTCTTTTTTCTCTGCTTTGAGAAGTCTGTTTCTATCCCATAGCACTCCACATGTTTAATTAGTTCTTATATGCCTTCTACTTATGATGAACCAAATTTGAATCATATGCCTTGGGAATAGTGAATTCTCATTAAAGGAAGTGCTAGTTGTAGCCTTTTTTTTTTTTTTTTTTTTGGTTAGTCAGATTAATTTACTTAAAATGGGATTGAGGGATCAAGCCAGTTTTAGATAACAAGCAGTATGTTCCATTTCTAGGGACAGTATGACAGTTCTCAATTTGAATGCCCCCAATAATGCAGCTTACAAATACACAAAGCAGTTACTTTAATTGTTTAAAAGCTGGTCTGAGGTTTAGACCCTTCTGTAAATTATAAGCAATTTAAGTCAGGGAATAAACTGATAAAATCATAGCATATCTAGTTTGCTCTTAAGTTTACATATTCATGCTACTTGTTCAAAAGAGGCATACATAATTACATAGATTGCCTTCTTTGCCATTTCTCTCTTCCCACTAGAACTTTCTAAATAATACAAATGTTTCACAGCTACTGCCTAATTGGAGTAGTTGCTAGCCACATGTGGCTCTTAAGGGTTTGAAATGTGTCCAGTGAAACTGCTAAATTTTTAATGGTATTTCATTTTGATTAATTTAAGTATAAAGAACTAGCTATAGTTAAAGGCCAATGCCACTTGAAATTAACTCAAAGAACATTGTTAAATGCCCCATTTCTCCGTTTTATTCTCCTTTGAAAGGACTTGTTAAACCTTCATTCAATATTCAAAGAATATATTTAGTGTGTCCTCATCTCTTTCAGATATTCACATCAAGCCAAAATTCAGAGGTTTTTTTCATTTATTATGGCTTCCTTTGAAACACTAATGCTGTGGCTGAAGAGATGGCTCTGTGAATAAAGCACTCCCTGTAAAAGCATGATGACCAAAGTTTGCATTCTTACCACCCACACAATACCCGTGGCAAGCTTAACAGCCCACCTGTGATTTCAAGTGCTTAGAAGGAGGGGCTAAGAGATCCCAGGGCCAGATGGCTAGTTAAATTACCTGAACTAGCAGATTTAGTGAGCTCCAGGTTCAGTGAGAGATCTTGCCTCAAATTAAAGTGTACAGGGATCAAAAAGATGCCTAGTATCAGCCTCTAGCCTACACACACACACACACACACACACACACACCATACACACATATGTACAAAAACAAATAAAGCCAAAAATAAAAATACTCTCCAAGTATTTTTCTTTCTTGGTCCCAGGAAATTTAAAATGTAACTTAAAACCGGAAGTGACAGAACCTCCATATTTACTGATTACCTGATTTATTATTAGTTACTTCCTCGTTGATACCTATTGGTATAATAATAGGAATGTAGAGGGGGTGGCTCTTCATTGTGAAAACATGGGAAGGTTCTTCCTCATGCAGGGTGAGATCAGACCTTTGTTTTTAAGACAGGCCTGAAGCGGAAGACTTCTCTTGCCTTTCTCTACCTAAATGAGACTTGAAAACCATGTTAAGTTTTAGGCTTTAAACCTTTGGAGTATCCCTATAATGACTAAGTGGGTTGTAGAAGAAACATACTTTCTAAAGCTCACATCCACTCATGCTGCTCTCACACTCTTAGGTCTTCTGTGGATTTTCCACACTGTTAGCATGAATTTCAGAAAGCATCAGTACCCGGTGGTCTAAGGCTCCTCATCCTATCTTGTAACTTGCCTGACATTTTCTCTCCCTCACTACCTGGTGTTCAATGTGTTTCAGCCAAACAGAACTCTGTTCCTATGTTTTCCATAAAACATCAAGCATGCTCCTGCCCCAGGGCCTTGGCACCTCTGTCTTTCAGGCAGAAATGCTTCACTGATATGTAAGATAGGACACAGTCTCAGTTAAGATTCCCTATTTTCAAGTGAAATTAGCTTATGTCAAGCTGACATAAAACTAGCCTTCACAAAGACCAAAACAGAATAAAATGTATATTTTAGATTTTATTTTCAAAATGCCAACATAATACATCACATATGTGCTTAAAAATAAGAAAGACCAAAGGTAGTGAGGAAGAAACTACAGGATCACATAATCATACGTGCAAATGGGTACAATTATTTACTGTTTGCTACATATAAACATATGGAAACTAATTTTAAATTCAAATAGATTTTCTAGTAAAAGTTTTATGTATCTGTGTGTGTGTTTGTGTGTGTATGTATCATGTACCATATATTATATATCATGTATCATAAGTCATATGCTATATGTCATATATCATATGCCATATATCATGTATCATGTGTCACATATCATGTATCATATATGATAGAATTCGGTCTATAATAGCACTCTATCTTCTTTCCAAGTTCTATCTGTTTCCCTATACTTGTCATTGTCACATATGCATTTGTATATGTGTCAAATTCTTCTTGCTCATCGCCTTCCCATAAATTTGACCTAATGATTGAAGTTCATTAGTCATGTATACTAGATTCTCTAGTTATTAGACCTGTGCCTAGCACAGGGTGGTCTTAGAGTGAACAGCTTATTAAACCAGTGACGTAAGTTCCCTGGATTCTACTAGGGATTTAAAAAGTCTGTTCTCTTTCTTGCCCAGTTCCACAATGATACCTCTTTAAATCCTTGATTTTGCAGGCTATTTTCAAAATAAGGCCGGAAAATGAAACAGGAATAGATTTCTTCTTTCCAAGGAAAGTCTTAAGTTAAATTGTATTCTACTTTTTCTTCTCACAAATAATGTGAGAGCGGTTTTGCCTGTAGACTAAAACACATGACTCCCAGTCCCAAGTTAAAAATTTTTAGCTTATACAGAGGATAAAATCCTATTAAATGTGAAATTAGCATTGTAAGGATCATTTCTTTCCAGATAAAAATAGAACTACTATTAAAGTCTCATAGAGAGCATACTCCTAATAAAAATTTTACCAACAGAGCCTTCAAAAAGGATTCAAGAAAGCTACTCCACATCACTTCAATATAAATAACCATTAATTTCTGCCATTCAGCATTCTAATGAGTTGCATTAAGATTCCCCTTCAAGAAATGGTAACACTTAACTTTCTGAAAGGACATTGCATGGAAATAGGCTTATTTCCCCATTCATATAGCACTGTGAATTTTCTTTTCTTTCAGAACACTGAAAAATAAGGTAACACAGGTAGTCAACTTAAGGAAGATGATTTATAACCCAACTAAACGAAGACCTGGACAATAATCTCAGTCCATTCCCAATGAGAGCTAAAATGGCAGATCTACAATTTTCTGGCCTGGTCCACTGTTGGGACCTCGCTCAGATAGTACAGGTTCTGGCCTTGCTTAGGTGAGCAGGTGAATGCAAATGAAAGTACACAAGAGAAAAGTGAGGTTGAGCAGATCCAAGACTTGGGCATCAGGAAACCAAACTGAGATTGAGATGAAGTCTGGCTTGCAAAAGGGTTTGCATATTCATGAAAATGTTTGCCCTAGGAATAACAAACAGTTAGTGTTTCCTAAGAACTGCAAAGGGACCTGTTGATTTTGGTTTTATGGCTGTTTGTACTTTTATTTTATTTTATTTTTTGAAAGGGGTATGCTAACTGTTATGTTAGCTTAGTGAGTAGTCACTTTTAATGAACAAGTCATCAATGAGTACAGAAGCCTTGTGCTCCTCACTGTAATATCAGCTAAACTTAAGGCCATCAGTTGATCTAAGACCCAGAAACCGGAAAACAACTCTACACTAAAAAGAAAGAAGCCTGGGATGGTAGTGCTACATGCCTTTAATCCCAGTACCTGGGAGATAAATGCAACCCCATCTTTGTGAGTTTGAGGGCAGCCTGGTCTACAGAGCTAGTGCCAGGTCAGCCAGGGCAACAAAAATAAACCCTGTCTCTGCGTTAAAAATAAACAAACAAACAGTATAAGCAAATTAAATTTCTGAGGACAAGGTGCCACCTTAGTACCCTCTGTTATTACCAGCCCCTGACATAACATTTTTGAAATTACACCTCATAGAAACAATTCATAATCATTTCTATTCAACATTGTGTAAGTTATAAAAGTATAAATGCAATGTATGGAAGTAAACATAGAATTAAAATAACTGTAAGTAATTGCATAAACTATGACTTTACTATTAAGGAACTACTGAAAAATATTTTAGATTATGAAGTAAGTGTAGTAACACACTGAATATAATATCATTGAAAAAGTCATTGTAGAGACACACAGGAAAGGCGAGAACTGGGTGAGAATGGGTTCCGACTAGACAGGGGGCAGAGAGATCTCAGCAGAGCACAAAGAAAGTGCATGCCTGCCCAGCTTGATCCAGGGACCCAGAAACCCGAAATTGGGCCCTCTGTTCCCTGCCAGCTGATTTTGGGGTGCACAGCAGGCACTCGGACCATCCACCACCAGGAACAGCGGAGATCCAGAGACACAGGCCAGTTACAAGAGAAAGGCGAGAACCAAACATGGAGAACAAGAGAGCAAGAGGAAAGCAAAAGAACATACCCCAGGAAAATGAAGACAACCTGGCAACACTAGAACCCAGCTCTCCCATCACAACAAACAGCAGAATGCCAAACAATCCAGAAAAAGAAGACTCAGACCCAAAATCCTACCTCAAGATAATGATAGAGATCCTTAAATGAGAACAGGAGGAAAAGCATAGGGAAATAGAAACTTTTAAAAAGGAAACAAAAAAAACACTCAAAGAACTAGAAGAAAACAGAACCAAAGGGATGAAGGAATGGAAGAAGGAATTTAAAACAGAAATAGATACATTAAAGAAAACATTAAAAGGGACAACCCTAGAGGTGGAAATTCAAAAAAAGAAATCAGGAGTCACAGATGCAAGCATTACCAACAGACTACAAGAGATAGAAGAGAGAATCTCGGGGCCAAAGACAACATTGAAAACATAGACAAAACAGCCAGAGAAGATGCAAAAACCAAAAGGCTCCTAACCCAAAATGTCCAGGAGATCCAGGACACAATGAAAAGACCAAACCTAAGGAAAATAGAAATAGAAGAAGGCAAAGAATAGCAACTAAGAGGTACAGTAAATATCTTCAACAAAAACCTGGAAGAAAACTTCCCTACCCTTAAGAATGAGATGACCACAAGCATAAAAGAAGCATACAGAACTCCAAATAGGTTGGACCAGAAAAGACATTCTTCCCGACACATAATAGTCAAAACACCAAGTGTCCAAAGCAAAGAAAGAATGCTAAAAGCAGTAAGGGAAAAAGGTCATGTAACATATAAAGACAGACCAATCAGAATCACACCTGATTTCTCAACAGAGACTATGAAAGCTAGAAGAGCCTGGACAGACATCATGCACACCCTAAGAGAGCACAAGTGCCAACCATAGCTGTTATACCCAGCAAAACTATCAATCACCATACATGGCAAAATGCAGATATTTCAAGACAAAACTAAATTCACACAATATATGACCACAAACCTAGCACTACAACAAATTATAGGTGGAAAACCCAATACAATGAGGGGGAACCACCTCATAGTAAAAACAAGAAAACTTCTAAGCAAGAAAACCAAAAGAAGAAAGAGACACAGACACAACTCAACCAACCAAAGCAATAATAGCAGGAAACAGAAACCACTATTCCTTGATATCTATTAACATAAATGGATTCAACTCTCCAATAAAAAGATGTAGGCTATCAGCCTGGATAAATAAACAAAATCCAGCATTTCTGCATACAGGAAACTAATCTCAGAGACAATGACAGACACTATCTCAGAGTGAAAGGTTGGGAAAAAAACCTTCCAAGCAAATGGCCCCAAGAATCAAGCTGGAGTGGCCATTCTAATATCTAATAAAGTATATTTTCAACCAAAAGATATCAAAAAAGATAAGGAAGGAAACTTTTTACTCATTACAGGGGAAATCTTTCAGAAGGAACTCTCAATCCTTAACATATATTCTCCTAATACAAAAGCACCCACATTCATAAAAGAAGCACTACTAAAGCTCAAAAAAATACATCTCACCGCACACAATAATAATGAGAGAGTTTAGTACCCCACTCTCACCAATGGACAGATCACAGAAACAGAAACTGAAGAAGGACACTGTGAACTATTAGAGACTATGAACCAACTAGAATTAACAGATATCTACAGAACATATCATCCTAAAACAAAAGAATACACCTTCCTCTCAGCACCTCACAGCCCCTTCTTGAAAATTGACCACATAATTGGACTCAGAACAAGACTCAATAGATATAAGAGGATTGAAATACTCCCATGCAACCGTTCAGATCACCATGGTCTAAGGCTGACCTTTAATAACAACAAAGACAACAAAAAGCCCATATACACATGGAAACTAAACAATGATTTACTAAACAATAGCAGGGTCAAAGAAGAAATAAAAAAAGAAATTAAGGATTCAATGAAAATGAATTAGATTTAGAATTAAAATTAGAATTCAATGAAAATGAACACACAACATACTCAAATCTATGCAATGCAATGAAAGAAGCTCTGAGAGGAAAACTCATAGCTCGGAGTGCTTCCAAAAGGAAACTGGAGAGAGCGTACACTAGCAACCTGACAGCACAGTTGAAAGCTCTACTAGAAAAGAAAGAAGATACACCCAAGAGGAGTAGATGGCAAGAAATAATCAAACTTAGGGCAGAAATAGAAAAAATAGAAACAAAAAGAACCATTCAAACAGTCAACAAAACCAAGAGCTGGTTCTTTGAGAAAATTAACAAGATTCATAAACACTTAGCCAGACTAACTAGAGGACAAAGAGAGAGTATACAAATTAACAAAATCAGAAAGGAAAGTGGAGAAATAAGACTGAAACTGAGGAAATTCAAGAAATCATGAGATCCTACTACAAAAGGCTATACTCAACAAAGCTGGAATATCTGGAGGAAATGGATGAATTCCTAGACAGATACAAGATACCAAAGTTAAACCAGGACCAGGTAAGCCATCTTAATAATCCCATAACACCTAAAGAAATAGAAGCACTCATCAAAAGACTCCCAACCAAAAAAATGCCCAGGTCTAGATGGGTTCAGTGCAGAGTTTTATCAGATATTTTTTGATGACATAATACCAATACTCTCCAAACTATTCCACAAAATAGAATCAGATGGAACACTACCTAACTAATTTTTTGAAGCTACAATAACCCTCGTTCCTAAACCACATGAAGACCATACAAGGAGAGATCTTCAGAACAATCTCACTTATGAACATTGATGAAAAAATACTCAACAAAATCCTTGCAAACCAAATCCAAGAACACATCAAAATGATCATTCACCATGATCAAGTAGGCTTCATCCCTGGGATGCAGGGATGGTTTAATATAAGGAAATCCATCAATGTAATCCACCATATAAACGAACTCAAAGAAGAAAATCACATGGTCATCTCACTAGATGCTGAGAAAGCATTTGACAAAATTCAACACCCCTTCATGTTAAAAGTGTTGGAAAGAACAGGAATCCAAGGCCCATACCTAAACATAATAAAAGCAATACAGCAAACCAACAGCCAACATCAAACTTAATAGTGGGAAACTTGAAGCAATCACACTAAAATCAGGAACTCGACAAGGCTGCCCCCTACCTATTCAACATAGTATTGGAAGTCCTGGCTGGAGCAATTAGACAGCAAAAGGAAATCAATGGGATACAAATTGGAAAGGAAGAAGTAAAAACATCACTATTTGCAGATGACATGATAGTGTACTTAAGCGACCACACAAATTCCACCAGAGAACTCCTACAGCTGATAAACAAGTTCATCAAAGTGGCTGGATACAAAATTAACTCAAACAAATCAGTAGCCTTCCTATATTCTAAGGACAAACATGCGGAGAAAGAAATTAGGGAAAAGATACCCTTCACAATAGTTACAAAAACTACGAAATACCTTGGTGTGACTCTAACTAAGCAAGTGAAGGACCTGTATGACAAGAACTTCAAACCTCTAAAGAAGGAAATCGAGGAAGATCTCAGAAAATGGAAAGATCTCCCATGCTCATGGATAGGAAGGATCAACATTTTGAAAATGGCCATTTTACCAAAAGCAATCTACAGATTCAATGCAATCCCCATCAAAATTCCAACCCGGTTCTTCATTGAGTTGGAAAGAGCAATGTGCAATTTCATCTGGAATAACAAAAGAACTAGAATAGCAGAATCCATCATAAACAACAAGAAAACATCTGCAGTAGCCACACTATCCCTGACCTCAAGCTATATTACAAAGGAATTGTGCTGAAAACTGGATAGTACTCGTACAGAGATAGGCACATTAATCAATGGAATAGAAGATCCATAAATGAGCCCTCATGTATATTTTTGACAAAGGAGCTGTAAACATTCAATGGAAAAAGGACAGCCTATTCAACAAATGGTGTTGGTCCAACTGGCACTCAGCATGCAGAAGAATGTATATAGAACCTTTCTTATCTCCTTGTACAAAGCTCAAGTGTAAGTGGATTAAAGATCTCCACATTAAACCAGGTACACTGAAACTATTAGATGAGAAAGTAGGGAAAACCTTAGAACACATAGGCACAGGAGAAATTTTCCTGAACAGAACACCAATGGCTTGAGCTCTAAGGTCAAAGAGTGACAAATGGGACTTAATGAAATTGCAAAGGTTCTGTAAGGCTAAAGACACTGTCAAGAAAACAAAATGGCAGCCAACAGAGTGGGAAAAGATCTTTACCAACCTCACATCAGATAGAGGCCAAATATCTAAGGTAAACAAAGAACTCATAAAGCTAGACACCAGAGAATCAAACAACCCTATTAAAAAATGGGGTACAGACTTAAACAAAAAGTTCTCAATCGAGGAATATCGAATGGCTGAGAAACATCTAAGGAAGTGCTCATCATCCTTAGCCATCAGGAAAATGCAAATCAAAACAACCCTGAGATTCCACCTCACACCAGTCAGATTGGCTAAGATCCAAATCTCAGATGACAAGAAATGCTGGCAAGGATGTGGAGAAAGAGGAACACTTCTCCACTGTTGGTGGGGTTGTAAACTAATACAACCAGTCTGAAATCAGTCTGGTGGTTCCTCAGAAAAATGGACATAGTACTACCTGAAGACCCAGTTATTCCACTTCTGAGCATTTACCCCAGAGATTCTCCAAAATACAACAAAGATACATGCACCACAATGTTCATTGCAGCTCTATTTATAATAGCTAGAAGCTGGAAAGAACCCAGATGTCCTTCACTAGATGAATGGATACAAAAGTTGTGGTACATTTACACAATAGTGTACTACTTGGCTATCAGAAACAATGACTTAACGAAATTCTTAAGAAAATGGATGCATCTAGTGAATATCATCCTGAGTGAGATAACCCAGTCACAAAAGAACAAACATAATATGCAGTAACTGATAGTGGGATGCTAACCCCAGAAAGCTCTAAACACCCCAGAAACAACTCACAGACTGTGTGAAGTTCAACAAAAAAAAGAATATATTTTAATTAAAATAGAACTGTATCAGATCCCCCTTTCCTCCCTACAGCCCCTCCTAGTTTCTCTCCTATCCCCTCAAATTAATAGCCTCTTTTCCTATATTATTGTTACATATATACATATGTGTATATATATATGTACCCACAAATACTTAATTACAACCTTAAAAAATGTATTCATATACTTTTAAGCAAAATGCTGAAAATTTGTATATTTATCTTTTTTAAAAGGAAGTTTTTTTAAAAAAGTCATTGTTGCTCTGGGTAACATTCACAAAGTTTAAGAGATAAGTTTTGAAAGACCCCGGAATTTGGGTAATCCCCTTACTCTAGTACAGTAAGTACGCGAACCCAAGAACTCACAGAGAGCCTATCTTGCTGCCATGAGGCAAGAAGTTTATTCATGGGTGGTGGGGAGACCGGCTCTCTGGGGATGACACATATCTCATGCAGGAGATAGAGGAGTTGACCCTGAACTCAATTAGGGGAACATACTTATAGGGAAAATTACATAAGCATTTAGTAACATGCGCATAGCAATTTCATTGGTTTATTCAAATTGGCATACTCTGTCTGCCTTTGGATATGATTCAACTCTAGGCCAGTCTCTTTTGGGGCACACTGACCTTCATACTAGTTTTTCTCAGGACTGCAGAGCCAGACCTTATCAAGACTAGGTGGTCTGCAATTTTGTTATCAGACTTGAAACATACTTGTCCTCCAAGCAGGGTTATTGGGACTAACTTAAAATTTTAACTCTTTTAGTTTCAAAGTAAAACCCACTGATACCATCATCAAAAATATCGTATATTCCCAGAATGTTCCGCACTAAGATTTAGCTCTAATGAAAAGGGTTGGAACAGTGGTAATGGCATGTAGAGTAGGTCCAGTTACAGTGATAGATTAGCCAATCTAATGAGGGAGGTAGTGCACATGTGCAGCTAAGTTATATTGGGAATTCCCTGTACTTTCTCTTCAATTTCCCTGCAAAACCCAAAACTACTTGTTAAAAAAAATCAATTTAAATCATCCAAATTTATAAAACAGTGTTCTTTAGAATAGCTATATAAAAGGTAGTATTAATTTAAAACAACTAATTCTACCATAGTGCTCTTTGGGGAGACAGAAACATATGAACATGGCATTTAAATAGGAATATGGAAAAAGTGTCTTAAAGGAGGAAAATCATTATAAAAGACATGTGTTACAATAATAGCAAATGGTTTCAATCAAAATGAATATAGAAATTTTATGACTCAATATGAGACTATCTAGACATGAAAGTGAGATAAGAACTTGAGCTACAATATACAATAAAGAATAATGACACATAAAGTAAATGCAAAATTAAAACCTTGTCATGGACAGGAGAAATGGCTCTGGTTAAGAATATGTGCTATTCTTGCAGATGACAGAATTTTGTTTTTAGCATCCACATGCTGTCTTACAACCATGTATAAATCCAGTACCATACTATCTGTCTTAGTCACAGTTTCTATTTCTGCACAAAACATCATGACCAAGAAACAAGTTGGGGAAGACAGAGTTTATTCAGCTTACACTTCCATATTGCTGTTTATCACCAAAGGAAGTCAGGACTGTAACCCAAGCGTGTCAGGAAGCAGAAGCTGATGCAGATGCGATGGAGGGATGTTGCTTACTGACTTGCTTTCCATGGCTTGCTCAGCCTGCTTTCTTATAGAACCCAGGTCTACCAGCCCATGGATGATACCACCCACAATGGGCTGGGCCCTCCCCCCTTGATCACTAGTTAAGAAAATGCCTTACAGCTGAATCTCATGGAGGCATTTCGCCCAACTGAGGCTTCTTTCCCCCTGATAACTCCAACCTGGGTCAAGTTAACACTAACCAGCCAGTACATTATCCGATATACTTCCTTGATCTCCAAAGACAATGTACATGAAAGTGCCTCATTTCATACATGCAGTCTACACTCATACCTAAAATAAAATTTAATTAAATGATAAAAAAATGCAGAAATGATTCAGCAGTTAAAAGCACTGACTGCTCTTCCAGAGGTCCTGAGTTCAATTCTCAGCAACCTCATTGGCTCACAATCATCAGTAATGAGGTCCAATGCTCTCTTCTGATGTGTCTGAAGACAGATACAGTGTATTCACCTACATAAAATAAAATAATTTTTAAAAAGCTGTCAAGTTACTTACAAAAGATAAACCATTCAGTATTCCACCATGTAGCCTGCTCTCACCACTAGGATATATAGACAGTTGATCACCCCTTGGTAAGACAACCATGCTTGAGCAGATGATCCCATACTGGGATTGGGGGTACATGAGCAACACAAATTGCATTAAGTTAGGAGAGAATGGAGGTAGTGTTGAATCTGGGATGCCTTAATAGAGAAGTGAGGGATGAATATTATTGGAAAACATCATATGTATGTATGGAATTATAAAAAACATAAAGACTGTTTATTAAATAAAAAATTTCAAGAAAAAAACTGTCAAGTGATAATTAACAAATGAAGCATCAATACAAATGATAGACTACAAGGTACCGCATTTTGAGAACAGGATAATGCAATGGAAACCCTCCCACCCAACTAGTCGGAGTGAACTTCATTTAAAAATATTGAAAAATTGCTGGGCAATGATTCAGCAGTGTGCTTGAAAGTTGTTCATAGGCATAGTTTATGAAGCTGGTGTTCCACAAGTATATATGGTTTCAAGATATTCATACATTGGTGCATATGAATGTGTGTGCAGAATATTTTTATGAGCTGAAAATGTATAAAGCAAATATTCACCAGAGGTAAAATGGCTAAATGCACCTGGGTAAGTTTATCAAACTGAATACTAAAGAGTAATATGAATAAGTTATCAGAAGACATTTATTGTCATGGCAAAAAGCTGATGAGTAAAACCATACCCCAACTTCTCAGGGTGAGCCTGAGATTAAATACCTTTTATAGGAAGAAGTATCTTAGGAAGAAAGGCTAATTGTCTAAGCCTCCAGGCCTTTTGGTACCTCATTATAATGAAGATCTGTCTTGAGCCTACATGACCTGTGGTCATGGCCTAACAAGTGGATGACCTTGGGGTGTTGCCCTTATGTGACTGATGGCCAAGAATCTATAGAGGGCTGTGGCTAGTGATGGGTGCCTGATTTCCTGGGTGTTTTGGGGAAATGCCTACCACCCCTTAGAGTCACCAGGGTTTCAAACCTCATCTCTACTGGGAACCAGGATACCTTTCACAGCCCCACAAAACACCATAATCAAAAGCATCTTTGGAGAAAAGGCTTCATTTTAGTTAACTATTTCCTTCATCACTGAGACAAGTCAGGTCAAGAACTCAATGCAGGAACCTGTAGGTGGAAACTAAAGGAGAATCCATATTTACTGGATTGTTTCCCATTAGTTGCTCAGCCTGTTTTCTCCTACATCACATGGATACCTGTGCATGCATACAATCTCCCACAGTACACTGGGCCCTCCCATGTAAATGATGAATTAAGAATATTAAATAACTTGTCTAGGAGCATATATTTTAAAAGCAGTACTACTGTGAGTTTAATTTTGTTTTGTGTTGTTGTAATGTACAAGATACAATATATCTTGAAAAGTTGGTGTGGTAGGTATATAATTACTCCCCAGTCCTTGTGAAGTTCATGCAGGAAGACCAAAAATGTAAGAAAGCCTAAGCTATGTAGTGAATTTGCGGCCAGCCTGAATTGAGAGAAAAGGGACAATTCACTCACAAAAGCAAACCAATCATAATGACAGCATATTTCTCTGTGAACATGATAAAGCTCAGTGATCTTGGAATGTTATATTCTGGGGCTTAAAATGAAACAAACAAGCAAAAACAAGCCTCCCAAAGTCAATCATTATGCCCAGCAAAATCTACCTTCATAATTCATGACCTATAATCCAAAATTGTCCAGCATACTTACAAGACCATGCATTGAATTGAGGAAGATAAAAGCAACCAGAAGAGCAGAGGAAATGATCAATCCCATCAGAACAGTGGAAGAACAAATAAAAAATTAAAAGATTCAATTGTAAAAAGACCAATAAACAGAAGACAGGAGCTATCACACCACTTTAAATAAAAACTATGAATGAAAATAGTCTTAATTGTCCAGTTAAAGTACACAGAGTAAATATTGCCCCATTAAGACAAACACAGATGGAAAGTCAAAGAATTTGCTGTGCTCTTACTTTCGCATGTATCAGTTATATGAATGAGTACTGTGTACATTCCCATGAGCAATTCAGTGAGACAAGAATCTGAGCTGTTTTATAGACTAAATATTTTCTTGTTCTTTGCTCTAAGGAATACATTTATTACATGTAGCTAGAGATGAAAAATTTGTTCATGGGTATATTTTCTTCTTTACAAAGAAACTCTTAACATTACTTATGCAACTTGTCTTGTAAAATAATACAAAATTTAATAATGTTAAGCAAGTCTGAATATACTTTATAGCAAAAGTCAAAATTATTCAAGAATAATTGGATTAGAATTCATCCTATTATTCATATAACGATATGATTTAGGAAAGTGAGTTCTCCTGGAGTTGAGTGTTTATATTTCTACAATTTACTAGCAATGAATACTTCTGTATTTTGTTTAACCTGTATATGGTTATGTTTTTACATTTCCTTAAAAAAAATCAAACAAACAAAAATAACTCCAATAGCTATCAACGCATAATGTTAAGACTGAATTATGCAAATAAAATTAAAGGTAATTTTTAGTATAGGTAGGATCAAAGCAAATGTAGTACTTCAGATATTTTATTATGAAAATAAAACCTAGCCATGTTAAAATAGAGTATTTTGACTTTTGCCTAACGTTAGTCATTAGTCTTACCACTGTCAAACTATCACAATTATAACTGAGTGGTGCAGTTTGTGGAAGGGAAACTATATTCCAAATAATTTTGAAATTGTGCCTTCATAGTTGCTCATTCAGGCTCTTTGTTTTACTTATACACTATTATTTATTACTAGAAACTTTGAAACTGCTAATAATTTCATTTACCTAGAAAAGAGAAATAATAATGATTTTGATTACTAATATTTTAATAAACAATGTTGCTTTATGCATATGCATGCTAATGTGTAAAGAACAGAATAAATTTGGCACACTTTCTCTGATATAAATTTGAGATCATAAAATTAAAGGGAGAATTATTTGAGAAAAGGGGATCATAAAATGAATGAAAATAAGGATAAGGATGTATAATAGGGAACCCATATGAGCCAAGGACACAATTCAGGAAATGGTTGGAATAAATTCCTTAAGAATTTTCCTTCCTGCAGTTTGTTTATTTTTTTATTTTCCCGAATATATCTTTTCTCTTTAATAATAGAAAAGAAATAAACTTTCCACAAAACTGAAGAAAAGAAGAAACAGTCCCATCATTCCATTTGGTTAGAACTGATATCTTTCTCACCACACTCTATGATCTCTATTTCCCTCTATTTATCAAAAATACAGACTTGTGTGGTTACCACCACTCGGTATATTGTCTTGTGACAACTACATTCATAGTTGACAGTCCCTAGCTTTTTCTTGTGTAATTTTCTTGTGTAATGATTTATTAAACTATCTGCTTTCATTGAATGATTAGTTTTTTAATTATAAATAATATTGTAGTAAACATCTTTGCACATAGAGCTTATTAAATTTTAACAATGCACATACACTAATACCGTTATAAAAAGAAAAAAAACAAAGATATGAAGAAACTGGTAAAGGCCATCAACACTCACTGGGCTTATAACATTAAAATGAAACATTATAGGATTGTTGTTGGGAAAAAGGATACCATCTGCAGGAGACACTATGCCAGAGAGGTTGCTGCAGGAAATAAAACAGAAGTTCCTGTTCTCCCTCAACAATGTGCTGCATGAAACAAGGCTCAAAGAGCCATTAGGAACTGGAGATTTTTCTCATTCAATATAAAATAAGGCTTTGCAATCTGATGAACTTTGATGTTTGTGCTGCAGATTATTTTGCCAGTCACTGAAAAAATTCTGCAGAGAACATTAGTTGCTACCAAAGTGTTCAAATCTTACCATATGTGATGGACCTGTGTACCAAATTATTCATTTTGAATTACCATACACCTCTGACAATGAACCACTTTATAAAGAAATTAAATCTCTTTGGCAAGATATGCAGCTCCACTTCTGTCTCTTTATAGTAGATTTTTATACCAGCCATGCCCAGTGAACCACAGACTCAAAAGTCATGATCTATATGGGTTCCTCCAACACTGACTCTAAGACTGACCCAATGGCCATCTCCAGATTTTCAAATAATTGGACAGAAACTTAATAAATATTTTTATGTATCTCTGGAATTATTAATCTTCTTCATAAAAACATAAACACCTCTGATCAGTCCCAAAATGCATGGTTAAATGCCTACAGCTACTGCTCTTACAGGCATTCCAGTTGTGACTGTTGGTCATATGCATCAGTAGGTGGCAGAGAAGAGAAGCTATGTCTAAACTCAATGTTTGGACCTATGAATACCTACATGATGAGCAGCCTAATATTCCTAAATGAAAGCAAGCCTGAGATAACTACCAGTCCAGTACCACACAGACCCAAAGGGTCTCCCAGGATGGGGCATGAGACAGAGACTAGAAGCCTGCCTGAGACTCTAGGCCCCAAGGTAGGAGTGAGTCTGAGACAGATAAAACTTGCATGGGGCCACTCAGGCTGGCGGGGTGGGTATCAAGTCCAAGACTACCACCAGACCACCAGATTAGCACCATGGCAGATGGATGAGAAGCTACCCTGAGATGACTACCAATCCAGCATTTAGCCATGGCTGCTGGGTCTAGGGTGGAGTGAACCATACCCAAGATGAATCCTGCCCCGTGCTATAATGCAGCAGCAGGGCATAGCATTCCTGAGGCCTCTCCTGAAATGACGTGAGACATGAAGAGAGCCCTGAACATCACTAAGAGGAGAAAGTCAGTGGTGGAGAAAAAAAAAAAAAGGATGTGAGCACAGTGAAGAGCAGTAAAACTGGAGAGTCGAAGGTAATGAGAGACAGCCTGGTGTGAGTGCCTAGGGGTTGCCATCTAGGATCATGGTGGGGTCCTGGCCTGTGCTGCCTTCGGAAACATAAGAGGAGGAGAACTTGCAGGCTGACCAGCTCAGATTCTTTTCAGGCCCAGATCTTGGGCTTTCAATTGGTCCATTCTAATAGTTAAGTCATTGATGAACAGCTGGCATGCATGAAGGGGCCCTTCTCACAGATCCAAAACTACAGAATCTTCATGACACAGAGAAACAACAGGATATCCGGGAGGAGTCCCAGTGAGACTCCAGTATTGATAGATTAGCAGAAGCCAAAGGTCTCCTAACCAGACCAACAAGTCATTGCAGTGAACATTTGCAAGCAAAGGAATATGAACAAAGGGTATCCTGTAGGACACACAGTGACACACTACAACTTCAGTAATGCCATATTTTTCTCTGTTAGAGGCAGGAGAAGATGAGTTGAATTGGGACCATGATGTGAAAAATTACAAAGAACCAATAAAAAGATTATTTTAAGACCTGAATTAATAAGCTTATAAGACCCTAGAAGAGAGACATTCTTTCAACCTAGAGAAGCATCAAAATTAATTAAATCCAAGGTCAAGTCATGAACTTCTGAAATTCTTTGTGGAAACAGTAGATTACAGTTAGATACTTTGTAACTGGAAGTAGGGATAAGGCAGAGTAAACAGCTTTGCATTGGAGACTGGCAAGTTGGCCAAAGCCAGTAAAAGCCACAAGATAGCAACTGAAACAAACTTGAAGAAAACCAAGCTAGAGAGATAAAATAGTGACATGTTCTAAAGTCCTAGACAACTCTGTAATGGTTTGGATATGTTTGGTTCATGGGAAGTGGCACTATTAGGTGGTGTGGCCTTGTTTTGTTAAAGCAAGTGTGTCACTGTTGGGGTGAGCTTTGAGGTCTCTATGCTCAAGCTCTGCCCAGTAAAGCATGGGAGCGACCTCCTGGCTGCCTGTAAAAGACAGTCTCCTGGCTGTCTTCAGATCAAGAGGAGAACACCCAGCTCCTCCAGAAACAGGTCTGCCTGGATGCTGACAGCTTCTCAACATGATGGAAACAGACTAAACCTCTGAAACTGTAAGCCAACTCCAATCAAATCTTTCTCTGTATAAGAGTTACTATGATCATGGTATCTCATCACAGACATAAAACCCTACCTAAGACAAACTCCAAAATTGTTTATTTGCTCTAACCTATAAGGCATCCCTAAAGAACTTGAGGCTTTATGTTGCTCAAGTAGACAGAACTGAATGTGCCATTATAATGAATCTTTGAGTGTGGATTCTGAAAGCTAATCAGAGATAATAAATTTTGACCCTAAATACTTTTGAGGTCATATTCATAGTTAGACATCTTTGAGATGTACCTCCCCCTGCCCAATTCATCAGAACAAGTCCAAAATAATCAACTATTGTCATTGCTTTTGTTCACTCATTGAAGGTACCACATTTGATTTATCTGGCTTATAAGGGCTTTCCATTGTAATTTACAACAAATCAATGCCTAAATTCTCTATTATTCAAGGCCACAGAGAATGCATTAATATCTCCAAGATGAATTGATCTGGCTGTGATACAAAATTTATTTCAGTGGGAATCCCCTCTTCTGGATTCATACTTTATTCCTACATATTATCCCTGACATTTTCTTCTTTCTTTCTCATTCACATCTACTAGTTTACACTATAAAAAAATCTATTTTAGAGTAGTTGGATTTTATACATCTTGGTAAAGGAGCTTTAAGAAAGAAAAAAGTTATAAATACAAGTTTGCTAAGGCTTTGGAAGGAAGCCTGAATCTTACATAAGGTACAATTGATTCTCTGGCTTATATTTTAAAATATTTTATTCATAAATTTTAGGTTATGTATGAAAAGGATTTCTCTAAATCTCTGGGATATAATATTTCTAGAAATCACACACATACCACACACACACACACACATACACACACACACACACACACACACACACACACACATATATATACTTCATATAGTGTGTGTGTGTGTGTGTGTGTGTGTGTGTGTGTGTGTGTGTGTGTGTGTCTATGTGTGTGCAGAGAAATCCAGCTGAGCAAGTAACATGAGGATCTCAGCATAGTGAGCAGTAGAAATTAACACAGAAATACTATGGAAAGAGACATCTGACAATGGCCTTAGAATTAGAAACACGGGACAAACACACTGATCCTCCATTTCAGGCTGTTGTACTCAGACTCTCATATGCTGGAGTGCATGTGGCCTGATCCAGCTGAAACCCACGGAGCAAGTGGCGTGATCACCATTCATCTGTCTAGGTTTAAGTAAAGTAGGGATGAGCAACGGAGTTCTAGGAAGGACATGGGGAAATGCTATACAATAATATCTCATGATTATATGAGAATTAAAAAATGAATAGGTGTCAGTATTATGACAAATCTTTTTGTGACCTCAACTTTGCATATAAAAAGCATTTCTGGTTATGACAAAAATGTATGTCATTTAAAAATCTGTTCATATGACTACATCAAAAATGAAGCATATCTGTAAGGCAAAATCACAATAGTGGAAGAGAAAAGGTAATGGCAATTTGACCCAGGTGGGCAGCATAAAACAACAGTAAAAGACAAAGGGACACTTGAAATCCATTGTAAAAATATGTAATTTGACAAGTAATATAAATCTATAGATTAGTAAAAGAAGAATACAGTTGACTCTTAAGCATATGAAAACATACTCAACCTTATTCTAAATAAGATAGCTGTAACATTCCTACAAACATGATTTCTATTTACAGATTGACAAATATTTAAAAACGAGATGCTGTCAATTCTCAATGACTCATTACTAGGAAGATATATGTATAATTCTAGTGTAGAGAGAAACCTTAGAAATATTTAAAATTTGTAAATCTGTACATAATTTTCTCTTCTAGTTGTCTATTTTTTTAATTCACTGAGTACAAAAATTACCTTCCAAAGATTTCATAAGCCTAAAAGAAATGTTATGTTTCTCTCTCAGTCATAGTTTAAAAAATCCTGACTTATTATATATATATGTATATATATATACATCACTAAGACATGACTCCTAGATCACCGTAAAAATATAATTATTGAGAAAGTTTAATCAGAAATAGTTTTAGTGGTTACTCCTATGTACTTTAGTTGTATACTTCCTACTATCAACTCTGGTTACTATTCTAAGTCAAAATATTCTATAATGCTTGAATAAAGCTATAAAATAATTTTTACTTAAGATTTTTTTAATTGTCCGAATTTAAATAAAATCCCTCGGTTTTTCTCCCAGCACCATCTCAGACCACCTGCTGTGGACCCATTTTTTTTTTTTTTATTTCAGCACACATCTCCAGGATTACACCAATTTTCTCCTCCCACTGTCCTTCCCCCAACTAATTATTTTATCTCATTCCAACTAGCCAGGGAAAAAAGAGGGCTAGCTTTTTTATGTTAATGTTGTTGTTGATATTTCTAGAAATATTATTTCCCAGAGAGCTATAGAAATCCTTTTTAGACATAAGGAGCTATGATTGTGATATAACATGAATAAAAAAATAAATAAATTGTGAAAAACAACTAAAGAAACAAAACCAAAAAAAAAAAAAGGAAGAAGCCAAAAGTCTAGAGTTAGTTTGAGGTCAAGTAGAGTAGTTCATTGAGAAGTCAAGAGAAGCCAGTTTGATTCAGTCAGCTTAGAGAGGAGTTACAGCCAGAACAGTTGAATTGAACCAGCTAGCCAGAGTTCAGAAAGAACCAGAAAATATGAGTATGTTCAGCAGTAAGGCTCCAAGATGGCAATACATATGATGACTAAAAGTACATTTACATGTGCCAGATTACCTCTTAGACCACTTGCTTAGAATATCTTCTTTCAACACTTACCCTAGGTAATATCTATCTTTGATGTTGAAGTGTAATGTGGAGACAATCTGTATCTCTGTGTAGAGGAAGCATCTGTCGATAAAAAGCTGATGGCCAATGATCAAAGGCAGAATTAGAAGGTAGGAAACCTGGTAAAGTGTCAAGAGTGGGACATACCAACCTGAACCAATGAATCTGAGAAGTAACTAGCCATGTGGCCGACATAGACTAGAAAACAAAGGTTACATAAGTTATTAGCAAGTTGGGGAGCAACCCAAAACTTATGGTCTATACAGGTATTCCTAAATAATTAAGCCTCAGAGTCATTATTCAGGGAACAAAAAGGTCAGGTAGAAAAGCTTGTGGCAACACTGTTTCTCAAATGTAGCAGAAGGAGGGGTCCTGTTTTCATATCCTTCATGTTAGTCTGTATCTTTTTATTGGTAAACTAAAACCATGCACATTAAGAAATGTCCATGACTAATAATTGTTGATTCCTCTTATTTTGTTGTTGTTTTAGTTGGTAGTGGCAAGGTTAGTGATGTTGGTAAAGTGTATGTGTGTGTGTGTGTGTGTGTGTGTGTGTCTGTGTGTGTGTGTGTGTGTGTGTGTGTGTGTGTGTGTGTGTGTGTGTGTGTATGTATGTATGTGTGTGTGCCTTCTTTCTATGTTGCTAGTCTGAGATTATTCTATGTTTCCATGCTTTTAGTTAAATGCTTTAGGTTAACATTTTTCTTCTAGCACTTTATATGTGGCTGTATTTGTAGATATATATTGTTTCAGTTTGCCTTATTCATGGAATATCTTATTTTCTTCATCTATAGTATTTGAGAGTTTTGCTGGGTATAGTAGTCTGGGATGAATCTATGGTATCTTAGGTCTGAATCATATCTGTACGGACCCTTCTGACTTTTAGAATTTCCATTGAGAAATCAGATATAATTATAATAGATCTGCCTTTAAATGTAACTTTGTGTTTTTCCCTTGTGGTTTTTAATATTCTTTCTTTGTCCTGTGTATTTAAGTGTTTTGATTATTATGTGTTCAGGGGACTTTATTATTCTTGTCTAATCTATTTGGTGTTCTGCATACTTCTTATACAATTATGGGCAACTTCTTCATTAAAGAAAAAATTTTTATTCTATGAGTTTGTTAAAAACTCTTAAAAAAAAACTCTTCTAGGCCATTGAGCTAGATTATTTTCCTGCCTCTGTTTCTGTTATTATTAGGTTTGGTCTTTTTGTAGTGTACCAGATTTCCTGGATGTTTTGAAGCAGGAGATTTTTAGATTTAACGTTTTTTTACCAATATATCCATTTCCTCTCTAATATTTTTATATACATTATTGTTGGAGTTTGAGATACTAGGCAAGTTGGAGGAAAAGATCTCCCTTATCTATTAAAAATGGAGTCAGAAAGGTTATGGAGACCATAGTAGGTTTACTGCTACAGAGCCTAGGATGAGATTGTGGGATCTGGATCTGGACAAAAAGAAGGAGAGTTGTGTATTGGCCTTCAGCCTACTTGTTGCTCTGGTAGGCAGCCCTTGGGTTAGAAGGAGGTGCCTGTGGAGGCTGGGGTCTAGGAAAAAGCAGGTAGGAGCTTAGAAGGGAAATTACGTGCGATCCATAGGAAATGGGAGAGGAAGAGGAAGGATGTTCTTCAGCAGAGCTGGAATGGCACTGGAGAATCAGATCTGGAGATTAAATCTATTTTCTGAGAGTCAGAAGGAGGAAGAATCTGGATGAAAGAGGAAGTGAGGAGGAACATAGAAAAAGAGAAGGAGGGGGACCATAATCAGAATATATTGTAAGAAAAAGAATCTATTTCCAATAAAAGAAAATAATTTAAATGTCAGAATACTTTTCTTCCATGCTTTGCTATTATATCAGAAAATATTAATCAAATATCATTTGCCAAATTTTGAAGTAAACTGTGAGTAAAAAATGCAGACTATTTGAAGTAGCTGGGTATTCCATTTACCTGAAGCTACATAACATACTCACCCTCACTTTAAATTGTTTAAAACTGGTATTTATTTGACTCATGAATGTACAGCCTGTTTTGAATTTGGCAAAATATGGTGCTGTTTGAAATTATTTGGGCCAGTCCCAGCTCTAAGCTAAAATTTCCAGGGACACTATCATCTTGTAGGGGTGATTAACAATGAATAGTGTCACCTAGATTCCAGAAGTTTGTCATGGCAGAAATACAGAAACTAGAAAACTTGGAAAACAAGGGTACTTATTAGTTTATTTGTTGATGAGCTTGTTGTTAAACATTTAAGCACACCACTGCAGAGCTGGCACCAAGTAATTAGAATTTGTGACTAAAGATTCCCATGTGCCTGACTATGAATGGCAAATGCATTTCTGAGTGTTTCAGATGAGATCTGGATTTGAGCAAAACCAATGGTGCTGACTTTTCATGCTGCTTTTCAAAACCCTCTTGAATACATCTGTTATGGTGTGTGCATGCTTATAAATTGTGTCATAAATCTGTACATGAACTATTTAAGAACCCATGTTTATTTAAAATACATTTTATTATCCTTTTCCTTTCATGTAGGTGTGCCAAGAAATGAAACAAAACCACCTACTGGATTTTTCCAAAGCATCTTTCTTTACCTCGACATACATGGAAACTGTCATTTTACTCAAATGCTTCATCGCTGAAACAAATAATTGAGTGAAACAGTGAAAAAATGTCTACTATGTGTTTTAAAAGTTCCTGTCCCTAAATACTTTCCACCATGTTTTAGGATATAGGCCTATGGAAGACCACGTCAAAGCAAAGCTACTCATCTGAGAATGCTGAAACAGAAAGACAGCAAGATACCAGCTTAAGATAAATCCCTTTAATACACACCCAAGCAGCCTACTTCCTCTAACCAGGCTGCTTCTTCTAGTAGTCAGTGTAACCTTTGAAATGGGTTAACTTAAAAGTGAAGTCAGTTCCTCCATGATCTGACAATACTCAGTGACTGGATCAGTCACTGATCAGTCAAGGACCAGAGCCTTCAACGCTTGATTCTTTGGGTGCCTTTTCATATACAAACTGTAGCAAGTGTAATTTAGCTGTGATTCTTATTTTCATTGGGTTTTCTTTTATTATTATTATGTCTGCCTTTTTACACTACACAGTTCAGAGAAATTACACTCTATCTCCTAATAAGATATTACTTCAAGTGTCATAGGACTAGAAGGATTCATAAGTCTCTTAAATCTGAGGAAAGATTTTAATAAGTTAAGCATATTGAACTTTAGTTTGGCATTCAGAATAAATGACTCTGTGTGAGTAGGATTACTTGATGTCAGTTTATTTTCTCATAAAATGAATGCTTTGATGAAAAATAAAGGATTCATCTGATGAATTCGTTTACCTGCAGAAAGTAATTGAGTGATTCTACCATGTAATACTATACATTAAGGACGTTAGCCAGCAGCAAAAGATAAAAGCATTTTCACATGGTAAAACTGTAATAACCTTTGTGTGTCTACAGGACTCAGAGCTGACTCCCTCTCCTCTGCCCTAGGAGATAAGAGAGATACAACAGGGTAAAGCTTAATTTAACCTGTTTTGAATTTTCAATATGGCTGACACTTTTCTTTTTAATAAAAAAATGATTAAATTGTGTGGAGTTCATAATATATGTTAGTGTTGGGGAAGCAAAGATTGACATCTTAATTTCTTCTTTTCCTTAAACAGCTTTGTATTATTCAGGGATTATTAGAGTTTGTTCCCTTATTTTTCCTCTTCAAGAATTCTGTGGTATAGAGTATGGTGATAAATTTGATAAACTCAGATTACAATTGCTCTGAGAGACAGTATCACTGTTTTGTTTTCCATAGTTCATGAAATCCCAGTAAAGAATCTAGAAATGAGGTTCATTTTCCTAAGATCTACAACAGTAAGGTTGTTGAATATGGTAGGATGACAAGAGGAAGAAACCCAAGACATGCCAAGTAATATTTAAATATAAAATTTATTTTTACAATTGCTTTCTATCCCCTCTAAAGGTTAGAAAATTGCTTCTTTTGAATTACCTATTCAGTAGTTATAATAAGCTAAACATATATTGATTTTCCTTTCTAAAATGATATATTATGGCGTACTTTCTAGAGTTTGTAACATTTAATTCACACTCTTCTATTTTATAAATTCAAAGTTGGAAGAAAGTCTACCATAAAGGAAGTTGTAAGAATTCCTCTAATTCTCCACTTCGAAGTCCTGTACTACCCTTTCCATATTTGCATCTTTTATCTTGCTTTCAGAGTAACACATCATGTTAATCTATAAGCATTCAGTGAAATAAGAATGGATAAGGAAGAAGATATCTGGATTTAAAGACTTCATCTCCTCAACCAGGACAAAACATACACATGGTTAAAAGATCCAGATGTGGTGAGCAGAAATAATGGTTCCATAGAGGCATCTCTGTTTCCACGCTGGGAACTTGTGAAAAAATGAGCAAAAAACTCAATGTTTTCAAATGGGGATACCTTAGCTTAAGACATAAAAACTACAGCTGGTAAGATTGATGACTGCTTGCCACCAACCCTAATGACTTGATTTAAGTCCCTGAGACTTATATTGTGGAAAGTGAACTAACCGATTCATACAAGTATCCCTCTGATGTCTATGCATGCATCATGATATGTATGTGCAAACACACATATCATATATACACAACTATACACAAATGTACACACTATAATAATAATAATAATAATAATAATAATAATAATAATAATAATAATAATAATATCAACCAGGAAAATTGGTCTATATTATGTAGCTAGGCTCCATTTGTTCATACATTTTATTTTTAAGCCAAAGGAGCCAGAGGTGCCAGTCAGTTATAAGAAGATGTGACTGAATAAGGAAGACTGACAAGAAGATTGGAAAACAAGGCTTCAATACAAGGAATGTTGATGAACTCCAGATTCTGGAAAGGGTAAGGAACTAATTTTTCTTCTAGAGCCTCCAAAATAATATTCAACCTTCTTGATGTCATAATTTTAGCCAAATAAGAACAAGACTGGACTTTTAAATTTTATTCTTATATCTTTATAGTTTCTTTTATTGGATGTTTTATTTATTTACATTTCAAATGTCATCTCTTTTCTGGTTTTCACTCTGGAAACATCCTATTCCATCCTCCTACTTCTGTGAGGGTGCTCCCTCACCCACCAATTCCTGCGACCCCATCCTGGCATTCTCCTACACTGGGGAATGGAGCCTTCCCAAGACCAAGGGCCTCCCACTGATGTCCGACAAGACCATGCTCTGCTACATATGTGACTGGAGACATGGGTCCTTCCATATTTACTCTTTGGTTCGTGGTTTAGTTCCTGGGAGCTCTGAGCTGTCTGGTTGGTTGATATTGTTGTTCTTTCTATGATATTGCAAACCTCTTCAGCTCCCTCAGTCCTTTCTCTAACTCCTCCACTGAGGAGCCCTGTGCTCAGTCCAATGGTTGGCTGTGAACATCCTCCTCTGTATTTGTCAGGCTCTGGCAGAGCCTCTCAGGAGGCAGATATAACAGGCCCTCTCAGCAAGCAGGGTCTGGTGTCTGTACAGTGGGGCAGTCTCTGGATGGTCTTTCCTTCAGTCTCTGCCTTACACTTAGTCCCTGTATTCCCTTTAGACCGGAGTCATTTTTTGTTAAAAATTTGGAGATGAATGAGTGGCCCCATCCCCCAGGTAGGCCACTCTTGCCTAGGCTCTGGATATGGTCTCTACATGTTCTCCCTCCCCTTTGTTGAGCATTGTTATGGTAAATATTAAAAATGAAAAGTTATATCTCTTTATTGGCCCCCGCAGTCTCACTCCGCAGGTGCTGCTTCTAGTATGAAGCCAGTGCACAAACTCTGTTGCTCGGTTCAAGATGCCCCCACCTCACTCCACCCACAAGACTTCCTCCAACTTAAGTAAAATTGCTGACATGCCCAACACAAGCATGACTATAAGGCCTGATAGCTTTTCATACAGATTTATATATTCAATTCTCAATCCACAAACCCTCTACACAATAAGATTACATCAAATAGACAAAGATACAAACTGTCCTTCTAATGAGATAAAAGACCTATAAGATCCTTAATATGTTTATAACTACCTAACACCAATTAAAACCACCTGGACCTAATTCATCCTTCCCAATGTCCATCTTGGAGCTTCTCTTTTTGGTCCTCATCTGTCCTCTGACCCTCTCTCTCTCCACATCTTTTACCCTGCCCAATCACCTGCTCTTGCCTTTATTTTACTAATTAAAATGGGAAGGTTCTGATGAAGTCCTGAGTTGGGGAAGTGGAATTAACATCAAAATTCGAACAGCTGTAGGACCATCTACAGAGCATTTCAGCTAATCTCATCCCTGTTGAGTCCTGGGAGCCTATTGCTTTCCTGGCCTCTGGGACTTGTTGGTGGCTATGCCCCGTTCCCCATCCCTCATTGCTACACACCTCGTTCAAATTCTGACCCTCTTTATACTGCCCCAGTTTTCTCCCATACCTCATCCTTTTTTCACTTTCTCCTCCTCTCTTCCTCCTAAGTTCCTCCCACTCTCTATTTCCTGTGAGTGTTTTGTTCCCCCTACCCTTCTAAGAAGGACTGAAGCATCCACATTTTAGTCTTCCTTCTTCTTAAGTTTCATATGGTCTGTGAATTGTATCTTGGGTATTCTGAGTCTTTTGGGCTGATACCTACTTATCAACGAGTGCTTACAATGTGTGTTCTTTTGTAACTGATCTGCCTCACTCAGGATGATATTTTGTAGTTCCATCCATCATAAAGTCATAGCTTTTAATTTTTGAGTGCAGCTCCATTGTGTAAAATGTACCACATTTTCTGTACCCCTCCTCTGTTGAAAGACATCTGTGTTCTTTCCAGCTTTTTACAGTGTCCCTTTTTCTTCCTGCAGCTTCAACTAGCAGACTGAAAGTTAGAGCTGCTCAGTTTCTATTCTGACTTCCTTCAGTGATAGTCTTTGATGTGAAAGCATGATAGTCTTCCCAAAGTTGCCTTTGGCTATGGTGTTTTCTCATAGTAATAGTAACCTTTACTAGGGCTGCCTGTATTTTTGCTTTCTAGATACCTTAACAACAGTTTCAACCCTTGTTATCTTGACACAATTTCATTAAAATTCCTTCTAAGTTTTCAAAATGAATATTGAAAATATATTCTTAATACTTTCTTAAAGCCTACATATTTTCCCAAGTTAATTTCTGGTATCCACTAAAGAGTGTAAAATGAAAACAATGTCCAATATTCAAACCTAGGGATCATAAAGGACAGCACTAAGGAAATCACTCTCCAAGGTCAAAATGAAGTGATGGCAGGTCAAAGAGTTTGAGTTTCTCCTTTCCTCAACAAACTGGGACTCAGAATATGCAATCCAAATGAACCCTTTCTTTCTCAAGTTGGTTCTGGTTATGACGTTTCATCATAGAATTAATAACCCTAACTAAAACACTCACTCACAAACTCAAAGGAAACCCCAAGAATGTACTAGAAGAAAAAAAATTGTCAAATGTTTCCCAGATGTTAGTCTATGGACTTCAAATAGTTCATAATCTAGGTATCCACACAGGAAAGCTAGGGGTAGCTTCGTGTGGATAGAAAGAAACAAAGAAGTGCTGGATCTATAACAGTAACAGTAATATTTTTATAGATATCCATCTTCAATCCTCAAAAATGGATTTCTCAGGAGGGTGCTCACTGAGTTAGTTCTTCAGAAGTCATCTGTTCATTCTACTTCATTTTCACTGTGTGACTAAGACTTTGAGAGAAATAGTTCTGGGTGCCATTCGCTAATGGAACTTCAATCTCAGTTATACAGCTGGTTAATAAGTGTCATTGAATACACCATATAACCAACCCATTTTAAATGTTTAAGAAATACTCAAAGATAACAAACATAAATACTTTTTAATAAAGTAATAGGTGAAAAGAGTTAAGATGCAGATATTCTGTTATCCCAAATATTTTAATTCCTAATCATACTAAGCAATATTAGAAGGAAAAATCACAAAATGTTAAGTGTGACTATTTCTAAGTGAAGAGCTGATGTGAATAATATTTTGTATGTCTTATTTTTTTGTCCTTTAAAAAAGTCTTGAAAATGGTTGTACATTGCCTTTAAAATTAAAAAAGTCATATAAAAAGATATTATAAAAGTCATATGTGTTTAGAAGTGTTTGACTTTTTGTGGTAGTTTGAGGAACTGCCCTCACAGGTTCATATTTCTGAATCCCAGATTCCCAGTCTGTGGACTAGTTAGGAAATATTACAAGGTGTAGCCATGTTGGAAGAGGTGTATTACTGAGTTTTAGCTTGGGGGATGTAAAAGGTCATACCAGGCCTAGTCTCTCACACACTACCTATACCAATGAGTGTTCTCAGCTAGATGCTCAAATTACAGGGCTATCTGTCTTCTCTCATGTTCTCTGACCATGATGGTTCCAGACTAACCCTCTGAAACTTTACAAGTCCTGGTTAAATGCATTCTTTTAAAATTTGCCTTGGACACTGTCCTCCTCATAGCCACAGAAAAGTAACTTAGACACTTAACAAAGAAAAAAATAGACTTTCTAGGATTTTTTAACCACTATTTTTTAAATTGGTATTACAATACCATTGATCTGTAAGCTTGTGTGTGTATATTTTGAAATATACAAATCAATGATATGATTACAGTCATCAAGAGCTAGATAAAGCAAATAATAGGGTGCTAGTGGTTAAACAGCATTAAGTTAGTCATATGGCATTAAAATCTGTAGCTATCTATAAGGAATCATTGTAAAATGTTTTATATATAAGGTTTATAAGTGAACATATCTTAAATTTAGCCATCGTAACATGAACACACAAACACATGTGGTACTTATGGAGAAATGATGGCTACATAATTTATCTTGAGTGTGGCGACTATTTCATAAAATACTACTATAAAAAAGCCATCTGATGGTAACCCAATCACAAAAATACATCTAGGGTATGCACTCACTGGTAAGTGGATATTAGTCCAAAAGCTTGGAATACCAAGATACAATTCACAGACCACATGAAGCTCAAAAACAAGTTCATATTCTCCAGTCCTTCTTAGAAGGGGAAGCAACAATATTCTCAGGAGGAAATATAAAGACAAAACTTGGAGTAGAAACAGAAGGAAAGACCATCCAGAGACAGTTCAACCTAGGGATGCAGTCCATATTCTGCCACCAAAACAAAATAATATTGCTGATGCCAAGAAGTGTATATGCTGACAGGAACCTGATGCAGCTGTCTCCTGAGAGGCTCTGCCAGAGCATAGTCAATATAGAAGCAGATGCTCTCACCCAACCATAGAACGAAGAAGGAGGTCCTTAATGGAGGAGCTAGAGAAAGAATTTAAGGAGTTAAAGGGGTTTGCAACCCCATAAGAACAACAATACCAACCAACCAGAGCTCCCAGAGATTAAACCACTATCCATGGACTGACCCATGGCTCCAGCTGCACATGTAACAGAGGATGGCCTTGTTGGGTATCAATGGGAGGAGAATCCTTGCTTCTGCCAAGGCTTGATGCTGCAGTGTAGGGTAATGTCAGTGTGGGGAGGTGGAAGGGGATAGGTGGGGGGGTGGACACCCTCATAGAAGCAGGGTGAGGGGTGATGGGATAGGGGATATGGAGGGTAATCAGGGAAAATGGATAACATTCAAAATGTAAATAAAATATATACAATAAAAAATAAAAATAAAAGACTACAAAAATCAATATTTAATAATTATAACCTATACTGATAAAAAATCATGTGATGTTATAGGTTGGGTAAGCAACTTCTTACATCCTGTTTTCTATTTCATAGTTAAAGTTTCTCAACTAGTATTAAAAATATTCAAGATTTGCATGTATTCCAAGAGTTATCTTTACTCTTTCCAGCTCAAGAAAGAATATCTATAGATGGTCACCTAGTTACAGCTCAGCAGTAAAATGTGTGCATGAGGCGGATGGGGTTCTTGGAAAACACTATCCTTTCCACTGGCATAGCATTAAAGGGGGCTTTGGTTTGCTTCTCAGCACCATAGTGAGAAGAATAGAAAGAGGGGGGAGAGGAAAAGCAGGAGAAGAAAAAGGAAAGGGGGATAAATGAAGGAAGGGATGAAAAAGAAGAACTCATATAATTTGAAGTTATTTAAGGACTGACATTCTAAGAAGACAGCTGTTCATTCGCTCACTCATCCAAGCAGTGACTTGAGAATCCAAAAGCATGTTCTTTCTTTACTCCTTAGTCCTGTTTATATAATATATATATATATATATATATATATATATATATATATATATATATATATATATATATATATAGTATAAGATACTCTATCCCATAATTGTTACAGTTTCTCATACATGCTAGATCCAAGTTTTTAACAAGTGACCTGAAGAATTTAGCTGGCCCCCTATCTGCTCTGTCTCTAGACAATCTCATGTAAATCTACCCTTCCTTACATTTCCCAACAGCTTGAATCAACACAAATATGCCTTATATGACACATTATAGGAAAATTATTACTTTAATTGTCAAAGAAACTAAGTAAGGCTGGAATGATGCTTATTGCTATTTTTAGGTCATCAGTATTATTTTTAGAGACTTGTCATCCCTGTTCCTCAGGTCCTGCTCTTTAGCACCTATGAATGTTTCCTTTGACTGCTATAAAAATTATCACAAAATTGCTGCTTAAATTATACATAATATCTTAAATTAGTCTTATTTTCAGACATATCTAGAAGTCATATAACCAAAAATCACTTTGAAGAATGCATACCTGGGGGTTATCAGGGTCTCTTGCCCCCCAAGCCCAGAGCTCTCGATTCTGGTGATTATCTAAATGGAATTGTGGCTGTGTTACTTCATCTCTACTCCACAGTCACATTGCCTTTTCCTCCTCACTCTAAACCATTCCTCTGCCTCCTTGAACACAGGACATGATGCATTCACCCTCTCCCTAATGAATGATTCATGACAAATAACCTCCCCAATCTCAAGCTATAGAATTTTATTATATCGTCAATGTTATTAAAGTATTTTGTATATAAAAGAGTAGTGACCTATTCAGAGGAGTAAGGCATGAGCGTTTGATAGGGAAGAGTCTTTCTTCAGTACATGGTAAAAATCACTTCTTAGTGAATAATGATAATTATTTTAATTAGTTCACCCTAAATACTTAATCTTCAAGAGTATCCCTGTTAATTATATAACTATGAAATAGTATCATCTCACTATCCCAAATATTGTGTAAAATATTACAACAATTAGTTGACAAATGCATTTTCTTGTCATCTTCTTTAAAAGTTTTAGGTTTGTACTTTATTTTAGGCTGATTTGTTTTTTATTTCGTTGTGCAGGTTGGCTTTACAGCTGAGTACCTCATACATTAGCCTCCTGGGAATCAGGATTATATTGAATCAAGCTCTTTAAACATCATTAGACTATACTGTTGATGGCATGAAACCTTAGAATATTACCAGCTCTAAAGTTATATATTTAATATTACTGAAATACTGAAAAATGAACCAAATATGACATTATGTGCAAAGATCAATTGTTCCAATCTCATGAACAGACAAAACAGAGACACAAACATATGTACAGAGAAAAAAAAAATTCTCAATGCTGTTTAAAGGTAGCTCAAGGGAAAGGCGGCTCCAGCCAGAAAGGCGGATCCTACAGGCTGAGCTACTGAGACCTGGAACAGATCTTAGGAACTTCTGTTCCCACCCGGAGGTGACTTCAGTACGCAGAGCAGAGCCTGGCCCAGCTGCCACCCGGAACCTGGGCTGCTGGGGAGTAGAGAGATCTCTGAGGAGTGCACACGGAAAGTGTACCAGGGACACAGACCAGATACAAGGGAAAGGCAAGAACATATCACTGACAACAAAATGGCAAGAGGAAAAAGAAAGAGTATATCCCAAGGAAACCAAGACAATCTAGCAATACCAGAACCCAGCTCTCCGATAGTAGCAAACATAGGAATTCCAAACACTCCAGAGAAAGAAGACACAGACCTGAAAACATGCCTCAAGACGCTGATAGAGTTACTTAAACAAGAAAGGGAGGAAAAGCAAAAAGATTCAGAAGCTTTTAAAGAAGAAACAAGAAAAACACTCAAAGAACTCAAAGAACGAGACGAAAACAGAACCAAGGAAATAAAGGAATAGAAGAGGGAAATTAAAACAGAAATTGACACAATAAAAAAAGCGCTAAAAGAGATAACCCTAGAGTCAGAACACCAAAAAAAGAAATCAGGAGTCACAGAAGCAAGCATTTCCAACAGATTACAAGAGATCGAGGAGAGAATCTCGGGGGCAGAAGACAACATTGCAAACATAGACAAAACAGCCAGAGAAGATGCAAAAAATAAAAAGCTCCTAACCCAAAATGTCCAGGAAATACAAGACACAATGAGAAGACCGAACCTAAGGATAATAGGAATAGAAGAGGGAGGAGAGTATCAACTAAGAGGCACAGTAAATATCTTCAACAAAATCATAGAAGAAAACTTCCCTACCCTCAAGAATGAGATGACCACGAGCATAAAAGAAGCCTTCAGAACTCCAAATAGGTTGGACCAGAAAAGAAATACCTCCCGACACATAATAGTAAAAACATCAAGTGCCCAAAGTAAAGAAAGAATACTAAAAGCAGTAAGGGAAAAAGGTCAGGTAACTTATAAAGGCAGACCAATCTGACTCACACCCGATTTCTCAGCAGAGACTATGAAAGCTAGAAGAGCCTGGACAGACATCATGCACTCCTTAAGAGAGCACAAGTGCCAGCCCAAGCTGCTATACCCAGCAAAACTATCAATCACCATCGATGGAGAGACAAAGATATTTCAAGACAAATCAAAATTCACACAATATATGACCACAAACCCAGCACTACAATGAATTACAGGTGGAAAACCCAATACAAGGAGGGAAAATACAGCCTAGTAAAAACAAGAAAACTCCTAAACAAGAAAACTAAAAAAAGAAAAAAAACACGGACACAACTCAACCCAAAAAAGCAAAAATGGCAGGATACAGAAACAATTATTCCTTGATATCTATTAACATAAATGGGCTCAACTCCCCAATAAAGAGACACAGACTATCAGACTGGATACATAAACAAAATCCAGCCTTTTGCTGCATACAGGAAACTCATCTCAGAGACAGAGACAGACACTATCTCACAGTAAAAGGGTGGGAAAAAAACTTCCAAGCAAACAGCTCCAAGAAGAAAGCTGGAGTGGCTATTCTAATATCGAATAAAGTAAATTTCCAACCAAAAGTTATCAAAAAAGATAAAGAAGGACACTTTTTACTCATTACCGGGGAAATCTGTCAGGAGGAACTCTCAATCCTTAACATATATGCTCCAAATAAAAAATCACCCACATTCATAAAAGAAACTCTAATAAAGCTCAAAAAATACATTTCACCCCACACAATAATAGTGGGAGACTTTAACACCCCACTCTCACCAATGGACAGATCAGGGAAACAAAAACTGAACAAGGACACTGCAAAACTAGCAGAGACTTTGAACCAACTAGAATTAATAGATATATACAGAACATACTATCCTAAAGTAAAAGAATACACCTTCTTCTCACCACCCCATGGCACCTTCTCGAAAATTGACCACATAATTGGACACAGAACGAGCCTTCATCGATATAAGAAGATTGAAATACTCCCATGCATCTTCTCAGATCACCATGGTCTACGGCTGGTCTTTAACAACAACAAAGACAACAAAATGCCCACATACACATGGAAACTAAACAACACTCTGCTAAAGGATAGCAGGGTCAAAGAAGAAATAAAGAAAGAAATTAAGGATTTTCTAGAATTCAACGAAAACGAAAACACAACATACCCAAACCTATGGGATGCAATGAAAGCAGTATTGAGAGGAAAACTCATTGCTCTAAGTGCTTCCAAGAAGAAACTGGAGAGAGCTCACATCAGCAACCTGACAGCACAGCTAAAAGCCCTACAACAAAAGGAAGCAGATTTACCCAAAAAGAGTAGACGGCAAGAAATAATCAAAATTAGGGCAGAAATAGACCAAATAGAAACAAAAAAAACCATTGAAAAAATCAACAAAACAAAGAGTTGGTTCTTTGAGAAAATCAACAAGATTGATAAACCCCTAGCCAGACTAGCTAAAGGGCAAAGAGAGAGTATCCAAATTAACAAAATCAGAAAGGAAAGTGGTGACATAACAACTGAAACTAAGGAAATTCAAGAAATCATCAGATCCTACTACAAAAACTTATACTCCACAAAATTGGAAAATCTGGAGGAAATGGACGAATTCCTATACAGATACAAGGTAACAAAGTTGAACCAGGACCAAGTAAACCATCTAAATAACCCTATAACACCTAAAGAAATAGAAGAAGTCATCAAAAGCCTCCCAACCAAAAAAAGCCCAGGTCCAGACGGGTTCAGTGCAGAATTTTATCAGACATTTATTGGGGATATAACACCAATATTCACCAAGCTATTCCAAAAGATAGAATCAGATGGAATATTACCCAACTCATTTTTTGAGGCTACAATAACCCTCGTACCTAAGCCACACAAAGACCCTACAAGGAAAGAGAACTTCAGACCAATCTCACTTATGAACATTGATGCAAAAATACTCAACAAAATCCTTGCAAACCGAATCCAAGAACACATCAAAACCATCATTCATCATGACCAAGTAGGCTTCATCCCTGGGATGCAGGGATGGTTTAACATAAGGAAATCCATCAATGTAATCCACCATATAAACAACCTTAAAGACCAAAATCACATGGTCATCTCACTAGACGCTGAGAAAGCATTCGACAAAATCCAACACCCCTTCATGTTAAAAGTCCTGGAAAGAACTTTTGGAATCCAAGGCCCATATTTAAACATAATAAAAGCAATATACAGCAAACCAACAGCCAACATCAAACTTAATGGCGAGAAACTTGAAGCAATCCCACTAAAATCAGGGACTCGACAAGGCTGCCCACTCTCTCCCTACCTATTCAACATAGTACTGGAAGTCCTGGCTGGAGCAATTAGACAGCAAAAGGAGATCAAGGGGATACAAATCGGAAAGGAAGAGATAAAAACATCACTCTTTGCCGATGAGATGATAGTGTACTTGAGTGACCCCAAAAATTCCACCAGAGAACTCCTACAGCTGATAAACAAGTTCAGCAAAGTGGCCGGATACAAAATTAACTCAAACAAATCAGTAGCATTCCTATACTCAAAAAACAAACATGTGAAGAAAGAAATTGGGGAAAAGGTACCCTTTAAAATAGTTACAAAAACTATGAAATACCTTGGTGTGACTCTAACTAAGGAAGTGAAGGACCTGTATGACAAGAACTTCAAACCTCTGAAGAAAGAAATTGAGGAGGATCTCAGAAAATGGAAAGATCTCCCATGCTCATGGATTGGAAAGATCAACATCTTAAAAATGGCCATCCTACCAAAAGCAATCTACAGATTCAATGCAATCCCCATCAAAATTCCAACCCAGTTCTTCATGGAATTGGAAAGATCAATGTGCAATTTCATCTGGAATAACAAAAGACCTAGAATAGCGAAAACCATCCTCAACAACAAAAAAACATCAGCGGGAATCACTATCCCTGACCTCAAGCTATATTACAAGGCAATTGTGCTGAAAACTGCATGGTACTGGTACAGAAATAGGCAAGTGGATCAATGGAATAGAATAAAAGATTCAGAAATGAGCTCTCATGTATATAGTCACCTGATTTTTGACAAAGGAGCAGTAAACATTCAATGGAAAAAGGACAGCCTATTCAACAAATGGTGCTGGTCCAACTGGCACTCAACATGCAAAAGAATGAAAATAGACCCGTTCTTATCTCCTTGTACAAAGCTCAAGTGTAAGTGGATTAAAGATCTCCACATTAAACCTGATACACTGAAATTATTAGATGAGAAAGTAGGGAAAACCTTAGAACACATAGGCACAGGAGAAAATTTCCTGAACAAAACACCAATGGCTCAAGCTCTAAGGTCAAAGATTAACAAATGGGACTTAATGAGATTGCAAAGTTTCTGTAAGGCTAAGGACATCGTCAAGAAAACAAAACGGCAACCAACAGAATGGGAAAAGATCTTTACCAACACCACATCAGATAGAGGCCTAATATCTAAGGTGTACAAGGAACTCAAAAAGCTCGACACCAGAGAATCAAATAACCCTATTAAAAAATGGGGTACAGAGCTAAACAAATCATTTTCAGTTGAGGAACTCCGAATGGCCGAAAAACATCTGAGGAAGTGCTCGACATCCTTAGCCATCAGGGAAATGCAAATCAAAACAACCCTAAGATTCCACCTCACTCCAGTCAGATTGGCCAAGATCCAAAACTCAGATGACAGCAGATGCTGGCGAGGCTGCGGAGAAAGAGGAACACTTCTCCACTGTTGGTGGTGTTGCAAGCTAATACAACCACTCTGGAAATCGGTCTGGCGATACCTCAGAAAATTGGATATAGTACTACCTGAAGACCCAGCTATTCCACTTCTGGGCATATACCCCAGAGACACTTTAATACACAACAAAGATATATGCACCACAATGTTCATAGCGGCTCTATTTATAATAGCCAGAAGCTGGAAGGAACCCAGATGTCCTTCAGAAGATGAATGGATACAAAAATTGTGGTACATATACACAAAGGAATACTACTCAGCCACCAGAAACAATGACTTAACCAAATTCTTAAGAAAATGGCTGCATCTAGAGAAGATCATCCTGAGTGAGATAACCCAGTCACAAAAGAACAGACATAATATGCAGTCACTGATAGTGGGATGCTAACCCCAGAGGCTTGCACTCCCCCAGAAACAACTCACAGACTGTATGAAGTCCAAGAAATAAAGAAAACAAAAACTATACATATATTCACAAAACAAGAAGACTTTGACTATTTCCATGTTGCGTTTTGTTTTGCATGTACTTTACGCTTATTGCAACTAGTACAGTTTCAATGCATTCTGTCAAGCCCTTGAAAAAAATCAAGTACTGACTAAAAAACATATTCACATGGTTTTATGTAAAAATTATTTTAATGTCTGAAAAAACAGTACTGACAAAAATGTATAATTTTAAGCAAAAAATGTTTAAAATCTTTACATCTATCTTTGTTTTGAAAAATAAAATCGTTTAAAAAAAAAAAAAAAAAAAAAAAAAAAAAAGGTAGCTCAAACAGCAGCGGTGTCCACACCTTTTTGTTTTCTGTTTGCCTTTGGTAGATTACCTTTTCCTTTCTGCTGCCCCATGATTTTTTCCCATCTGCTTCATTTTTGAGTCCTCACTTCAATTCTACCTTGCCTCTCTCAAACACATCATATTGCACCCAAGTCCTCTACCCATAGCATAGTGTTTAAATTATTCATAAGTTTACAAGCAGTTATAGGAAGCCCTTATTATTGCTTTACAGTGAGTGAGCTGAATAATCAATCCTCTTCAGGCTCCAAAGCCCCTGGTGGATTTTCCTATTGTAAAGCTATGAGTTCTACTGTTGCCATTTATATGTCTCCTTTTTGCCCTCATGGGTTATAGGATATTTAGTGAACAGAGACCTTTAATTCACCCAGCCAATACATTTTCATTAAACTAAATTCCTTTTCTTACCTGTTATGTTACAAACCATTGGGCAAAGGAATTGGATTATTCATCATCAAATCTCTGGTATCTTCTCTAATATTTGATTTGATCTGATTTGCTTACAATTAGAGTAGGTACTATTTTGTAATAGAGCCTATATTATTTTAAGTTTTTAGATGATGATATTTCTGACTAAGTCCTATTGACTGTCCAATCTATAATGGGTGAATTTGCATCTTGCTTAGCAAAGCTTCCTCTGTAAAAATTCAAAAAAAAGGGTGGTGAAAAATGGCATTATAAAATGCAGTAGTTACAGAGAAAATATGAAAAAATAAATAAATACAAAGAAACGCATATCCAGACAATTAATTTTACTCAGTGTTTACAACAACAACAGATCCTATTAAAGTATCCCTTTAGGCATGGTATGCTATAAGAGACAGAGCAGAATCTCTGCATGCCTCTATGAATTCTCTGTCCAACAAGGCACAAGTAAACAAGCCTCTTTAACTTTATCAAATAGCTACTAAAACAAGGTGCTCCTATTTGATATGTATATGCTACAGGAGGGAGAAATTCTTATGTGAAGATTATCTGTTCACATCTTGAAAAACGTGTTGATTGGTTATTAATATATGAATCAAAGGTTTTATATTCAATAAAATAACGTTTCAAAATATTTTTAGAAGACAGAAGTAATTGATACATAGAAAGAAAATGGAAAAAAGTAAACTACAGAAAAGACCATGGACTCTATTCTGTATAAAACTGTAAACATAAACTATTGCAGAAAGTGCTTTCTTCGCAAGTATAAGAACTCATTTGATCTCCAGAAACATGTAAAAATGACAAGTTGGTTGTATATACTCTTAATGCTTTAGATTTAAGACAATAGCATCCCTGGAGCTTACTAGCTAGCCAGACTAGCCTAACGGCTGAGATCTAGGTCTCAATGAAAGACTATCTCTAAAACCAATGTCAATGGGCTCTCCTATGAGAGAAAACAACCCCCAAGATTACTTTACACTTACATGTGTAGGTACAGGCACACACATGCAGCAGCATACACATAAATACACATACACATATATACATACAAACAACAAAACTACTGTATAGAAATGCAATTTGATGTCCATACAATATAGATTGAAATGGGAACAGAGGGACAACTGAGGAATGTATTGCAACAATTTGGAAAAGATGGTGTGAAACTAAAGAGAGAACAGCTTAAACTCTTACAGGGTTAGAATAAGTAGTAATAGACAGGGAGTGAAAATATGTAGTGAAAAAATGGAAACAGGAAGATGTGAAATAAAGATGATTTCGGTTTTTTTTTTTTTTTTTTTTTTGGTCTGAAATTATTCCTTCATGATTCTTTTATGATGTTGTCATATTTAATTCACTGAAGAAAAGAAAAATGATTGTAGACTAGGGATCCCTTGTCAGCCATGATTAATGTACATGCCAAATAAAGTTATAGGAAGATAGTCTTTCCTCCGTATACAGATGCAGAACATCACAACTCGTATATCTAATTCAGACATAAGAGTACCATAACACCATCCTGTGTAGCATGTGACTGGATGATTTTCAGGGTACAGTGAAGCATCAGAGGTCAAGCACAGAGGTTTCACCTATTTAGAATGCATTTGATGAGCTATGTAAATGGCATACTTACTCTAGGCTTAGTTTGTTTTCCTACTGACTGACAAAAGTGTTGTTATTCCACTGATGAACATCAAAATATAATATATTCTCTCCAGGCCCTGTATTAAGTATATGTGACAGGCAATAGTCAGCATTCAGCACAGATCTCATCACAACCTGCAAACATTAAAAAAATATATAGAAATAATGCACACAGATGTGATGGCTGGGATCCTTGAAACCATAGCAGCTCATGCCAAAAGGGTCAGCATCTGGGACTGTGAGGTACTAAACACTAAGAAAGAAATATAGCTTGTTTCCACTAAGCTAATTTTGGATGGATGATCAATCTATTTATTTATGAGCTCAACAAATAAAGCCACCTCACCCTGAAGTGAAAACAAAGGTAATTACAATAGACACAAAGAAGCTTATGCCTTGAATGCATGCACAAACCAGTCATTGTTGTTAAGAACCAGGCCATCATAACTACCACCACAGCTACCAACCACCAGCCACCACAGTTCGCCTCCAAAATAAATCTTGGAATCCTTAAAATTAGCTCTCTTTGCTGCTAGAAAGCCTGGGGCATGTTGTGTTTTTTCTCCTTTCTCCCTAATAGAGTATGGTGATATTTGTTTTTCAGTGTCAAAACCACAAGAGTTACAATTTGTTCCCTATGCCTCTACCAGAGTTGTCTACTCTCCATATATAAAAATAAGTTAACTCAAAAATGGTAAATATTAAAAAGTGGTTCTGTTGTTATTAGTACTGCACTCTAACTCCACAGGAGCCACTCTATTACAGAGGCAGGCACCCAGATGCTTTCACAGGATCCACAAGCCACTCCCTCCATTCTGTTCACACCACAGGTGGTTTATCTCACCCGCCCATCTCAGTCATTGCTTATACACACTGTCCTCCACAGCCCAGTAAAAACCTGACCCACAATCATTAGCTTTATCAAACAGGTTTATTTGTTAAATTCTCAATCCATTAACCCTCTACACAATAAGCTTATAACCAATGAACAAAAATATATACTGCCCATTTATATGAGATAAATAGACCCAAAGAAACCCATAGAAATAATCATAACAATGGTATAAATCTAAAGATGCACTGAGAGAAACAATCATTTCAGCTTCCATCTCACCTCCCATGGGAAAAAAATTTGCCCATTCCCTTCCTCTTCCATTTTCCCAGACGTTTCTCCATCTACCTTTTCACCAGCCACATGTATCACTTGGACATCAACCTACAGGTACCTCATGAAAAGCATCATGCATCTCTATTAAGAACACTAACTGGCCTTCTTTAGCTTTATAATTGCCAAATACCAATACTCTAGCCTATGCCCTTTACAGTAATCTGAGGCTTGGGGGCCTGAGCCAAGGTACTAGCTAAGTAACAGACCCTGTTCTTAACTTTGAACCACACCTATCTTTCAAGACTCAACATTTTCACTTTTACTATGAACTTTAAAAACATGCTAAAGTTCTGTAGAGACATTCTGTTTTTAACCCTTATTGCCAGCTTACAAACTAATTATTATCCCCTCTAAAAACTGAGGATGGCAACATTTGAGAGTTGACACCTTTGCTCAAGTCAATACAAGTGTCAGTGAGTGACCTCAAGTCTCACGCTGAACTAAGATTGATCTGCAATGTCCCCTAAAATAGACTAGTCTGTCCTTTGCTTCTACAAAATATTAGCTATCCTGGTGAAAGACATAGTACAGGTCTTACTTGCCTCTGAGAGAATATGAAAAAAAAATTGTCACAGTTTGGTATTTATGTGGTGTTTTGGAAAGATTTAACTTGAGCTTCTTTTTTATTTTCAAAAATGTGGTCAAAATTGCAAACTTCTATTTCCAAGTGTTTTCACAAATTAATATTAGGTCCAACTTTAGCTTATTCTTTCTTCATGAAGAATTCTTCTAAGCAAGTATGTTTGTAAGCTGCAAACTGCTGACCCCCAGCTTACAGCAGATGGATAGTGTATACAATTCCAGTGTCTTTTGAAATTCAACAACTACGACAAAAGCCTATACTCAACAAAGCTAGAAAATCTGGAGGAAATAGATGAATTCCTAGACAGATACAAGATACCAAAGTTAAACCAGAACCAGGTAAACCATCTAAATAATCACATAACACCTAAAGAAATAGAAGAAGTCATCAAAAGCCTCACAATTAAAAAAAGCCCAGGTCCAGATGGGTTGAGTGCAGAGTTTTATCAGATATTATTTGACGACATAATGCCAATACTCTCCAAATTATTCCACAAAATAGAATCCGATGGAACACTACCTAACTCATTTTTTGAGGCTACAATAATCCTCGTTCCTAAACCACACAAAGACCCTACAAGGAAAGAGAACTTCAGACCAATCTCACTTATGAACATTGATGCAAAAATACTCAACTTAATCCTTGCAAACCGAATCCAAGAACACATTAAAACGATCATTCATCATGACCAAGTAGGCTTCATCCCTGGGATGCAGGGATGGTTTAATATAAGGAAATCCATCAATATAATCCACCATATAAACAAAATCAAAGATCAAAATCACATGGTCATCTCACTAGATGCTGAGAAAGCATTTGACAAAATCCAACACCCTTCATGTTAAAAGTCCTGGAAAGACCAGGAATCCAAGGTCCATACCTAAACATAATAAAAGCAATATACAGCAAACCAACAGCCAACATCAAACTTAATGGTGAGAAACTTGAAGCAATCCCACTAAAATCAGGGACTCGACAAGGCTGCCCACTCTCCCCCTACCTATTCAACATAGTACTCGAAGTCCTGACTGGAGCAATTAGACAGCCAAAGGAGATCAAGGGGATACAAATCAGAAAGGAAGAGATAAAAAACATCACTCTTTGCCGATGACATGATAGTGTACTTGAGTGACCCCAAAAATTTCACCAGAGAACTTCTACAGCTGATAAACAAGTTCAGCAAAGTGGCTGGATATAAAATAAACTCAAACAAATCAGTAGCCTTCCTATATTCAAAGGACGAACATACGGACAAAGAAATTACGGAAAAGATACCCTTCACAATAGTCACAAAAGCTATGAAATACCTTGGTGTGACTCTAATTAAGCAAGTGAAGGACATGTATGACAAGAAATTCAAACTTCTAAAGAAAGAAATCAAGATCTCAGAAAATAGAAAGATCTCTCATGCTCATGGATTGTAAGGATCAACATTTTAAAAATGGCCATCTTACCAAAAGCAATCTACAGATTCCATGAAATTCCCATCAAAATTCCAACCAAGTTCTTCATTGAGTTGGAAAGAGCAATGTGCAATTTCATCTGGAATAACAAAAGACCTAGAATAGCGAAATCCATCCTCAACAACAAGAAAACATTTGGGGGAATCACTATACCTGACCTCAATCTATATTACAAGGAAATTGTGCTGAAAACTGCATGGTACTGGTACAGAAATAGGCACGTGGATCAATGGAATAGAATAAGAGATTCAGAAATGAGCCCTCACATATATGGTCACCTGATTTTTGACAAAGGATCTGTAAGCATTCAATGGAAAAAGGAAAGCTTATTCAACAAATGGTGTTGGTCCAACTGGCACTCAGCATGCAGAAGAATGAAAATAGACTCTTTCTTATCTCCTTGTACAAAGATCAAGTGTAAGTGGATCAAAGATCTCCACATTAAACCAGATACACTGAATCTATTAGATGAGAATGTAGGGAAAACGTTAGAACTCATAGACACAGGAGAAAATTTCCTGTACAGAACACCAATGGCTCTAGCTCTACGGTCAAAGATTAACAAATGGGACTTAATGAGATTGCAAAGTTTCTGTAAGGCTAAAGACACTGTTAAGAAAGCAAAATGGCAACCAACATAATGGGAAAAGATCTTTACCAACCCCACATCAGACAGAGGCCTAATACCCAATGTATACAAAGAACTCAAAAAGCTAGACACCAGAGAATTAAACAACCCTATTAAAAAATGGGGTACAGACTTACACAAAAAGTTCTCAATTGAGGAATATGGAATGGCTGAGAAACATCTAAGGGAGTGCTCAACATCCTTAGCCATCAGGGAAATGCAAATCAAAACAGCACTGAGATTCCACCTCACACCAGTCAGATTGGCCAAGATCCAAAACTCAGATGACAACAGATGCCTGTGAGGATGTGGACAAAGAGGAACACTTCTCCACTGTTGGTGGGGTTGTATACTGATACAACCACTCTGGAAATCAGTCTGGCAGTTCTTCAGAAAAAATGGACATAATACTACCTGAATACCCAGTTATTCCACTTCTGGGCATTTACCCCAGAGAAGCTTCAACATATAACAAAAATACCAGCACCACAATGTTCATTGCAGCTCTATTTATAATAGCCAGAATCTGGAAAGAACCCAGATGTCCTTCAGTAGATGAATGGATACAAAAATTGTGGTACATTTACACATTGGAGTACTACTCAGCTATCAGAAACAATGACTTAACGAAATTCTTAAGAAATGGATGCATCTAGAGAATATCATCCTGAGTGAGATAACCCAGTCACAAAAGAACAGACATAATATGCAGTCATTGATAATGGGATACTAACCCCAGACAGCTCTGAACACCCCAGAAACAACTCACAGATTGTGTGAAGTTCAACAACAACAAAAAAAGAATATATTTTAATTAAAATAGAACTGTATCACATCCCCCTTTCCACCCTACAGCCCCTCCTAGTCTCTCTCCTATCCCCTCAAATTAATAGCCTTTTTTCCTATATTATTGTTACATATATACATATGTGTATATATATGTACCCACAAATACTTAATTACAACTTTAAAAAATGTATTCTATAAAAAAAATAAAAAATAAACTTAAATTTGTTATTACAAAAAAAATGAAATTCAACAACTAGCAGAATGATATGCTTGTGGCCATAGGGATGCTATCTGGAAACAGAGTGAAGGGTGACAATGTGTTCTTACTTCAGGAAGAAGCATATGTGTTGCATCTGGGTTCTTTTTTTTTTTTTTTTTTTTGACATTATAAAATGATAGTTTTTTATTCTTACTATCATTATTATTGCACACCTCACATAATTTGACGTATTTAGGAGGACAGGACAATTGTTTTATATAAATATTCATATTTTCATTTACATTGAAAAATTAAAACACTTGGCCAAGGTTTAGACATTCCTATATATGAGTGAATGTGTCCTCATATACTGCAACAAATGTTTGCAAGTAACCATGCTTCCATTTGCCTTTTACTTTAACCCATCCCTTCTATCTGGTATATCTTCTATAGATCTCCGAACATGCAATATTTGACTTTGACACTCACATAAACATGTCTTGCTAGCTCCTCAAAACGAGGACCCCCATGCTCCGTCCTAGGAAAGGCGACACTCCCGAGAAGCGGTCTTGATGCAAACTGGAAGAGGAATGTTATTCCAAGCGCGCTGGAGCACACAGCCATACACCATGCAAGGGTAGAGGACTGGGGACTCCAGTGCAAGATCGTCACAGCTTTTATATGGTTCACAAGGCCAGAAAATTCCAAACCGATCATGGCAAGCCCGCAAATGAATCACAAACCAATCATTTAAAATAATCTAACCTCGAACTTTTTTTTTTTTTTGTCTTTTTTTTTTAAAATCAGTACTTGATTTTTTTCAAGGGCTTGACAGTATGCATTGAAAACCTAATAGTTACAATAAGCGTAAAGTACATGCAAAACAAAACGCAACATGGAAATAGTCAAAGTCTTCTTGTTTGTAAATATATGTATTTTTTTTTTTTGTTTTCTTTATTTCTTGGACTTCATACAGTCTGTGAGTTGTTTCTGGGGGAGTGCAAGCCTCTGGGGTTAGCATCCCACTATCAGTGACTGCATATTATGTCTGTTCTTTTGTGACTGGGTTATCTCACTCAGGATGATATTCTCTAGAAGCAGCCATTTTCTTAAGAATTTGGTTAAGTCATTGTTTCTGGTGCCTGAGTAGTATTCCATTGTGTATATGTACCACAATTTTTGTATCCATTCATCTTCTGAAGGACATCTGGGTTCCTTCCAGCTTCTGGCTATTATAAATAGAGCCGCTATGAACATTGTGGTGCATATATCTTTGTTATGTATTAAAGTGTCTCTGGGGTATATGCCCAGAAGTGGAATAGCTGGGTCTTCAGGTAGTACTATATCCAATTTTCTGAGGTATCGCCAGACAGATTTCCAGAGTGGTTGTATTAGCTTGCAACCCCACCAACAGTGGAGAAGTGTTCCTCTTTCTCCGCAGCCTCGCCAGCATCTGCTGTCCTCTGAGTTTTGGATCTTGGCCAATCTGACTGGTGTGAGGTGGAATCTCAGGGTTGTTTTGATTTGCATTTCCCTGATGGCTAAGGATGTCGAGCACTTCCTCAGATGTTTCTCGGCCATTCGGTGTTCCTCAACTGAAAACGTTTTGTTTAGCTCTGTACTCCATTTTTTAATAGGGTTATTTGATTCTCTGGTGTCTAGCTTTTTGAGTTCCTTGTGCACCTTGGATATTAGGCCTCTATCTGATGTGGTGTTGGTAAAGATCTTTTCCCATTCTGTTGGTTGCCGTTTTGTTTTCTTGACAATGTCTTTAGCCTTACAGAAACTTTGCAATCTCATTAAGTCCCATTTGTTAATCTTTGACCTTAGAGCTTGAGCCATTGGTGTTTTGTTCAGGAAATTTTCTCCTGTACCTATGTGTTCTAAACAAAATTCTTTCAAATGACTTGAATGGCTAGATACCTTATATTCTAAATTAATGACAAATTACTCAAACTATGTTCCCTTCTTTTTCTTAATCAAATGAAATTATTATGCACACCTTGTTTACAGTAGCATAAAAATATAAAAATATCAAAGACAAGCCAGGTGAGATAGATTCTCTAGTAAACACATTATAGAACAAGCCTGACCACTTGAGTTTCATCTTCAGAACCTATGTAGAAAAAGATGGATCAAGCAGCTCTTGTCTGGAATCCAACCACAGGATACCTAAGGAACTAGAAAGCATCGTGGGTTTTTAGGATTCAAACACCAGATGGGAGAATCAGCTGAAAGCTAATGTGAGTAGCCTAATGTCAGAAATAACAATATTCACTCTCAAAAGTGGAAGTAGAGAACCATCTCCAAGAAAATTGTCTTTGGACATGTACATGAGAAGTGTAGAATGAATGTATGTGAACATGAACAGTCACACACACACACACACACACACACACACACACACACACACACAAGCCACATACACAAAGATAGATCAAGAAAGAGAAAATGCTAAAAAGGGGTAGCAGGAAAATCAACTATTTTGAGAGATAATAAGAAATTGCAGATACTTAAGGAGATTGCTATGATAACCCTAAATATAAGGGCATAAACCCTTAAAAATTAAGGGTTATTAAATAAATAATGCCATACACATCCTCCAGTACGTGGATCATCAATGTTTAAAAAGTAGAATGAAAATCAAATTAAAACTAAGAAGAAAAAGCCTAGAAAATTCCAGGATCAGGACTGAGTTGACCTTTTACAAAGGACACATTAGAAATAAACAATGGAAATGGAAATTTAACAAAACTCAAAGTTTTATAAATTCCTCCAATACTTGAGGATTTGAGTCTCTTTATTAAGAGCATTCAACACTCTCTGAAGATAGAGAAATCTTAATAATTGTGATAAAAACAGATTAAAATACTAAATTTCAGAATATGAATTAAAATCATGTGAGGTAAATATGCCTTTAAAATAAAACAGAATATTCAGTAACAAACAAGGAACACCCATCAGTTTCCTCAAGGGCTCTAAGAATAGCAACACTCAACCAAATCAAACAAACTGAACTTAGGACTTGCCTCAGGACCAGTGCTGAAGAAACCTGTTTCAGCATAAGTGATTAGCTCTAACATGAAAATCCAAAATAGAAATGTTCCAGAAAATGGAACCTCTTGCTGCCACTTACAGATTCACACATTTTCAGATTTGGGAGACTTTGTGTGTCATATTTTTAAAATAGCGAGACCCACCCTCTGCTGTTTAGTCCTGGATCAAACCAGAGGATTACAGGTATAGTTGACAATATTCCTCTCTGACATGTCTTCAAGAGCACAAAACTGTCCCTACTTCAAATTGAGCTGTCACTTTTAAATCTAAATGTTTTCCTCTAGTCTTTTGTTTTTGCTTTTACTTTAAAAATAATATTGGCTATTTTATTTATTTACATTTTAAATATAATCCTCCCCCCCCATTTCCCCTCCACAAACCCACTATTCCATGCCCCCTCCTCATTGCCTCTACATGGGGGCTCCCCCACCCACCCATTGCCACCTCACCACTCTAGCATCCCCTTAAACTTGGATATCAAGCCTTCACAGGACTAAGAGTCTTCCCTCCCACTGATTCCAGATAAGGCAATTCTCTGCTCCATGTGTAGCTGGAGCCACAAGGTTCCTCCATTTGTATTCTTTGGTTGGTGGTTTAGTCCCTGGAAGCTCTAGATGGCCAGGTTCGTTGTTATTATTGCTCCTCCTAAGGGGTTGCAAATCCATTCAGCTCCTTCAGTCTTTCTCCTAGCTCTTCCATTGGGGTCCCTGGGCTAAGTCCAATGGTTGGCTGTTAGTATCTACATCTATATTGATCAGGTGATGGCTTACTTTTTAATAAATACCTATTTATTTATTTTATGTTATTTATTTATTTTATGTATACAGGTATACTGTAGCTATTTTCAGACACAACTAAAGAGGGCATCAGATCCCATAAGAGATGATTGAGAGCCACCAAGTGGTAGCTGGGAATTAAACTCAGGACCTCTAAAAGAGCAGTCAGTGCTTTTAACTACTGAGCCATCTCTCTAGTACCTACCTCTTACTTTTAATCTCTTTAATATTTTGCTTTTTCTTTCCCTTTTTATAATTGTTTTTTTTTTTTTTTGATCCTCTATTTTCCGACAGTCTTTTTTGTGTATGAAACTGAGGAGAAACACTTCCATTGTTGTTGGGATTGCAAGCTGATACAACCACTTTAGAAATCAGAAAATTAGATGTAGTACTACCTGAAGACCCTGCTATACCACTCCTGGGCATATACCCAAAAAAATGTTCCAACATATAACAAGGACACATGCTCCACCTTGTTCATAGCAGCTCTATTTATAATAGCCAGAAGCTGGAAAGAACCTAGATGTCCTTTAATAAAGGAATGGATACAAAAATTGTAGTATACTTACACAATGAAGTACTACTAAACTATTAGAAACAATGACTTTATGAAATTCCTAGGCAAATGAATGGAACTAGGAACAATCATCCTGTGTGAGGTAACAGTATCACAAAAGAACACACATGGTATGCACTCACTGATAAGTAGGTACTAGCCCCAAAAGCTATGAATAACCAAGAAACAATTCACAGATATAATGAAGTTCAAAAATAAGGAAGGGCAGAATGTGGATGCCTTCCTTATTAAAAGGGAAAGCAAATCACTCACAGGAAGAAATAGGGGGATAAATAGAGAAGCAGGGATTGAAGAAAAAATTATTCAGAGACTGCCTCTCCTGATATCCACCCAATATGCAGCCACCAAATCCAAACACTATTGCTGATACCAAGAAGTGCTTACTGGCAGGAGCCAGACATGGATGCCTCCTTGGAGGCTCTGCCAGAGTCATACAGATACAGTTGAGGATGCTTGCAGCTAACCATTGGATTGAACACAGGGACCCCAATGAAGGAGCTAGAGAAAGGACTGAAAAAGCAGAAAGGGTTTACAACTCCATAGGAAGAACAACATTGTCAACCAACTAAACCCTCCAGAGCTCCCAGGGGCTAAAACACCAACCAGTGAGAACACATGGAGAGACCGATTGCTCCAGCTGCACATGTAGCAGAGGACAGCATTGTCTGGCATCAATGGGAGATGAAGCCTTTGGTCCGGTGATGGTATGTTTTCCCATTGTAGGGGAATGTCAAGATGCTGAGGTGAAGAGGGTGGTTGGGAGATGGATCACCTTCATGGAAACAAGTGGAAGGGAAGGGGAAATGGGTGTAGGTGAAAAGGAGATAACATTTGAAATGTAAATATGTAGAATATCCAATAAAAAACATAAATTTTTTTGATAAACTGAAAAAAAAGAAAGAAACCCCCATTTCTTGAGCCCTAAATGAACTGATTATGTGGCTATGGAAACCCCAGTAGCTTTCTTTCATGAACCAATCTAACTCTTTAAAACTGCCTTTGGTAGCCTAGACTCGACCTGCCATGCACTAATAACATGATGGCTGGTTGTTTACTGAATGGATGGAAACATAAGAAAACACTTTTCTTCTCACATCATTCAATCTAAAAGCAAACGTCCGTTTCCAACTTTCACACATCTTTCTCTTTATTTCTTCTACACAGATGAATATGGTGAGAATTGCTGGTGTGTCAAATCCTGATAAGAAGATAAAATGTTCTTAGACCATATGTCTTCAGAGAGTTAAGCCAATAAGAAATATTTCCCCAATGCTTCGTATTTCTTTTCAGTGTTATAGTTAAATATTTTTGTGATAAGTGATATCCAAGATAGGAGCAAGAGCACTATTAAAAACTGTTTGAAAGATAATATAAAACTATGACAGATGTAGCATCACAAATCACTTCAGCCCATTGTCTGATAGATACATACAGAAACACGCAGAGTAGGTAATAACCTTGAAGAAGCTGGTTGAGACTGCGTAGAATGCTGTGGCCTCTTGATAGCCACGTAGAACATGTATGCACATGGTGAGGGGCGGCAGTTGCTGTTTTAGCAAGAAAGCCAACTTTGAGACCAGACATCACCACCGGGGTAAAAGCCTCATTTTGGAAAGATGAGTCTTACTATGGCCTGTAAGTTAGACATCATCACAAATGAAATCAGCTAGGGTTCAAAGAGACTATATGGCATTAAAGAGGCGAAATCGAACTGGACATTAGGAAGCTCATTTTCAGATGGTGTTTCAAATAAAGAGCCAAGGCAAAATCCAGAAGTCCTTATTCTGTCTTCATTGAAATAGCTTTGCTGATAGTGAGACTGGGGAGCAAGCACTGAACACGGTAGCAAAGGCCACTGGGCTTAACTTTGTCACATCTCCAACTATGAACAATCACACACACACACACACACACACACACACAAATAAATCCATACAATGAAGAACATCTATGATTGAACATTAGAAGCCCCAAGCAGGATAAAAGTAAATCTAATAAGAAAAAAAGGCTTTATTTCATTTTCAGGAGATAAAGTGAAAGGTGATATTTTTCCCCTGTGAAGACATTGATTTTTGAGAGCAGCCTGCAGCATTTAATAACCTTTTTTTCCTTAGCATCCTCTTGAAGAAAATTGGGATAATATATTTTATTACTTTGAATTTATACCTAGAGTAATAAGATAATTTATACATAGAAATTAAACACATCGTGTAATAGTCTTCCAGAAACTCTGCTAATAGATAACAATTTCTGTCTCTTGATTAATAGTTCTTCAAATGGTGGTTATTACTTTTATGTATCTTTTTCACCCATTGCTGAATGGGTAAGGAAAAATCTTGTGTGCAACTTAACTAACGCTAATTTCTAACAACAACATGGTTACTTAAAAGTTTGTTTTAATTGTTATTATAGAGTCATGTAAATTTTAACAGAATTCACATTCAACATTTTAGAAATGAGGACCAATATATTTTGGGTTATTCCTCAATATATTTCTTGCAGAAGGATGCGAGTCTCTCACCGCTGAAATGGATGTGCAGTGTTCTGCGGGTTCCCAGTGGAACAATGTGTGTTACATAGCAACCGCTGCTGAGAAGAGAGGCACACAGTAGCTTTTTCCCACTTGGAAAGATGATTTCATCCACTCACAGGAAATGTGTACAACACCAATACCATTTAAAACACATTCTGCTATACACGCCTGTGGCTTTTTATTGGGTTCCAAAACCATTAACAGACTGCATTTTGCATTTGCAAAGAGTTTTCTCAAATGCTTAGCAATATTATTAAAGAAGGTATAACTGTCAATGGTGTGTGTGTGTGTGTGTATTGTATGTGTGTGCTTGAGTGTGTATTGTTTTTATTAAAGTACAATAGTATGTTGGTCTGAGTTTGGGCTTACCCAGAAACCCAGGCAGGATTAAATTTATTTCCCACTTCTCATTTCACTTGAACCTGCCAAGGTTCATGCACGTATGTGAACAAAAGTAAGAACAATAGAAATACTGCATCGAGCACTATCATGCTACTTTAGAGCTCACTGGGTCAAATGTATTACGGTGTCCTTTGATTGCTCTCATTTCTATGTAGTCATAGTGCAGTTTGGTTTCTGTCTTGTACATAATGGTGGTTTGGAATGGCTACAAATTGCTACTGCTTCTGGACATATTTGGCAGCAGCATGTGGCAAGCAAACCACCACAAATAAATTAATCCCTCATAGCCTGTCTCCAGGAACTCAGACCATAAAAGACAAAACAGACAAAACGGTGTGGACGCGAAATACTTAGAAGAGAAGCGGGGACAGTTGCTGCTTCTGTAAAGGAAGACAAGCGGGTCACAATACCTGCTGCAAAGCCTGGTGAGCAGGAGACAGGAGCTTGTGGTCTAGCTGAAAGAGCATGAACTAAGAAGTGAAGAGTTCTGAAGCTCTAATGGTCTCTAATCCCCCCCCCCTTTTTATGTGTTTGTTTCAGAAGAGTCAAGGACATAAAGTCTTTAGTTTCTGAACCTGACTATGTTTCAGCTCTGCCCAAAGACTCTCTACAGTTAAACAGTAATTAAAACTTGACTGAAATTGGGGAAAGAGTTTTCATACACATTTCTACAAAGACACACAAATGACTAAAAGGTACATTAAGGCACCATCATGAAAGCTTGAAGCTCAATAGCCGAGTGAGGAGGGTATTCCAGATATCAGAGTGTGGGAAGGAGATTTTAGGCAGATCGATATGGATGAATCAAGAAGTTTGTAGAAATGCTGTCTCTGCCTTGCTAAAAAGGCCCAAGGTAATGTCTAGGCAAACGGGAGACAGGCATCAATCTGTGATGAACATGGGGAGAACAGTTAAACCACTGGTCATCTCATTGGCAAACATTATGATGCTAACTCACACATTGGGTAAATTTTGGTTTTTCTTCTAAACTACTGGTGGTGAGCCTTGAGCAAATTTGATTAAGAAATGGTAAAGAATGAAGATGGGTCAGTGGGTAAAAGCATATGGAGCCAAGCATGACAGCTGAGTCCACCCTCCAGATGCCACATGATGGGAAGAGGAAACTGACCACCACCAGTTATCTTCTGAATGCACACCACACATATGCACACACACACACACACACACACACACACACAGACACACACTTGCCTATGCAAATTCTTATTCGTGGAGAAAACAGGCCTTTCAATATCACCAAATGCCAAGGCTTCTTCTACTTTGTGATGTTTCCCCTCCCTGTCTCACCCCTATACCTTCATGTTTTAAAATATTTTTTATTGTTATTTGCCAATTCCGTATGCACAGTCAGTGTATTTATATCACATGCACTCTCTCCCTCCTTGGTTCATAGCTCTCCCCAATGTTCCTTTCCCTTGTACGGTAGTTTCTCTGAACTGAAGCATTCCCTCTAGGAGGAAGGGGAGACTCATGAGCCTCAGGAGGTACAGAAAAGTTCACTCCTCTGAAGAACAAAGTTGAAGATTCCCAAGGCTCCTGCCCTGCCCTATAAAAAGGAGTTACAGGTGCTGGGGGAAGACGCTGACCACCCAGGCTGCAAAGAAGGGACACTTCTTAAACTGCAGCTGCCTGCAAACTATGTAGAGGGGTCCAGCTGCTCTTGACGCTTTTGTGACCCTTGTAAACCCAGTTAAAACTCATTGCTTCCCCAAACTGGGCTGTGGTCCCACCATTACTAGGTTTAATGTGGATTCCTTTTCTGGGGTGAGTAAATGTGGGTGTTACGTTTTCTCAGAAACAGTCTGTCACACAAACACATCTGCTTCCAATGTCATATCCTTTTCTACTCTGCTTTCTTTGCTAATTCCCTCCTGAATACACATGGCATTGCATATATGCACATAACAAATGGATGCAGGGCTAGTCATCAGCACCCTACCAATGGCCACACCCTTAAGAGGAAAACAAAAGGTTCTTTTCACCCAGCATCCAGCTGCTGCCTCAGCAGGAGATTGAGTCTAGCACACACCTCCCCTCTATGCTGTAAAGTAGACAGGCATCGTGTTTTACAGAAGCCACCACTTCATAGTTCTTCTCTCCGTGTTATTTCTCTTGTTCCCTTCTTTCTCAATGTCTTCTGGCCTTGGGAGCAAGGAGATGATAGAGAGGGCACCTTAAGGGGCTGAACTCAGCACTATGACCAGTTTTGGGTTTCTGCAATAACTGCCCTGCAAAAAAAAAAGAAGTTTCTCAAATGGAAGAAGAGCACAGATCTATGGACATAAATATTAATGTGCGGGACGTGGAAGTCAATCTTGTGAAGGAAAATGTGGAAAGGCCAGTGAGATGTCACAGGCTCCTGCCACTCCTCGAAGACTCCAGATCTGCCGCACACTGCATTAGATGAAAGATGGCTCCCGGCATCCTGGTGATAACCAGGTGATGGCCCTATCTTAACAGAAGTCCTCACCGGTGACAATACTTTCCCCTTCTCCTTCATTAGGCAGGGCTTTCATTGGAGCACGGTGACAGTGTGGCAAGATGCAATTGGCCAAGGATTTAGGGGATTGGGATTGCATCAAACACTGCATATTGTGTTTCTGGGCTGGGCAATAAACTCAGATCTGCACCCTGATGCTGCTCTCCGGAGTTGGAGTGGCTGGGGTTTGTCACGTGACTATGTTGCCCTCAAATGCTCCCCTCCTCCCCCTCCCCGCCCCCCGCATCCCTCAGTCCTATTCCCACATGTAAATATTTAGAAGGTGATGTGTCAAGATGACCACTGAGCAAGAAAATAGTGCATTCTTAGGGCCTAAGACTATTTACAGGCTTTGACTATTTATAGAGCTGAGATTTCTCCTATGAGAATACAATCAGAAAGTGGACAGTATCAGATAGGGATTGGTTACCCCTAGCTGTCATGCCACCTTTGCTTGGTAAGAGCATCGGTGTCTTGTCTCGCCAAGCATCCTACCAATAAGAGATTATGTCTCAAAAGAAAAAAAGTGTGTAATACTAAGAAAGACATGCAAGGTTGTTCTCTGTCTTTCACATACATCTATACATACGTGTGCAACAAAATATACACAAACACACACACACACACACACACAAATATACATACATATACCAAAGATACCGCATTAGCAGCAAGTGGTACACACCCGTAGAATTGGTGAAGGAGGCAGGGGCAGGAGGATCACAAGTTTGAGGCCAGCCTGGGCTACACATTTAAACGTAACAGCTCATGCAGCATTATCTATTTTAGGTATGAACTTAAAACAGTGTTTACACAGGAGACAATATGGTCTGTTCATAGATGTGATATCTGGCTGTGTGGCAAAGAAGTTTCTCTAGAAACAGCCCACTCATTTTTTATGCTTTCTGATTCTTCGGTTATTTGTTTGTTTGCTTTTTGTTTGGTTGTTGGTTAGTTTTGGTTTTAGTTCTTGGTTTTTGTTTGGTTGTTTTACTCTTTAAACTTTCCAAAGTTGCATTTTGCTATTTAGAACTATGCAAATGAGTGGAAGAAGGTTTAAGAAAAAGAAATCCTCTTTGAGGTGAGAGTGAGTTTTGTGTGGTAGCATTGTAGATTGTCCAGAAGCTGTATTTTAATGTTAATTCCACTTCCCCAAGAAGGGCTGCCAAGTTACATACTCAAGAGGTGACTTCATCTGAACCTTCCCATTTTAATTAGCAAAATAAAGGAATGCTAGTGACTGGGTGGATTGAGGGAGGTAGAAAGAGGAGAGGTCTCAGAGGTCAGAGGACAGAGAGTGGAGGTTCTGGCAAGATGAAGGTTCCCAAGGACCAGCTAGACCCAGGTGATATTAATTGGTGTTAAATAGCTATGAACATTGAGGATTTTATAGGTCTAATATCTCATATAGAAGGGCAGTTTGTATCTTTGCCTATTTGATGTAATCTTATTGTGTGAGGGTTTGTGGATTGAGAGTTGAATATATAAACTTGTATGAAGAGCTATCGAGCTGAAGAGTTGTATTTATGTGGAATTTTGGGGTAGAAAAACACCCCAGGACTGAGGTGGAGAACAGGTGGTAGACCTGTTCCTCCAGAGGTGCAGTTGGCTCTGTATCAGGGTCTGGCCTGAGGAGTGAGACCTCAGAGCTGGTAAAGAGATAAACCATTTCTATTTTTTAATATTTACTGCAACATAGCATCATTAGCTAAAAGACAGGATGGTAGACAAGATGAGCCAGGTGGACAAAAGTCTGGCAGACAGAACAGGAAACAGGATGAATCTCTTCACTTGACTCTAAGAACAAGGAGAAGCCATTAGGGGATTTTAAGAAGACAGGATACATGATAAAATTTGCATTTTAAAGGTCATTGAACAATTAGAAACTCTTTGCAAGAAATGACCAAGGTTAGACAAAAAAAAAAAAAAAAAAAAAAAAGACTCCTGGGGACACCCAAGTGGAAATGTTAGCAAAAGGTCAGGTACATAAGACTAAGACATGTGACTTAAAGAACAATATTACATGTTCAACAGAACCAGGTGCCTGACAAAATAATCCCAGCATGTGCTAGTTCTAATGTTCCTCTGATTTACACATTCTACTGAGCCATCTATGGAGTGGGCTAAGTAACAAAACACGTAAAAAGTTGGCCCACAAGCTGGTATTTCTACTATTCACCTAATGTAAAATGGAGAAATTGAATCTGGCATATTGAATCTTATTTTTCTTTGTTAGTTGTGCTATTTTTTTTTAAATCAGCTTAATTCTTTTCTCCATGAATTTATTTTAAAAAATGTTAAATGTTAATTTAAACTAGATTCCTATTAGAAAATTATTCTGAAGCTAAAAGGTGTAGAATTGATTTGACTAAAGACCTGATGCACTCTAAATACTAAAATGTAATTATTAATAATATAAAACTGGGAACTGTTTATTCATTCTCTCAAGTAAAAGTCAATAAGTAAAGTATTCTGATGGCTGGAAGTTATTTAATATCTTCTATTATAATGTTATAGAGCTCAGCTTGGCCTAGTTCACTTGGTTTTTGTAGCCATCATTGAAGTCCAGTGTCTCATTGTATTCTGCCAGAGATCTGTCCTAACTATTCACCGTTTGTGATCCTTCATCATGACAGTAAAACTCTCAGATACACTTATTTAAGGGTTGGTGGCTAAGCTAAGTTTTTCTTGAGAGTGAGGATTATGATTCTATTAAATGGGATGTGGCTACTTAAACGCATAGGGTCAACATCTTATATCCTTGAATGAAAGCATCATGATTTTGCACTCCAAGGACCATGTTTTGAACTTTCTAGCATCTATCTTTATTTAAAATTAATATTCCGTCATTAAATCTGGTTCCTTATCTACCATCTTAATGTCTGAAAAAATGGTATCATGAATTCGGCCCAGAGTCATGCATTTCCATCCTTACCTTTTACAATGTCAACAATAATCAATTAGCCATAATTTTTAGATTCCCTAGGATCTGGAAATCTTAATTGTTATTTTAATAGAATTGTGTTTTAAAAGTTTAAAAAAACCAAAATGACCATATGATAAAAAATAATTTTCAATTTGAGCTCTAGAAGAGGAATGTGAACAGATGGAGCATGGGGAATATTTAGGGAAATCCAAATATTTTGTGTGCTACTATACTTGTGAATGTGTGTCATATGTGCAGCAAAGCCCATAGAATATATAACAGGAGTGAACTCTGCTATTATCTGTGTACTTTACTTAACAGCCTGGAATAGCTTGAAACAGGACACAGCATTGAATGTAGAGGTAGCATTAAAGACTGATGGTCTCTGGCCATAGATTTAAAGACTATAGTCTCTAGCCTTCTGGCTCTTTAACTATACTGGATGCTTGCTGATAGCCTCTAGAGAATCCTAAAGCTGTCCTGCTTATTCTGAGGGCAAAAACCACTGGCTTTGGCAATTAACACCTGTAGCCAACAACAGGGGAGACGGAGGAAGGTTTGGAGCAATAAACCTTTATCTAACCAGGAGAAAAGAGTCGACTGCAAAAGGAAAGAGTTTTACCCAAGCAAATATGCACATATGTGCACACACATTCATACACCCCCATGCATTCTAGTTAGGCTCAGCTACTTACTTATCCCATAATTACATCCTAACACATAAACATCCATACTTACGTATGCATATGGAACGAAAGTCCAAAAACCAGTGCAAAAAGAACTTACTTGTTTGGGATGAAAAAAATGAGCTCCAATCTTCATTTTATAGAGAAAGAAAAGAAAGCTTCTATTCTTTTATTTCTAAATGAATTAAACCCAAATCTATTAGAAAAAAAAAAGCCTTGTCCTATTTAGTAAGACTATGCCTGCCTTTACTGTTAAGAGAAGACCTGTTCTGCCCCATGGTAAGAAGCCTGTGGACTCTTCTGCTTTCTCTGAGCTTCTTTTCTGTCCCCCTTTCCCACTGCATTCTGCATATTGCTCTCTTCTATTCTTGCCCTAATGTTCTACTGATTTCTAAGGGAAAGAAAAGGGGGGGGGGAATCTATCAGACAATATGCTCTCTGAATTCCTAAGTTGGTCTCTAAATTTCTATGTCACTGTACTCTGCTGTCCTTCTTCCTCCTCCTAACCTTGCTCTCTCCTCCTCTTCTGATATAACAATGCCATGTAATGTAATGATTTCTAGTCTTTTGTACTTTCCCTAAAGAAATATATCATATATTTTTCTAGCATCCTTATTCTACAGAAGTTCACTAAAAGTTCAATCATAAATTTAAATTGTAAATTGAAAAAGAAGTTTATAACATATCTTCACATATCTTTCCATTAAGACTAGTTATCTAGCTAGACATTCATTTTCTATCACAATCCCTAAAGTTTCAGTGAGGGTTAAAAAATCACTGAGTTGGTTGTTGGTTTTAAAATTAGAATTATGGCTCACTAGGAAAGCAAAATTGGTTCTTGCCACCGTTCTTTATTTCTATCACAGCTGTGAGTATTTTGATGCATAAGGGTTGCTTCTTCCTGAATAAAATTTTATATACTAAGTGAGAATCAATTCATCACCTTCAATTTCATAATGGTTTTCTTGGTAATACAAATTAAAATTAATTACATATTGTTTGTGTAAGTATATTATTTAAAATCTGTCTATCCTCCTAGGTAAAGTCTATCAAACTAACCCTTGATAGAAATATTTGGTTAGCTTGATTTTGAAAGCTATGCCCTCTAAAAATATTATTATTTTGAAAAAATAGCTACTGACATCTATTACATAATAACCTGAGAGACCAAATCTTTCTCTTTTTCTTTCTTTCTTTCTTTTTCTTTCTTTCTTTCTTTCTTTCATTCTTTCATTTTGAGTATTTTGTTCTCCCATCTAAGAAGGACTGAAGCCTCCACAGTTCAGTCTTCCTTTGTGAGCTTCATGTAGTCTGTGAATTGTATTTTGAGTATTCCAAGCTCAAGCTATAATACGAAGCAATAATGACAAAACAAAACAAACAAACAAAAAACTGTATGGTATTGGTACAGAGACAGTCAGGTAGATGATCAATGCAATAGAATTGAAGACTCAGATGTGAACCCACACATATGGCCAATTGATCTTTGACAAAGGAGCTAAAACCATCCAATGGGAAAAAGGTAGCATCTTCAACAAATGGTACTGTTTTAACTGGCAGACAGCATATAGGAGAATGCAAGCTGTTTCATTTTTATCTCCATATACAAAGTTCAAGGCCAAATGGATCAAGGACGGACAAATAAAACTAGATACACTGAAACTAGTAGAAGAGAAAGTGGAAAAAAGCCTCGAACACATGGCACAGGGAAAAATTTACTGAAAAGAATACCAATGGCTTATTTTCTAAGATCAAGAATCAACAAATGGGACCTCATGAAATTACAAAGCTTCTGTAAGGCAAAAGAGACTGTCATTAGGACAAAATGACAACCAACAAATTGGATAAAGATCTTTACCAATCCTACATCTGATATAGGGCTAATATCCAATATAATAAAAGAACTCAAGAAGTTAGATTCTAAAGAATTAAATAACCTTTTTTAAAAAGGGGGTACAGAGCTAAACAATGAGTTCTCAGCTGAGGAACATTGAATGGTGGAGAAGCACCTAAAGAAATGCTCAACATCCCTAGTCATCAGGGAAATGCAAATTGAAACAACCCTGAGATTCCACCTCACACCAGTCTGAATGACTAAGATCAAAAATTCAGATGACAGCAAACGCTACCTCCACTGTTGATGGGATTGTAAGCTCGTACAACCACTCTGGAAATCAGTCTGGTGGTTCCTCAGAAAATTGGACATAGTACTGAGGACCAGCTATACCTTTCCTGGGCATATGCCCAAAGGAATCGCCCACATATTAAAAGGACACATGCCCCACCATGTCCAAAGCAGCCTTATTTATAATAGTTGGAGGCTGGAAAGAACCCAGATGTCCCTCAACAGAGGAATGGATACAGAAAATGTGGTACATTTACACAATGGAGTACTAATCAGCTATTAAAAACAATGACTTTATGAAATTCCCAGGCAAATGGATGGAACTAGAAAAGATCACCTTGAGTAAAGTAGCCTAATATCTCTCTCTCTCTCTCTCTCTCTCTCTCTCTCTCTCTCTCTCTCTCTCTCTCTCTCTCTCTCTCTCTCTCTCTCTCTCTCTCTCACACACACACACAGAGTATTCACTCACTGGTCAGTGGATATTATCCCAAAAGCTTGGAAACCTCATTTCCGTTCAGTCAGTATAACATCGTGGTTTATCAGATCACTCCTCTACAGTCCTCTGTCCTACAGTTGCTTTGAAAAGGGGCTTTACAGTTTCTTCTACATGGAACCTATTGTTCACACCCTTCTGAAGTCTGGTTGAGCTTTTGACTTTCCTGGATGATGGAATATACTATGAAGAACTTTAAAGGTTATTGTGTAATGTGACTTAGCCTTCTAGAATTGTAAGCCTCTGCCTGTAGAGAAACGGGCCCTATGTACTCACTTATCTTTCCATCTGCAAGCAAAAATGGAGCCTGTGATATAGACCTGAAGCCATTTCAGTGCAGGCTATGCCAGGACTAGAGCATCTCACCAAGGATGAGCTAAAGAGTACCAGGTCCAAAGATCCAGGCAGAGAAAAATGCATGTAGTGTTAGAATATATGAAGTATTTATGATGTCTTGTTATAAAACTTACCTCTATAAAGGAAAAAATAATAACAATATGCTCTTTAAATGTATTAAAATTACAGATTCTCCCAGTCATGTTAAGTAGCTGGGCACCTGTCTTAAATATTGGTGGAAAATTGTTTTTGAAATGTGAATATTTATTTATAAAAGCACATCCGTTACACCTTTGTAGCACCTCATCTCTCCCAGTTCTCAGGATGTGTAATAAGACGCTTCGTTTTCTAAGCAACACCAATGGGTAAACAAACATCACATGGATGGACAATTTTTGAAAGGAGCACTGTAGACAAATTTCTAAGTCTACATCAAGTGTATTTGTTTAGCACATGCTGTAATAAAATTAAAGTCTGAAAATTTTGTATCTCTCGAGTTCTTTGTCAGACTTTGTATTAAGATAGAGTTGAAAGCTACAAAACAGTGGTTTCCATTAACTGTAATGGGCAGTGCCACAAGGCCTTCGCATGTGATTCTAATGTTCCTAATAACTCTGAAAATTACATCGATTTGAGGGATGAAGATCCTGAGGTTTAGAAATGTGAAGCCATCTGCAGGAGAAGACATAACCAGCAAGCTTGGGCTTCAGTCAAAACTTGCTGTCTGCATCATATGGACAATACTATGTCCTAGCAAACTGTCCTGTGGTCATTTTAATACCTCAGTGCTTACATGCTCATGATCCTTACAGAATGTAGCTGAAATTATTCAGACATCTAATAGGAAAGCTAGTAAAAGAAGTCAGTTGCCCTTCTTTTCCTGTCCTGTCCCTTTCCTGGGTAAAACTTACAACTGTCCTCTGCGAACATCAAGGTGAACAATTTCGTTTTGTTCCTGTGTTAAATGTGTTCCATTATTTCATAAGAAAAATCAGAAATTTACCAGGGTTTCAGCATGAATGTCTTAATGAATCCTACTGGGAAATTTCTTAAGCCAGACATTTTTTCTTGTCTGAATAGCTCTGAAACTCAGCATGGAATTCCAGCACACTGGAAATCTGATTTCCCAAGAGCAGTCCCTTTCCACAGTCAGAGGCATCTTCTCTCTGATTTCTTTGTCTTGTGTTACAAGCTGCCTTATGGCAACAAGAGTCTACCCAGGCTAGCATATGGAAAACTTGCCATGCATGGGGAAACATCAAAGAAAAATATAGAAACAAGAAACCCTTCCATTGCTCATACCCCTGCATAAGGAAACTGCCTCTCATGGATGCCAAGGCATAACTAGTTTAACATGATCTCTCAGTGTGATTTCTGTCTTATAATTAAGCCTGGCTTACCAAGCAATACCCCACCAGCCACAGTCCCCATTTGAATGTCAGTTGAATCAAAACATTTTTCTCCCTAATCAGTGACTTAACACAGTCTACAGTGCTCTCTCCTTTACACCTTGAACACTTTTCTACTCCTCTGTTTTCATTTACATCCTCATTTGTTTCTCAATGTAGATATTTTAAAGATAGAATATTTGCATTTTCAATAACTTTTGCTTAATCTCCCATATTCAACAAGATACCTTCTCCACAGAAAACGAATTCACAAACTGTACTTAAGAAATACATTTGAAGTGATCTTCTCTCTTTGCCCTTACATTCATGGACATTATTATTTCTTGGAACACTGACAATTGTCAGTTCTCTACTGTTTATTCCTCATCTTCTCAAGAATCCACCTTATGATTTTTTTTGCCAGAGTTTATGTATAAAAGCATGATTCAGATCTTTCAGAATACCAGTTGGTTGAACAAAATTAACACAAAATTTCTTAGTATAACTAAAAGAATTTGTCTGATACCAAGTAAAACCTTATTTTTCATGACTGCTATATGCTCTTACCATACCATTTTTCTCCCATTTCTTCAAATATCAGGCTTCTTCATGACCTCATAATGTTAGTCATATACTAATACTCATAGGTATTGGAAGGCCCTGCCCTACCATCTATAACTTGGAAACTCAAACGTTTTGGTGCAGTGTCTCCTCCAGGAGTGGTCGGTTGCTTTTCCATGCTCAGCATGGTCCTCATGTTTCACTCTTTCTAAGCTTCTGTCTCCTTCTCTGTGAGTGGTCCAGTACAGACACAGGTTTTATAACGTCTGCCAGTTTCTTAGGGTTTCTATTTCTGTGGTAAAATACTGTTTACCAGAAGCAACTTGGGGGGAAGGGGAGAGTTTATTTCATCTTACAGCTCTTAAGTAACAGACCATCATCATATGTTGGCTAGATCCATACAGCTTGTTCAGACTGTTTTATTTTTATTTATTTACATTTCAAATGTTATCTCCCTTCCTGATTTCCCATCTAGAAGCCACTTCATCCCATCCTCCTTCCCCTTGGCCTCTATGAGGGTGCTCCCCTACCAACTCACCAATTCCTGCCTCACCGCTACAGCATTCTCTTTCACTGGAGCATCAATCCTTCATTGGACTAAGGGCCTCCCCTCCTGTTGATGCTAGATAAGGCCATCCTCTGCTACATGTGTAGCTGGAGCCATGGGACCCTCCATGTATATTCTTTGGTTAGTCATTTAGTCCCTGGGAGCTCTGGATGGTCTTGCTGATATTGCTGTTCTTCCTATGGGGTTGCAATCTTCTTCAGCTCCTTCAGACCTTCCCATAACTCTTCTATTGGAGTCCCCAGGCTCAGTCCAATGGTTGTCTGTGAGTATCTGCATCTGTATTGGTCAGGTGTTGGCAGAGCCTCTCAGGGGACAGCTATATCAGGTTTCTGTCAGCAAGCACTTCTTGGCATCAGCAGTAGTGTCAGGGTTTGGTGTCTGCAGATGGGATGAGTCCATAGGTGGGGTGGTCTCTGGATGACCTTTCCTTCAGTCTCTGTTCCATTTTTAGTTCTTATACTTCCTTTAGATAGAAACAATCCTGGGTTAAATTTTTTAAGATGGGTGTGTGGCACCATCCCTCAACTGGAGGCCATACCTTTCTACTGGAGGTGGACTCTAGAGGTTCGACTTCCACTCTGTTGGTTATTTCAGCTAATGTCATCCCAGCGGAGTCCTGGGAACGTCTTGTTTAGCTGGTATCTGAGATTTACCAGTGTCAACCTGCTTTCTTAGTATGCCCAGGACTATCCAGACAAGGGGTGGCACTGCTGACAACCCCCATGAGCTGGGCCATCACACATCAATCATATTGCTTTGTTTGGGCTTTTTATTTCTCTTACTGGCCTTTTGCTTCCTTTTTGTTGTTTCAAATTTTGTGGTTTTATGAATTACTTTTTGGTTTGCTTGTAGGTAACTGTGTTTGTGTGTTTGTTTGTTTTTTAAAGAGAAAGATAAAAGCAAAGGAAAAGAGGAAGAAAGGGCATGGAGTCTGTTGTGTTGGGAATTGGGAATTATCTAGGATGATTTGGAAGAGTGGAAAACATAATCATAATATATTGTACAAAAGAAAAAGCAAAATAAATGACCCTACAAGCTTCCCCACAGCTTGTGAAGGCATTTTCTAAATTGAGGTTTTCTCTTCCAAAATGGATCTAGCTGATGTCTAGATAACATAAAACTAACCAGCGCAGAGAGGTAATAGACATTCAACAAATTATTGATTATTAAATAAATAAAAATTATTCATTTGTTTTATCTGACTTCGGAAGTCTGATGTCCAACATATAAATTTTATTTTAAGAAAACTATAGAAGATGAAGGTGCTCTCACTCCCACCTACCTCATCACCTTAGGCATTCCCCTACACTGGGAAAGGAGCCTTCACAGAACCAAAGGCTCCTCCTCCTATCAATACCAGACAATGCTATCCTCTGCTACCTAAGTGGCTGGAGTCATGGGTCTCTCCATATGTCCATATGTACTTATTGGTCAGTGTTTTAGTCCCTAAGAACTCTGGGGGGTTTGTTTGACTGATATTGTTGTTCTTCCCATGGAGAGGGGAGGAAGATGGGAGAGAAGGAAAAGGGGATAACATTTGAAATGTAAATACATAAAATATTCAATAAGAAAAAAAGAACTAGATAGAGAAGAAAATTAGCAGAAATATAGTCTACTATATTTAAATGCAATACTGTGAAATTAAGTATTTGTGATAATAATTTCTCTGAATTTTTAATAGGATGTTCCAAACAAAACATGTTATCAAGTCACTCTGGAAATATGCTAGGTTTTCCAAGTAATCTTATATTGAAAAATGAGTCTTTTGACTGATCACTTAAAATTATTCTACAGAGTAAATTCTAGGACAGCCAGGACTACACAGAGAAATCCAGCAGCTTCAAAACAAACAAAAAGAAACTCATAGGACTGATTAGAAATAAAAGGAAGAGAGAAAATTCACACACACACACACACACACACACACACACACACACACACACACAGACAGCTGATTGATGGAGCATGTTGGCATTTAGCTCTACCTCACAATTTTCTGGCAATAGCCAGGTTGCCTGACTCCCTATAAAAGGGGCTGCTTGCTTTCTCCTCACACTCTTGCCCTCTTGTTCTTGGTCCCTCCTCTTGTTCCTGCTCATCCCTCTCACCATTACTCTTTTCCCTCTTCTCCACATGCTCATGGCCAGCCTCTTATTTCTCTCTGCCTCCTCCTCCCTCCCTCCCTCCCTCCTTCCCTCCCTCCCTCCTCTCTCTCTCTCTCTCTCTCTCTCTCTCTCTCTCTCTCTCTCTCTCTCTCTCTCTGCTTTTCTCTCAACTCTCCTCCCCATGCCCTGAATGAACTCTGTTCTATACTATATACTGTCCTGTGGTGGCTGGTGCGTCAGAGGTGGGAGGAATGCCTCAGCATGGGCCTGCAGAAGCACCCCACCACCACACCTTACCTCACTGCCACCAAACATATCCCTACCTTCACCTTCACGTTCTTTTTATAAAACACAACAGATCAGGTTCCAACAAATACTTTACTTTTAGTTCCATAGCTTATATATCCCAACAAAACCTTTCACATAGTACATAATTACAACATGATTACATTCCGTTTTTCTTCTAGTGAATGACTATGAAAAATTTATTTTCCCCATTACAAAAAATAACATTAGGTAGTACAGGTAAAGAAAACAAATTATTCCCAAGAACCTACATACATTTGCAACTAAGCTACTTGTTATAAATTAACAGAGTGTAAGCAAGGAAGGCGGTTTTCTTAGCCAGTTTCTCTTCCTGGCAGGAAACAATTTTGGTTACAAATAAAAGATTATTTCTTTATCTATCTTAGAAAGCAAAATTATATGAATCTTAAAGGAATCATAAAAATCTAAATGTCTATAAAAATAATGAGTCATCTGCGCTTTAAATTCTCAGAATATGTATCTGCTCATTAACAATTTTTATTAAGTCATGTCAGAAATCTGAGGGCAAAAATGGGTATTGGAAATCAATCATCATCAGCCCAGCAGTGTGAGTTGTGTCAGCCAGTGCTGCCACCATTGTTCCTGTTCCCTGATGTGAAAAAGTCCCTAGCTTAACTAGTAAAACGGTGCCTTTCAGAACTTGAAATTGTTCCCTAAGATTGCTACATCAGAGCCTGTAGCAAAGAGACCTTCACTAAGATTTTTTATGCATTCAAAGGGTAGTGGTCATTCTTGACAATAAACATTTCTAAGTTTTTTCCTGGGGTGGGGATTGAATCATTAATCTGCCCCAATAGCAAGGCCAAAAGGAGATTAAGCACTATTTTTGTGAATGTCAGAGAAACTGCCCAGTGAGGGACTTTAAGCCCTGTTAGAGTTTTCATACAATTCTTAGATCAAGAGGGATGTGAGGGCAATGATCAGAGCAGAACTCCTTGATAGCATGAAGTCCTTAGGCCACAGAATGCTCTGGACCATGCCTGTCTGAGACACACCATCATTTCTGAACTAAATAAGTGGGCCACATTCCATGAGTTCTAAAGCCTTTGTCATTCCTCTGCATGGCCCTTGGTATTCTATATAGTGTCTAAGTCTCCTATCTGTTTATTTCTGTAAACATCCTCCACACTAAGTCCTTTTTCTCTAGTCTGCTACAACCACAGGACATAAGACTTAATTCTCATGCTCTTATAGAAGGACATGCTTGACCACATCTCCTAGTTCATGATGTTAATCACTTCATTCTTTTTGATTATGATGGTTAATACTCCCTGTCCCTGTGCCTAGATTAGAAAACATTTAGAAGACACCCCTTAAGATACCTTTGAAGGAAATTCTATAAATATTTAGCTGAGGAGCAAAGACACTCCCTGAATGTGAATGTCACAATCCCATGGGACCAGGGTCCTCGATTAATATAGACGGAAACTAGAAGAAAACAAGTGAGCAATTAGCACCATCCACTTAATATGTGAGCCAGAATAAATCTTTCCTTTCTGAAATTTGTCTTGTTAGACATTTACTCATAACAATAAGAAAAGTAATTAATACACGAGCCTTGTTAACACCTTTTCAATAGCTCAAAACTCAACTTGCCATTTACCGACAGTTCATTTTGCATTGCTGCTCATATATTCTAGTCTGTTCTCATGGCATACCCATCTCAGGCATCAAAGGCTTATTGCAATTACAGATAAGCCTCAAGGGCCTTTTAAAATGTTTTAACTTCCTCTTTAATTTATACTAATCTCCCTCAACAGAGAAATTGCCTATGTATCTACCAAGTTCCTAATTTATTAGTCCACTTTCAGATAATCAGCATTTATTATCAGATTTTAATAATTGATGAAAATTATTGTCCTGAAGGAAGTAAGAAACACCTCCCACATGCATTATACATCCTTAAAGTTCTGTATGTCTCAAGAAGGAAAAATTTATTGAGTCGTACACTGAAAAGGAGAGAACTCTGTGCTGTACCACCCTTGAGACTGCTAAAGCAAATACCACAGTAAATAAATGTCTTGCTTCCTTTACCTTTTGAATGTCAGTGCTCAAGAGCCGACAGAAGATGCTTATGGTTTATATCAATATCTTCTCCTTGCAAAGTCCATGTTTTATTCTGAGAAAATGTCATAAACGCAAATTTACCAAAGCATATTTTCTTGACAAATATTTGTAGTGCAACAATTTATGATTTTATTTTCCAGAAGTCTGTTTATGAATTGTTTCTTTAGAATTTCACTTTCTGAGAGAAGAAATGTTTTCAGTTAGTATATAGTTGACAAATATCAGTTCACCACACTGTGAACTAAAAAAATAACAAATGGCTTATTTCAACTACACAAAGTCTCTATTCAGTTCTTAGAGCAGTAGACATTTCACATCAAGAACTGGGTGACAGACATATATTACCTCTATTAAATATACCAGATTATTTGATGTTAGAGAATACAAAATAGTAAACATAGATATATTAAATACATAGATTGATGATAGATATAATAGTTGTGTCAATAGATACATATATAGGTGGTTAATGATCAATGTAGAAGATGGAGAGATAGATAAGTAGATAGATAGATGATAGATAGATAGACAGACAGACAGATAGATAGATAGATAGATGATAGATAGATAGATAGATAGATAGATAGATAGATAGATAGGTAGATAGATGGATGGATGGATTTATGTATGGATGGATAGATGGATGGATGGATGGATAGATGGATGGATGGATGGATGGATGGATGGATGGATGGATGGATGGTTGGATGGATGAAGTGGCAGGCAGGTGGGCAGATAGATAGAGAGATAGATAGATAGATAGATAGATAGATAGATAGATAGATAGATGATAGATAGATAGATAGATAGATAGATAGATAGATAGATGATAGATAGATAGATCATAGATAGATAGATGATAGATAGATAGATAGATAGATAGATGATAGATAGATAGATAGATAGATAGATAGATAGATAGATAGATAGATAGACAGACAGACAGGCAGGCAGAAAGACAGAGAGAAACAGACAGAATCCTACTCCAGTTTCAAAATCTGACTCAATTGCTAGTTTACATAAAGGTATATTGTGTTGTATGCAGTGGAAGCTTAGTAGTTAATTTAATTTCATCATATAAATCTCATCTGCTATGTAAATTCTAATATCTCTACATTTTCATAATATGTTAATCTAGGTTTTATGACTATGTTATTTAAATCTAGAGTTGACTTTGTTAGTTATTTATGTATATAGTCTATGGGCCTTTTCTGTAATTCTCAAATCAGAGATTACATATGGTTAATTTTTGTATACAGCAATCAATCTTTTTTTGAAAAAAATAAACCTCTGGAAATGACTTGGTTTCATTTCTGTTAATGCAGCAAAGAAGCAGACCTCACCATGATGCTGTCTGAAACACAGGCACTATTGGTACAAAAGTAAAGTTAGAAAGTGCAATTATGCTCCCAAAGGAAAAGTTCTAAAGCAGAGATTAGCTCCAGAGATACTTTGGTAAATAGGATATCCAGATTGATTCAAGACCTCTTAACTTAATGTATTTACTTTTATTTTGTAAATTTACTTTTATAAATATGATGCATGCAGAGATGGTTACAAACCTCTCAATATATTTTTAAACAGTCAAACAAAACAGGAATTTTCTCAGCCAGTATTCGATTTTGGTATTTGGAATCACTATTCTTGTTTGTCAAACTGACTACCCCTAGATTGAGCTAAAATCCTGGTGGCTGGGTACACCTGTGAGCAAGTTTTTTCCTTAAGTTATTTGAAGTTGGAATATCCACTTTTAATCCAGATCTTTTGATATGGAAAGATCCACCTTTACCTTACCCAAGCTTCTGTTTGCAACCTATATGTAGGACAGAAAAGAGAGGAGCTCCCTCTACTCCCCTGCTTACTTTCATTAGTACTTGCGAGTTCATTCTTTCCCTACCATTAGATCACACTTCTTTGAACTTTTACCATAATCTGAAGATCAACTGAGACATCTGGTCTTATGAAACAAACAACTATTGTTTTTTTTTTTTTTTAACCTTTTTTTGGTATTCAGTCATGGTTGGACTAGCTGAATCATAGCCTTAAGCCATTCTAACAAATCCTGTTCCTCTAATGCATTCTGTTTCTCTATAGAAACCAGACTAAAATAGTATCACTACCATCAAATATAAAATTGAAAAATTTAACTCAATGTTGGTGTCTCAACTCACAAAGAAACTAGATTTTCAGCATTATATCAAAAAGCAGAACACAATACATGAAATCACCAAAACATCACAAGGCAAAATTACATTTCTCTTTTCTATCTGATAATAGAAAAATGTCAAGGATAAGGATAAGTCTTGGAAATAAAAATTTAAGAGCAGTGAAATATTATCAGCCTCAGGTTATCAAGAGTCGTAATACAGTGTCATACTGTGCCCTAATCAACATCCAGTGTTCTACTCAATATCAGCCACATTTTACACACATCACCACTCCATATATTCACCCTAAACTGAATACAAAGAACAATGATTTTGGTCAGAAACAATTATAACAAATCACTCCATGATACATATTGACTGATGTCTGTTGTAGGTGCTGCAGTAGAGAAAGAAGCTCACCAAGATGCTAAGCCTTCATTTTCTGAAGAAGCAGAGGGGTTCAGCCTTCTTGGAAAAGACTGACTCCCAACTAGCTCACTCTAGTTACTTTATTCAAGCATTATACAAGGTTAATTAGGTTTGGGAAAGGTTCCGACTTCCAGAATTATCTTGTATTTGTCGTCTATGAGAGCAGACAACCCACACAAATTTCAGTACTTTTTGACCATGGCTACTCATAATGAAAAGTAAAATCTCCAAGTTTGCTCGAAATGTCTGAGAACTAAGGTTGGTGCAGCTGCCAGCTCTCACATAGCGTCAACTGCAGATTCTCAAGAGACACAACGTTCATAAAGTCTCAAAACAATTTCTCAGCTTCTACTGATTGACCCAAACATAGCAAAGGTTTTTTTGAAACATTTCTATCGAAGCCAGACATAAGGGCTTTACTATACATATCACTACAATTCATATTTTTGGCATGAAAATTTTAAATAATTTAACTTGTTCTCAATTGAGGCATTTCAGAAGTTGATTATTCAATCTGAAAAACAATCCAGAAAACCAGAATCTCTCTACTAGTACATTTTGGCATTTTTGTCAGAGAGACAGAGAGACAGAGAGAGAGAGACAGAGAGACAGGGAGAGACATAAAGAGAGAGAGAAAGAGAGAGACAGGGAGAGACAGAGACAGACAGAGAGAGAGCAAGCAAGGGAGAGACTTGCTTAATTTTCTTGCAGCCAATTTGTTAAATAAATATTACTGAAAGGGAAATTGAAACTTGTAATTAAATTAGTGTTTTTGATTACCAGTAGATTTAATTTTTTCCTTGCTTTGAACTCAATTATCAGGAATAATTGAGATCTATCTTTGTGACACTAAAAAACCGCTGCAAGTCAAACATGGTCAACTTGGAGGAGGAATGAATCTAAAGGAGCTCAAGACAAGCATCTGTCTTCATACAGGACTCCTCTTATCTCTGGCCCAGCCCTATAGCCTCTATTGTTAGGAGCCTTTAGGAAGCACATTCTTGCACCTACAGTGAGATAGAGAGCATTGAAAATACCATCTATGCACTTCAGAATTGTAGGTTACCATAGTAGCAAAACACTTCAGGTGCAATGATGTAGCACATTTGGAATTGAAATATTAACCTGAAGAACCTAACATTTTTCTACTCAAAATTAGAAGGGAATTCACAAAAAAAACTTATCAACAAAATACATAGCTACAAGGCTTATCTTAAAGGCTTTTAGAATATCAGCCATAGAAACAATTAACAGAAAACCTGCAGCACTTACTACAACCCTGAGTATTTAGTTGGTCAAAGAACATGCAAAACCAGGAGGAAAACAAGCTTATGACTATAATGCCTAAGTTGCCAAGTGATCCTGCAATGTTTTCAATCAAGAATATCATATTTTTCTCAGATATCCTATTAACCATCCCATCTTAGTAATTATTTGATGTTGAGTAAGTTCTTTGCACTTTAATCAAGGATATCTTGATAAATTCCAACCAAGATGGCTAAAAGAGGCAATATTCCCAAAAGCATGCTCTGGGAGTAATAGATAAGAAATTCTATTTACCTCCTAAAGAATTTTTTTTCTTTTTTGCTGATGTTGTAACTACACCTGGTTATTGTTTTAGTTTTTGATCATCCAATGGCATTTGTAGAATACCTATTTCTTCCCACAAGAGCACATTCACTCAGCAGCACATTCTCTCTCGTTGGTGCCATTATCCTGAAAGACGTATAAAATAATAACATGACTCACTTCAAGATTTTCAGGCATTTTTAATTACATAAAATATAATTTGCTTTAAATAATATTTCATTCTAGCACATCAAAGGTTATGAAAGATCATAGACTCTATAATCAACCCAAAAAATTGGTTAAATTATTTCATTTCCAATCATATTATAATACACAATTGACTGAAACTAATTGAAATTACTCCTTTAGATTAGTCATCGGCGTGTTGGTAAAAGCTAAACTCATAAGAATTATGACTCAAGCCTATTTGAAACACCTCTTAAATTCCATTGTGTGTCTCCTTTTGTAACCTCGAGTATGCGTTCTATGACAATGTGGCTTTCTTGGGAGCATATATTACTTCCTTCCTCTCCCTTTTCACATTTCTTTCTCTCTGTTCTTAAACTCTTCCTAAAGGTTTCTTTTTTCTAGGTTTGAGAGAAGGGGAGGGAGGGAAAAAGAGAGAGAGAAAGAATGTGTTTAAATATAGGTGCCTTCAGAGTCTAGAAGGTTCTCTTCAAGAGCCATATGTGAACTTAACTGTTGTAGACATTTTCTGGCCCCTCTTTCTTTCTTTCTTTCTTTCTTTCTTTCTTTCTTTCTTTCTTTCTTTCTTTCTTTCTTTCTTTCTTTCCTTCTTTCTTTCTTTCACCCTGCTCTCTAACCTTCTATATGTTCAGGTTTCTTTTTTTTAAATACAATTAAGAATCTATATTTCAAACTCTGTCAAATATTAAGAATGCACAAAGAGTAAAATCTATCCTTAAGTATAGATTTTATATAGGAGTACCCATACCCTCATCTCCATAACCTATACATGTATATTTCCTTACATGGAAGATTAAGCAATATTATAAACCCGAGTGGGAAGATTACACTGTTCTGTCCCACAAGGTCCAATCTAACCTCACATGTATGGAATATTGTCTTTTGCATTGAGGGAAACAAGATGACTGAAGTTGAGAGAAGCACCGCAGCTTCTTTGACTGCTCTATGACTCCTTCTGAGATACTGAAGAACTCCAACAGGAGAGGACATCCCAAAGCTTATGACTAGAATGCCTGCACAGAATAGGGATATTTTCTAAGTGACACTTGTGTCCTTCCCTCTGGCCATGTGGACTATTGAAACAAATCCACTCACCAAACTAGAATTTTTCAGGTATCACAGCTTGAGAGAAATAAAAGACAGAAGCCTATAGCCAGACCGAGGGATAATTTGTCTCCTGCAAAGACAAAGATATTTTATACAATGCCAACAATATATCAGCCATGCTCCTTGTAGAGAAAAGGACTTGAGACTATGATAATAGACAGAATTATGACTTGACCAGGACTCTTCAGTCATACATAACCTCTACTTAAACATGACCCTCATGCTAGGACTCAAACAGACCTGGGCAAGAAGATGGTGGAGTAATAGGATCCCTTGTTTCTCTTCCCAGTGTGGCCACAATGAATAAATCTCCTTTTTGGCTTTTTATTATTTATTCAGTTCTTTTAATTGGCTAATCAAGGACAGGTGGCTGCTTGTTTGGGCTCTGATCCTAACTCTCTGTAGCATATGTAGCATGGTCCCATCAGCATATAAAATTGAATACTGCCAACACTGGACAGTACAAGGCAGTAGATTCCCCCCTTAAAACTTCCAAAATTTTACCAACATGTCCTTTGAGCTCATATAGAGGAGTGTAAGACTTCTGGTCTATAGAAAATGGGGGGAAATAGAATATTATTGTTGTCTTGATCCATTAACATTGTGGCAATATAAAAAATTACAAACAATAGGAGTGTATTGTACATATAAATTCAAGACCATGATGTTGATAGATTTAGTTCCTTCTGATGGCTGCTGTTGCCCTGGTTTTTCAGCTTTGCATGTACATGTCCATGACCTACTCTTATCTTCTTATAAAGAACTAGTCATATTTAACCTGCACATCTCATCTCCTTTTCCATTAAAGTTTTATTTTATAATACTCTAACATTTACATGATTTGGTGAGTGGGACTTCAAACTGTGAATTAAGATGTACCTCAAAACAGTGAAGCTATTGAATGAAGAATAAATTTGTAGGATGTTTCAGAAAGGAGACAATATGCTTATATACCTGGGCAAGATGGGAACTTTCAAAGAAAGATGGAAGAGCATCAAGCTTAGATGGATTAGAATTTGCAAAAACATAGCATGTTAAAACCACATCACATCTTTTGTCGTGTATGTTTCATAAAATATTTAAAAGAATATGACTTTTAGATTCAAATTCTCTCTGCACGATCATTGATATCTGACTTCTTACCAGGATTAATTACTATTAATAAATTATTTAATTATATTATGTGAGACAATTATTAACCAAATATTGGTTTACAGAAAATCATTCATTCTATACATGAAGTTGCTCTTAGTATTTCTAATGCATATTATTTTGTCTGCTAATGTATATTAGACATATAGATAGTCTAACAATGTTTGCAGATTAATTGGTTATAGATTACCAACATTAACATAAATATAAACTGCACACTCAGAAGGGCAAGTCCTCAGAGCATAGAGTCATTTCCCCAGACCTATTGAAACAGGAATGCTGACATTTAACTATTCCCATGAGTATTTGCTATAAGTTCTAAAATTTAATAAACCAATTCCCTAATTTTCCTCCCATTCCTACTCTTTGAAGCTACCTCAGGCAAATCCCTTAGCTGTCTCAGCTCACTCAATGTCATGTCTTACATGGAGGCATCATAATATCTCACAAAGTTTATTTAAATAAGTGTTTAATTTCAAAATTAATTCAAAGTTAAAAACCATGACTTGGAAATGTTAGAAATGAGGTAATTGTTTTTTCCTTACTCTTATTCTATTTTGTTTTGTGTTATTATTATTATTATTAATTATTATTATTATTATTATTATTATTATTATTATTATTATTATTATTATTTATTATCACTGGTTTTGAAGACAAGATTTCATTATTTAGCCCAATTGGCTTATCACCTCATGGTCCTCCTCCCTCAGGTTTCTTCAAGTGTTGAGCTCATGACCTGGATCGTCAAGCCCAACTCTTTTGTTGAATTCCTTTCTCACTCTCCACTTTCAATCTCTCTTTCTCTGAAATGCTATGGAATAAGATCCGGAAAAGACAAAAACTGTTTTAATTGCTCTACACTGGTGTAATTCAATCATCAAGTTCCCAGGATTACTGGTGAGCCAGGACCACAGTGTAGATTGTCTGGAAGACCTCTGCAGACATCTCTAAGTTATACAGTCCCATGATGGAGTAATGCCCTTATCTCACAGGACTCACCACTCTAATAGCTCCCATATTCTAGATATAGGTTCTCCACAAAACAGTGCACTGGTTGTCATTCATATTTGGAATCCTGTTACCTTTAAAATGTATCCTTTTAATTAACACTGACTTGGAGGAAAAACTGAATCAGCTTTTATGGGAATAAATTGATTGACAGAAAATTCATGTATCTGTCACACCCTGATTGTTGAGAGAACCAATGACTCCTCTGATTTTCCTTCTTAATGACAACTGGTAGGATTTGAAATCCTAATAAGCAAGTGCTTCCCTAATGAAAACTAAATCAATTTAAGGTAAATATGATCTGAAACATTGGAAATGTGTATTAAACAATAATACTCTTATCAACAGAACTTTTTTTCAGAATATACTTTATAGCTTTGCCAGTAGTGCTTTCTAAAATATTGCTCCCAATTTAGAATTACCCACATAGACACAGTCATAGTAGAAAACTATCAAATTCCCCTCCTTCAGCAGTATATTAATTGTTGGCAAAAACTATATAACAGAGCATATTTTTTTGTAAACAGGCTGTTTCTGAACACAGATTGTTGGAACTTTTCACAGAATCACCTCTTTTTGATTTATGACGTAAGAAAGATCAAGGAAGAGGAGATAGATAGAGAGAGAGGGAGAGAGAGAGAGAGAGGGAGAGAGAGAGAGAGAGAGAGAGAGAGAGAGAGAGAGAGAGAGAGAGAGAGAGAGAAACTTTAGTTTACCCAAAGTACATGCAGCACTGTGAGCAAGAGATGCTAACATTTGAAATTATTTGTAACTTTTTTGGGTACCACACTGAATAGGAAAAAACAAGAAACTCTAAAAATTAATATTGGTAATAACATTTTATTTTGCTTTGCATTTCTAAATATTATAATTTCGTTGTATAATTTATAAAATTATTAATAATATATATGAGAATCTTGCTATAAAAAGACATGTTAAATATGAATAGTATGATAACATACTTCAGTAAGGCTGGCCACATTATAAAAGTGTTCACTAAAATTACATGACACAGTACCATCTCAACTGTGAATAGCTCCTTTAATGCTTTAAGCCTATAAAAATAAACTGCATTTTTTCTCAATACTTAGCCAAATTCCAGTTTCTAGATATCCCTAAGCATAAGCAAAACACTTGTGTTCATTATAAAGCCTTTTGCTGCTATGTTCAAGCCCAAAAGTTCTGTTAAGAATTACTAATGCTCTTTTGATTTCTATCAGAACTGGAATATTCATGGGCTTCCTGGCTAAGTAAACATCCCATCTATTGTGAACTCTGATATTCACTTTATATAATCAAACTGCCACAGCATCATCCCAAGCAAGTATTTTTGAGGTTCTACTTTTAGATTTGAGGGAAATCACTTCTACAGCAAGAGAGTCATTTTAAATAATAAAACACCCATGGTATGCACTCACTGTTAAGTAGATATTAGCCCAAAAGCTTGGAATACCCAAGATACAATTCACAGATCATATGAAGCTCAAGAATAAGGATGACCAAAGTGTGGATGCTTCAGTCCTTCTTAGAAGGGAGAACAAAAATATTCTCAGGAAGAAATATAGAGACAAAGTTTAGAGCAGAGGATGAAGAAAAGACCGTCCAGAGACTGCCCCACTTGGGAATCCGGCACATATACAGCCACCAAACTCAGACAATATTGTTTATGCCAAGAAGTACATGCTGACAGGAGCCTGATACAGCTGTCTCCTGAGAGGATCTGCCAGAGCATGACAAATACAGAGGCACTGCATTTTAATTGCTTCTCTTTTGTCATCCTTCATTAAAGCAGTCATAAACCAAATATTTGCTTTCCCATTCTTTTTCCATCTCATCACATTGTTAAGACACTAGTCTAGCTAGCATTCTGAAACACAAATAGAAGCACTTGGGTGAAAAAATGTCTGAAGCCTTTTGCTCTCAAAACTTGCATAGCTCTTCAGCCTTCATTTTCTCTGCTTATGATTGAGATAAAATGCTTTGAATCAAAACAGACAATAAGGCCTATTATTGTGATATACATGGGACACAACCAAAGGGAGTCACAGACAAACATCTGCTGATTATCACTGACCTACTGAAATAAAATAATGATTGCATATTTTTTATGTGTGGGAAAAATGTCTTATTTGATCAAGTCACTTCTAGTCAAGTTTATTGTCACATATGACCAAACATTCCTAAGTGGTAGTCTATTGCCAAAATTATCTCCAATCAATTGTCCCAATCTATTTGTGGTCATTCCAAGATATCTAAGAAAGCATTTCCACCAAGTATATCGTTGTAAATTTTCCACATCATTGAGATGTCAGTCTCACCAATCTCAGAGTTAAGAAAGTAGTATCTCAAAGAGAATATAGGATGGATAACTAAAATTATAGGTCTTTGAAAAGACCATATGGAAACTTACGACTATGGAAGCTTTCTTAAAAAGATAGGTAGATAGATAGATAGATAGATAGATAGATAGATAGATAGATAGATAGATAGATAGATAGATAGATATAGATACAGAGATAATGATATATTTATACAGAGAGAGGGGGGTTGCTGCAGTTACCTTATAATAAGGAGACAATACCACAATATCATAACAACATTCTGGCAAATAAAAATTCTTATACCAGAAATGGGTTACATATTTTTTGAGCTATGGGCCAAAAGGGTCCCATAGCTCAACTCCCTAACATCATACTCTATTCCTAATAGTCCTGTTAAATTTCCAGAACGTGAAAAGAGGACCCTATTGTTGTGGCTGTCATGTATTTGAATCACAAAACACAAGAAAGCAAGCTGGTATTTACCTGAAAACTTCATCCCCCTTAGCTACCTGTCACAGGGCTGAAATGTGATAGTCATGCTATTGGAAGAGACTAATCCCAAATTTAACAGAGCTGTGAATATTGCAATCTGTAACAACAACTGGCCTTATAATACATGACCATTTGTTATTAGAGTAATCAATCACTCTGGACTTAAGGTCCATTCCATGAGGAAGAACCTATATCTGACACTGTTTTAATTTATTTATTTATTGAGATTATAATAAAATCAAATCATATCTCCCCTTCCATTTTCTCTCTAAAACTTCTTATGTATTTTTATTATGTTCCCTTTGTGCGTGTTTTCAGAGCTTCAGATTGGTGTAGGATTACCAATTGCTGTGTTGTTCCCCAGAGAAGACAATTTCTTCCACTCTGAGTACTTCTCAGTTGTCTCTGGTTATTTTTTTAGGGTAGAGGTCTCCTAAAGTCTCTCTCACCCATTTTAACATATCAATTCAAATAACCAATGAGTCATCCTAGCTCAGATTACATTTAGGTGGCCATGTTGGTAAGACTTTGTGAGTGCACCTTCAGACATTTTTACAAAACTTATAACAAACTTCTTGTTTCTCCAATTCTTACAATCTTTCTGCCCATTTTGCATGATTCTTGAGCCTTAGCTGCTGGAATTGTATCAGTATCAATTAGGACTGGTCTTCACAGCTTAACATTTTGTGGTGTTGTAGTTTTCCTTAATTGTTATCATCTGTTGCAATAAGATATTTCCTTGAGAAGTAGGTAGGAACTACATGTATATGTTGGTATAGGGTGAAATATTTAAGATATTGACAATTACTACACTGGTTAGTATAATGGCAATTAGGTTCTCTTTCTAGATCCATGAGTTCCCTATGCCTCGGTAATTGGGTAAGTTTACAGTGCAAGGCATGATTTTCCTGTTGTTGATTCAGTCTTATGCCCAAATAAAGAGCTCATGGTTACCACCAAGATATGAATTTCATTACTTCACTCTTAGGGTTAATCATGGTATCTGGCACTGTTCAAAGAGCAAAAACCCTCGGTCAAGGTTATCTGCCCTAGAGGAATGCCTAATGCAATGATTCTGCTAAATAGACATAATATAAATTGATCTTAATGACTAATTGCTACACCCACAGACCACAGCATCTCTCAACAACCATCAGATTGTTGATCAGATTTCTCATTGAAATAGATGTCTATTAATAAAAATACCCTCAACTGGTCAATGTACAAACAGTAAAAGACAACAGAGTTTACGTACCTAAATGGAACATATATATCTTACCTCTGCTCCCTATGCGCATAGATCTTTGCAGAAAAGAAAGATGAAAAAAAAGTTAAAAGCCAAAGTAGTGAATAGCACCAAATAAAAATAGTATTTCTTTGTTTTAACTGGGAAGTTGCACCTATGAACTTATGGTGGTTTCCGCAGCATCACAAGCACTGTGCAAGCTCCAGACAGACAAAATTGATAAACAGGGAAAAGAACAAAATTTCACCACTAGCTAAGGAGTTATTGTCTTTTGATAGCTGTTGAGAGAAGAAAGTAATTTCCTTTAATGATGTGACTGCTGATACACTGAACAGACTACATCAGGGCAGCTACAGCTATCAAGACTAGATGGTAGAACAAACTGAACTTTGTGGGAAAATAAAAAGACTGAGAATCCCAAAGTTGAGTGAGAAGAGATGGGAGAGTTTTAATGGAAAGAATTGGGTAGAAGGGTGATTATATTCAAATAAATACATTGTTTAAAACTCTCAGAGAGTTATTAAAATATATTTCAAAATTAAGTGTCTGTCTGCCCACCACATTTCATTTTCTACAGCCCTGGCTGTATTCTAAGAAGCCTGCCAGTACCAGGGACAGACAGGTAAGATTCCTTACCCACAATCCCTTGACTACTGGGTGCTTGGAGGCACATCTAGCAAAGGTAAGCTATTCCCTGTCTCCTAAGCTCCATTTTCTTGCCTAGAGTTTTCTGTGTATTCCCAGAAGTCTGCTGGCACCAAAGATAATCCAGTGACTAAAGGATAGCCTAAGAACACAATAAGAGTCAGGGCAATATGGCATCACCAGAGCACAGCTATCCTATCACAGCAAGCCCTTGATATCATAAAACAGCTGAAGAACAATAAGAGGACATTGTGATTCAATAAAATACCAAGAAAAGACTGTGCACAATAAAGTACCAATCTTATGAAAATGGTAGAGGCCTTCAAAGAAGAAATAAAGGAATCCATTAAAGTAATACAGCAAAATACAACCAAACAGATAAAGAAAATAAATAAAACTGTTCAAGACCTGAAAATGGAAATAGAAGCAATAAAGAAAACACAAACAGAAAAATCATGGAGCTAGAGAAGCTAGTCTTAATTAGGGTTTCTATTGCTATGCCATGATCAAGGCAACTCTTATAAGGAACAATGATTAATTAGGGATGAATTACAGGTTATCATTATTGCAGGAAGCATGGCAGCATCCGGGCACAGTGCTGGAGAAGAAACCAAGAGTTCTATATCTTGATTGAACTGCATCTAAGAAAAGACTGTCTCATAGGTAGCTAAAAAGGAGAGCATCAAAGTCTACCCCCAAAATGAAATACTTACTCCAATTAAGCCACACCTACTCCACCAAAGCTGTTGCTGTTCTTGTTGAACATCTCTAACATAATGGGGTTTTTCAACCAACAAGTCTTCACCAATAGCCCCTCGTAGGCTTGCTTTATGATGCCAAGCCTCAACTCCATTGCAGAACCCCTTTAGTCCTGGGCTGTCAACTGCAACTAAGGCTTAACCTTCACCAGTGGCCTTTCCTGGCCTCTCACAATACTAAAGCTCAGCTCTTCTTTATAACCCCTTAATGCTTTCAAAACCAATACCACCTGGGTAATTCTTACATATTACTAAGTCTAGCTGCCGCGGGAAGTACAACCATGTCTATTTCTGGAACAGAGCTTCTTTGTGATCTCACAAAACTCTTCCCAGAAAATTTCACCTTGGGGATGCTGGTCTCTTCTTAATCACCACAATTTTCTTAGCTCCTGCTAACCCAGCCTCAATTATCTGAGTGATCCCTTCTTTTCTTAACTCTATAGTCAGAGCCATATGGTGGAAGCTGCCCAATTCTGACATTTTCAGAAGCTGGAACATACCCCCATTGTTCAATTACATTATCACCAGCTTTCTGTTTTTCAACACTTTCACTACCTAAACTTGAATGTCCTGGAACTTGGTCTATAGATTAACCTTGACCTCAGAGATCTGCATTGCTCTGTCTCCTGATTGCTGAGATTAAAGGCATGTACCACCTTTCCACAGATCAACTGCATCTAGGAGAAGACTGTCTCATGAGAAGTTGGGAGGTGGGACTAAAAACCCAACCCTCATAGTGACACACTTCCTCCAAAAAGCTACATCTACTCCAACAAGGTCACAGCTCTTCATAGGTTACTTGTTAGGTGAAGTACATTCAATCCACCACACTAGATAAGAAAACAGGAGCTATGGTCAGAGACATCACCAATCTTAGGCATAGAAGACAAAAATTGAAAAAAAAAATGTCAGTCAAAAAATGTTAAATATAAAATGTTTCTGACACAAAACCTTCAGGAAATCTGGGGCACTCTGGAAAGGCAAAACCTAAGAATAGTAGGAATAGAAGAAGGAGAAGATCCCAAACTTCAAGGCCTTGAAAACATTTTCAGCAAAATTATAAGATGAAAATTCCCAGCCTAAAGAAAAAGATGATTATAAATATATAAGAAGCTTACAGAACACCACATAGATTGGTCCAGAAAAAAAATCTCCAACCACTTAATAATCAAAACATTGAATTACAGAATTAAGTAAAAATATTAAAATCTACAAGGGGGAAAGGCCAAGTAACATATGAAGGCAGACCTATCAGAATTGTATCAGACTTCTCAGCAGAGACTTTAAAAAACAGGTAGGCCTGGGCTGATATCTTACAGTCTATAAGAGACCACAAATGCTAGCCCAGAGTACTATAACCTGTAAAACTTTCAATTACCCATACCTGGAGAAACCAAGATGTTCTGTGACTAAATCAAATTTTAAAAAAATCTATCCACAAATTCAGCCATATAGAAGATACTAGGAAAAAAACAGAAACAAAAACCTCCAATTCAAATAGGTTCACTACACCAAAAAAAAAAAAAAAAAAAAAAAAAAAAAAAAAAAAAAAATCACTAGAAATAAATATTTTTACAAAGGCAAAACCAAAAGAAGGCAAACTCTCTCTCTCTCTCTCTCTCTCTCTCTCTCTCTCTCTCTCTCTCTCTCTCTCTCTCTCTCTCTCTCTCACACACACACACACACACACACACACACACTCATAAACACCACAAACATCAAAATAACAGGAATTAACAATTACTCCTCTTTACTATCTTTCTACATCAATGGACTCAACTCCCACCAAAAAGACATAGGCTAACAAAGCAGATGCAAAAATTGGATCCTTCATTTTCCTGCTTAAAAAGATAGACATTATCACAGAGTAAAAGGTTGGTAAAACATTTTTTCAAGCTAATGCACCTAAGAAACAGGTTGAATACCTAATAAAATGACTTTTAACTGAAGTTAATTAAAATAGATGAGGGACAACAATTTAAGCTCATCAGATAAAATAAAAATCTAGCAAGATAACATCTCAATTCTGAATATTTATGTCCCAAATGCAAGACCATGTCCATTACTGTTAGCATTTCCTCTTGGCTCTGCCCAACAATTACCCAGTAAAAGCAAGGCACTATCCTGGCTCAAGTATAAAAGCACTCTCATCTTCTTTTGCTCTCAATACCTCGCTCTCCCTCTTCCCCTCCCTCTCCCTCTTCTCCTCCCTCTCCCTCTCTCCATCCTCATTCCCCTTGCCCCTTTTCCCTTCCCCTCCCTCACTCCTTTCTCTCTCTTCATCTTTTTCCTCTCTCCATACATGGTCCTGGCTGGCCTCTTTCCTTCTTTCTCCTCTCTCTTTCTGTCCTTCTTTGTCTCCTTTCAGTGCTTCTACTCCATTACCCCAAATCCCTTCCATGTCCCACATACACACTCTTTTATACTAGACCTTTGGTATTGCTGATACCAGAAGGGGGTAAGTGCCTCAGTATAGGCCCACTAAGGCATCTCCACACACTGCATCATACTGTTGTATTATAAAACATATCAATTACTAAAGCTTAAATTCTACACCAAACCCTTATATATTAAGAGTGGTAGACTTGAACAGCCTACATTCACCAATGGATATGTTCTTGAGACAGAAACTAAGCAGAAAAATAGTAAAATTAATGAATTAAATGTACCTAACAGATATCTACAGAACATACTACTGAAACACAAGAGAAAATTATTTTCAGCACCTCATGGAGTCTTCTCTAAATTTACCATGTTCTTAGTCACAAAGCAAGCCTCAACAGATACAAATGGAAACTGAAAAATTCTCTACTCAGTGACCACTGGGTCAAAGAAGAAATCAAAGACTTTCTAGAATTCAACACATATAAAGGCACAACCTAGTCAAACTTATGGAATACAATGAAAATAGTGATAAGAGGAAAATTCATAGTATTAAGTGCCTTCATAAAAAAATGGGGATTTGGGATTGGGAGTTGCCTCAGCTGTTAAGAGAATTGACTGCTCTTGCAGAGGTGTTGAGTTCAATTCCCAGTAACCATATTGTGTGGCTCACAACCATCTATAATTGGATCTGGTGCCTTCTTCCCCTGTGTCTGAAGACAGCTACAGTGTACTCACATACATAAGATAAATAAATAAAGCCATTAAAAAAGAAATTGGAGATTTCTCATACTAATGATTTGAAATTATGCCTGAAAGTTCTAGAAAAGAAAGAGGGAGAGAAAAAGAAGTAAACACACCCAAGAGGGGTAGCCTGCAGGAAGCAATCAAACTCAGAGCTGAAATCAATCAATTAGAAAGAAAGAATCAAGAAAACAAACAGTAGGTTCTTTTTAAAAAAATTAAGAAGATAGACAAATCCTTAGCCAAACTAAAAGGCAGAAGGAAAATATTCAAATTAACAAAATCAGAAGTGAAAAGGGAGATACAACAGACACCAAGAAAGCCTAGAAAAAAACATTAACTCTTTTTTTAAAAACCTGATCTCCACAAAATTGGAAAATCTTAAAAAAAAAATGATGACTTTTCTAGATATAGCCCACTTAGGAAAGCTAAGTCAAGATTAGGTAAACTATTTAAATAGACATAAAATCCCTAAGGAAATAGAAGATATCATTAAAAGTATACCAACCAACAAAAGCCCAGGACTAGGTGCTTTTAGTGCAGAACTATCCCATAATTTCAAAGAAGACCTAATACCAACACTCCACAAATTACCCCACAAAATAGAAACAAAAGCAACATTGTCAATGTCATTAATGAGGACACAGACACACCTAAACCACACAAAAATCAACAATCAATGACAATTTTAGACCAATTTCTCCTATGAATATTGGTGCAAAAGTACTGAATAGAATACTTGCAAACCTAATCCATGAACACATCAAAGACACCATGAACAAGTAAGCTTCATCTCAGGGATACAAGGATGGCTCAGCATACACAAGTCTTTTAATATAATTTATCATATAAAAAGAAAAACTGAAAAAAAGTGCATAACCATCTCAGTACATGTTGGAAAACCTTTGATAAAATCCAACAGCCATTCATGATAAAAAGCCTTGGAGAGATCAGGGATACAAAGCCTATACCTAAATACAATAAAGGCAATATACAGCAAGCCAATAGCAAACATTATATTAAATGGAGAGCAAAGCAATGCCACTAAAATCAGAGAAATGACAAGGCTACCTGCCCTCCCTGTGTTTATTCAATATAGTACTTGAAGTTTTAGCTAGAGCAGTAAGACAACTAAGGAGATCAAGGGAATACAAAGCAGAAAGGAAGAAGGTCAAGTATTGTTATTTGCAGATGACATGTTAGGGACTCCAAAAATTCTACCAGAGAACTCCTACAACTGATAAACACCTTTCAAAAAGTGGCTCTGTAGAAAATAAACTCAAAAAAGAGAAAAAAATCAGTAACCTTCCTTTATCTGATGCTCTCTGCTGACCTCCAAGAGCACCAGGCAGCTCATGGTGCACACATGCAGGTAAAACATATAATAGAAACAAAGTGGCCAAACTAAATAAAAAGTCTTCATTTTAAAATATAAAACCCATTCTTAAACTGGTAATTCCATGTCTCTTGAAGTACAAGGTATGTATTTGTAAGCTATAAAAAAAAATATTTATAGCTCATTATCAGCCATTGTGCCTATTGTATGTCTTACATAAAATATGCACCAGCCCATTTTTTAAAAGTATCTATCTATCTATCTATCTATCTATCTATCTATCTATCTATCTATCTATCTATCTATCTATGGTATGTGAGTACACTGTCTTCAGAGACACCAGAAGAGAGCATTAGATCCCATTACAGATGGTTGCTAGCCACTATGTGGTTGCAGGGATTTGAACTCAAGACCTCTGGAAGAGTAGTAAGTGTTCTTAACTACTGAGCCATCTCTCCAGCCCCACACCAGCTCATTTTAATGCATATACTTTGCATATAGTTTGTCTTACACCGTAACAAAATAATGTGACTTCAAGTCAATGATTAAATTTTTATTATATGCCATTTAAAACCTCCCAAGAACCAGCTTTAAGAAAAGTTCGACACGAGACATAACGAGGGTAAAATTCATACTTGGGCTTCCCTTTCCTAATAATTAGCAAAACATCACAAAAACGAAGGGGAAATAAGGAAGGCAAATCTGTATACGGAAACTTTTATTCTCAGCTAATTCTGTATGATTTGCATTTGTAACAACTGATCAACAAAGACTTTGAAAATGTATAATTTTAAGCAAAAAATGTTTAAAATTTGTACATTTATCTTTGTTTTGTAAAATAACGTTGTTTAAAAAAAAAAAAAGAGGAAGAAATTGGGATAACCTAAAAAAGAAAAAAAAAAAAAAAAAAAAAAAAAAAAAGAAAATGTCTTCTCAAAGGAAAACCTCCCAAAATGAGTTTAAAACCCAGATTTTAGGAATTCCTTTTTCTTAATCTTTTCCAAATAACAAAATGCTTAGCCTACTCTGTAGTAGAGCATAGCTGTTGATGCCAAGACTGTAAGCTGCTACAGGCTAAATATAGAGGCTTTATTATTTTTTTAAGATTAATCCTTTTATCAAGTGAAACATAAGGGAACGTGTTTGCTTGTTTGTTTTGAGATTCCTTTATTCCATTCTTCTACTCATTCTATGTATCAAAAAATACATTTTAAAGTATAGTTGTGGTTGGGTGTTTCATAGATGGGTCAGTGGTTTAGAACACCGGCAGTTCTTCGAAAGGACCTGGGTTCAATTCCCAGCACCCACATGTTGGCTCGATAACTGTAACTTCAGTTCCAGGAGTTCTGACTTCTTCTGTTCTTCATGGGTACTAAGCACACATGGTGGACAGATATACATGCAGCTAAAACACCCATATATAAAAATTAATTTGTATTAAATTTTTAAAAAGACATTGCATATATCTTCTTGTTTTCAATGGCCACAAATTAAGTTTTCATATAATTAGCTATCATACAAATTCAGATAAAACTATTCAAAATAATACTGCTCAAGGAATATACAGCTAAATAAGTCTGTTTTCTCACATATCTACAAATATGCAATTATCTATTAGAAACATTTACCACTGTTTTCTTGGAATTTTGTATTATCGTACATTAGAAAAGTATTAGGAAAGTACTTACATTTGGCATTTGAATGTGATTATTTTGAGAGTCTAATAAAAACATCTTAGTATTGTCAAAATTGCCACAATCCATGCCTTATCCAACTGATTGTAATAAGTATGCAATCAGCAACAATGATGTAGAAATTTCTGGCTGTTACAACAAAGAGTAAGCATAGCTGGTAGTGGTAGATATTTTATGATGTCTCTTTCAGGAAGTTCAAATCATCTACATGAGCACTCTTACATAGTCCTTTTATTATAAGACCTCACCCCCAGGTAATTGGTATCTTCAGCAAGAAAAGCCTTCTGTAGTACCTCAGATATGAGTAGTATATTAATCTGTGCCTTCATTCTTAGCTCTACTCCTCAGGGATTAGACCTATCCCTATTTTTCTTATTTTAACTTTCAAAATACAAACCTGTATATTATGATTCATACACCAAGTCATTAGAGTTTACTGTTATTCAGTGTTGGGATATTCAGGTTTTCCTTAAAGTGGTCTAAATTGTACAGATTCTATTTAAAGGAAAAGGGTATATTAACCCTTCCACTGGGATTACTGCCTCTGCCTTATTTAGGTCCTCTAACAGCTTCTTCTTCCATCTTGTCCTGGCTGTTCTTTACCTTAATAAACTATAAAAAGAAGAACAGTAAGACAAAGGACTATCTGGGCTCAAATTATGACATGTCCACAACTATTTCTGTGCAAGGAAATTCTTCCAATAGTTGATAACATTTGTATTTGTATCTCAGTTATAAAAATAAGAAAATAATAATCCACACATCAATAGTGACAAAACACAAATGGGTTTTAAGTTGTTGATATGAACTGATAAGTGTAAAGTCTATAATAAATTTTTGACATATGAAAAGTATTCAGTAATACTGCTTATTAGTAACTTAATCTACTGTAAAGCTAATGATAAAGAACCTTTAATATAAATTATTGTATAGCCTATAGCAAAATGTGCTAAAGAAATATCTAGACACAAGCGAATAAAAGAGAAAAATATACAGGAACAATGCAGCTATCAGGGACAGTTGTGACAAGAAGTAGAACAAATTGAAATCAGTTGTTTAAAACCACTCTTAACAACTGAAGTCATTTTTATGGTCAATCAAGTGGCAATTACATCAATGATTACTGGAGAAGAATATGTCACATTCTGTCAAAGCCTTCAAGATACTAAAGAAAAAGGTGAAAAGATAAACACAAAAAAAAGAGGATGAGGACAAGAAAGTCCGAAAGAAAACACCTTCAACCCAATTAACGGAGAGAAAAGAAGGAGAGTGGGGAAACCAAAATTCCGAGGACCATGTTTGGTGTCTGCCTCTGGGAACGGTTTGCCTGACAGGGAAGTGAAGGTTCTGAGGTTATAATGTCTGATAAGGGGATGACAATTCAATACTCTCACAAGTTAAAGGTATAACAAACTATAATCTTTCAGGAAACTTTTATTCCCATTTAAATTCTCATTAGTTAAAAAATATCCATTTTCTATGAACCAGTAGAACTTAAAAGGACACAGACTTATTCTTATTACTTTCATGTTTAAAGGAGACAATTACTGTGTCAGAGCATGGCATAAATTCTATTTTAGCTCAATTCCCAGCTCCCCTCCCTGTGGGCAGACACCTATTTCTAGTCTGTCACTCCCACAGAACTCAGACTCCTGTTGAACATTCCATATCCTCCAAAATGTGACACTGCCTCCTTCTTTAACTCAATTATGCTATTGTTTGCCATTTTGACTATAGTTATCTATCCCAACTGAAGCAAGTCTCAGAGTAAATGAAAGTTTTCACATGACTAAACCAGTATAAATAATTGAAATATTATTTTCTTATTAAAAATTGAATGTGTTTGTTGTGATAAATTTATACAATATTACATTTTAAGTCAGATATGATTGATCCCATCACTCAGGAGGCAGAAGCAAGTGGATATCTGTGAGTTCAAGGCCAGTTTTGCCTACAAAGTGAGTTCCAGGTCAACTGGGACTGTTACACAGAGAAACCATGTTTAGAAAAAAACAAAAATCAAACAAACAATATGTGTGTAATTGTTTTTAAATTGCTTCCAAAATTAAATTTTATTAGCAAAGTGAAGATAATATAAAAGTGTGTAATAACCAGAGAGCACATTCATTTCTGATTAATATATTTTAAAAATATAGGCAATTGATATATCCTTTTGTTCATTTTTCTTAGATTTATTCCAACGAAAACCATACTACTAATATTTTTTCTAATAATGAATATTTTATTTTTGTGATTATACTTTTTACAAAATTCTCAGAAGCCTTTTTTTATTATTTTTCTTTTTAATTGAACAACTTTATTTTAAAAAAGATAAATGTACAGATTTAAAGAATTTTTGCATAAAAGTATATGAATACATTTTTGTCAGTACTTGGTTCTTTTAAAGGTTTGATAGTGTGCATTAATTTCTTACTAGTTACAATGAGCATAGAGTACATGTAAAACAAAATGTAACCTGGAATTTGTCAGTTTTTTTTGGTGTTTAAAGATTAAGCATAATGGCTTTTCATTTTCTTTTCTTTTCTTTTTTTTTTTTTTTTTTTTTTTTTTTTTTTTTTTTTTGAACTTCATATTGTTTGTGGGGTGTTGAGAGGCTTGTGGGGTTAGTATCCAATTATCAGTGACTGCATATTATGTCTGTTCTTTTGTGACTGGGTTATCTCACTCAGGATGATATTCTCTAGATAGATCCATTTTCTTAACAATTTCATAAAGTCATTGTTTCTGGTACCTGAGTAGTACTCCATTGTGTAAATGTACCACAATTTTTGTATCCATTCATACACTGAAGGACAACTGGGTTCTTTCCAGTTTCTTGCTATTACAAATAGGGCTGCTATGAACATTGTGGTACATATGTCTTTGCTGTATGTTGGAGCTTCTGGGAGGTATATGCCCAGAAGTGAAATGAATGGGTCTTCAGGTAGTACTATGTCCAATTTTCTAAGGAATCGCCAGACTGATTTCCAGAGTGGTTGTACCAGTTTGCAAGTCCACCAACAGGGGAGAAGTGTTCCTCTTTCTCCACATCCTTGCCATAATCTGCTGTTATCAGAATTTTGGATCTTAGCCATTCTGGTTGGTGTGAGGTAGACTCTCAAGGATGTTTTGATTTGCATTTCCATGATGGCTAATGATGTCAAGTACTTCCTTAGATACTTCTCAGCCATTTGATATTCCTCAATTGAGAACATTTTGTTTAGCTCTGTACCCCATTTTTAATAGTATTGTTTGATTCTCTGGTGTCTAGCTTATTGAGCTCTTTGTATATCTTGGATATTAGGCTTTTGTCTGATGTGGGCTTGGTAAAGACCTTCTCCCAATCTGTTGGCTGCCATTTTGTTTTCTTTAAAGTATCTTTAGCCTTACAGAAACTTTGCAATTGCATTAAGTCCCATTTGTAAAACTTTGACCTTAGAACACAAGCCGTTGGTGTTCTGTTGAGGAAATTTTCTCATGTGCCTATGTGTTCTAAGGTTTTCCCTACCTTTTCATCTAATAGTTTCAGTGTACTGGGTTAATGTGGAGATCTTTGATCCATTTGCACTTGAGCTTTGTACAAGGAGATAAGAAAGGGTCTATTTTCATTCTTCTGCATGCTGAGTGCCAGTTGGACAAACACCATTCGTTGAATAGGCTGTCCTTTTTCCATTGAATGTTTACAGCTCCTTTGTCAAAAATCAGGAGAACATATATTTGAGGGTTTATTTCTGGATCTTCTATTCTATTCCATTGATCCACGTGCCTATTTTTGTACCAGTACCATGCAGTTTTTAGCACAATTGCCTTGTAATATAGCTTGAGGTCAGGGATAGTGATTCCCGCAGATGTTTTCTTGATGTTAAGGATGGATTTCACTATTCTAGGTCTTTTGTTATTCCAGATAAAACTACACATTACTCTTTCCAATTCAAAGAAGAACTGGGTTGGTATTTTGATGGGGATTGCATTGAATCTGTAGATTGCTTTTGGCAAGATGGCCATTTTTTATAATGTTGATCCTTCCAATCCATGAGCATGGGAGATCTTTACATTTTCTGAGATCTTCCTCGATTTCCTTCTTTAGAGGTTTGAAGTTCTTGTTATACAGGTCCTTCACTTGCTTAGTTAGAGTCACACCAATGTATTCCATATTTTTTGTGACTATTGTAAAGGGTATCGTTTTCCTAATTTATTTCTCCAAATGTTTGTCCTCTGAGTAGAGGAAGGCTACTGATTTGTGTGAGTTAATTATATATCTAGCCACTTTGCTGAAGTTGTTTGCCATCTGTAGAAGTTCTCTGGTGGAATTTATGTGGTCCCTTAGGTACAATATCATGTCATCTGCAAAGAGAGATGCTTTTACTTCTTCCTTTCCAATTTTTATCACACTGATTTCTTTTTGCTGTCTAATTGCTCTGGCCAGGACTTCCAGTACTATGTTGAGTAGGTATGGGGAGAGTGGTCAACCTTGTCCAGTCTCTGATTTTATTGCTTCAAGTTTCCCACTGTTAAGTTTGACGTTGGCTGTTGGTTTACTGTATATTGCTTTTATAATGTTTAGGTATGGGCCTAGGATTCCTGTTCTTTCCAAGACTTTTAATATTAAGGGGTGTTGAATTTTGCCAAATGCTTTCTCAGCATCTAGTGAGATGACCATGTGGTTTTTTTCTTTGAGTTTGTTAATATGGTGGGTTACATTGATGAATTCTTTATATTAAAGCATCCCTGCATCCCAGGGATAAAGCCTACCTGATCATGGTGAATGATCATTTTGATGTGTTCTTGGATTTGGTTTGCAAGGATTTTGTTGAGTAGTTTTGCATCAGTGTTCATAAGTGAGATTGGTCTGAAGTTCTCTATCCTTGTTGGGTCTTTGTGTGGTTTAGGAACGAGGGTTATTGTAGTCTCAAAAAATGAGTTAGGTAGTGTTCCATCTGATTCGATTTTGTGGAATAGTTTGGAGATTATTGGTATTATGTCGTCAATAAATGTCTGATAAAATTCTGCACTAAACCCATCTTGACCTCTGCTTTTCTTAGTTGGGAGGCTTTTGATGACTGCTTCTATTTCTTTAGGTGTTATGGGATTATTTAGATGGTTTACCTGGTCCTGGTTTAACTTTAGTATCTTGTATCTGTCTAGGAATTTATCCATTTTCTCCAGATTTTCCAGCTTTGTTGAGTATAGGCTTTAGTAGTAGGATCTGATGATTTCTTGAATTTCCTCAGTTTCAGTTTTTATTTCTCCACTTTCCTTTCTGATTTTGTTAGTTTGGATACTATCTCTTTGCCCTCTAGTTAGTCTGGCTAAGTGTTTATGAATCTTGTTAATTTTCTCAAAGATCCAGGTCTTGGTTTTGTTGATTCTTTGAATGGCTTTTTTTGTTTCAGTTGGGTCAATTTCTGCTTTGAGTTTGATTATTTCTTGCTGTCTACTCCTCTTGGGTGTATCTGTTTCCTTTTGTTCTAGAGTTTTCAACTGTGCTGTCAAGTTGCTAGTGTATGCTCTCTCCAGTTTCTCTTTGGAAACACTCAGAACTATGAGTTTTCCTCTCAGTATTGCTTTCATTGCATCCCATAGGTTTGGGTATGTTGTGTTCTCATTTGCATTAAATTTTAGAAAATCCCTTAATTTCTTTCTTTATTTCTTCTTTGACCCTGCTACTGTTTAATAGAGCATTGTTTAGTTTCCATGTGTATGTGAGCTTTTTGTTGTCTTTGTTGTTATTGAAGACCAGCCTTAGACCATGGTGATCTGATAGGACGTATGAGATTATTTCAATCTTCTTTTATCTATTGAGACTTGTTTTGTGACCAATTATGTGGTCAATTTTTGCGAAGGTGCCATGAGGTGCTGAGAAAAATGTGTATTCTTTTGTTTTAGGTTATACTTTATTGATATATATTAATTCCAGTTGGTTCATAACCTCTGCTAGTTTTACTGTGTCCTTGTTCAGTTTCTGTTTCCATGATCTGTCCATTGGTGAGAGTGGGGTGTTGAGGTCTCCCACTATTATTGTGTGGGGTGCAATATATGTTTTGAGATTTAGTAGGGTTTCTTTTATGAATATGGGTGCTCCTGTATTTGGAGCATATATGTTAAGGATTGAGAGTTCCTCCTGACAAATTTTCTTTCTAATGAGTAAAATGTGTCCTTCTTTATCTTTTTTGATAACTTTTGGTTGAAAACTACTTTATTCGATATTAGAATGGCCACTCCTTGCTTCTTGGGGCCAATTGCTTGGAAGGTTTTTTCCTAACCTTTTACTCTGAGATAGTGTCTGTCTTTGTCTCTGAGATGGGTTTCCTGTATGCAGCAAAATGCTTGGTTTTGTTTACATATCCAGTCTGGTAACCTATATCTTTTTATTTAGAAATTGAGTCCATTTTTGTTATCAGATATTAAGGAAGAGTGGTTGCTGTTTCCTGCTATTTTTGCTTTTGGAGGTAGAATTGTGCCTGTGTGTCTTTCTTCTTTTGGTTTTCTTGTTTAGGTATTTTCTTGTTTTTACTAGGATATAGTTTCCCTCCTTTTATTGGGTTTTCCATCCATAATTTGTTGTAGTGCTGGTTTTGTGGTCAGATATTGTGTAAATTTTGTTTTATCTTGTAATATCTTGGTTTCTCCATCTATGGTGTTTGAGAGTCTTTCTGAGTATAGCAGCTTGGGTTGACACTTGTGTTCTCTTAGGATCTGCATGATGTCTGTTCAGGATCTTCTATCTTTCATAGTCTCTGTTGAGAAATCAGATGTGATTCTGATTGGTCTGCTTTTATATGTTGCATGACCTTTTTCCCTTACTGCTTTTAGTATTCTTTCTTTGCTTTGGGCACTTGGCTTTTTTGACTATTATGTGTCGGAAGGGATTTCTTTTCTGGTCCACCCTATTTGGAGTTCTGTAGGCTTCCTTTATGCTCATGTTCATCTCATTCTTAAGGGTGGGTAAGTTTTCTTATATGATTTTGTTGAAGATATTTACTGTACCTCTTAGTTGATATTCTTTGCCCTCCTTTATTCCTATTATCTTTAGGTTTGGTCTTCTCATTGTGTCCTAGATATCCTGGACATTTTGAGTTAGGAGCTTTTGGGCTTTTGCACCTCCTCTGACTGTTCTGTTCATGTTTTCAATGTTGTCTTTGGCCCCCACGATTCATTCTTCCATCACTTGTATTCAGTTTGAGAAGCTTGCATCTGTGATTCCTGATTTCTTTTTTAGGTTTTCTACCTCTAGTGTTGTCTCTTTTAGTGTTTTCTTTATTGTTTCCATTTCTGGTTTAAATTCTTTCTTCCATTCCTTCATCTATTTGGTTCTGTTTTCCTTTAGTTCTTTGAGTGTTTTTCTTGTTTTCTCTTTAAAAGTGTCTATGTCTTTATGCTTTTCCTCCCATTCTTGTTTAAGGATCTCTATCATCATCTTGAGGAACGATTTCAGGTCTGAGTCTTCTTTTTCTGGAGTGTTTAGCTTTCTGCTGTTTGCTGTGGTGGGAGAGCTTGGTTCTGGTGTTGCCAGGTTGTCTTGGTTTCCCTGGGGTATGTTCTTTCGCTTTCCTCTTGCCATCTTTTTCTCTGTGATTACATGTGGTCTTGTGGTCAGAGATTGTTTCTCGTCTCTCCCTTGTAGCAGGCCTGTGTCATTGGATCTCTGCTCTTCCTTTTGGCAGATGGCCTGAGCACCTGTTCTACACACATGGGCAGAAGACTTCTTTTAAACCAAAAGTACTATGTGCAAATATGAAAATGTTGATATTATATTAAGTATTAATTTTTCTGTGATTATAATTTTATTAGAAAAATAATATTTGGAAATATGAAGAAAAACATCTACTTTTCAAGTTTGGGATAGCAGACTCAAATAAAATTATTTGACATATAGCTTATCTTTATATTTCACATTGCAATAAAATGAGTAAACATTCCATCAAATATTTTTCTTCATAATTTTTTTAACTACAGAGAGTTTAACAAATATGCCACATGAGTAACATATCATGTAAACTACATAAATTTTTAATTTCAATTTTTTACCAAATTTAGATGTTGCAAAATTATAGTCTTTCTCAAGTTTCAATCCATTTTGCCAAGAACCAAAATTAGCCAGTAAAATCTGTCTTTGGAATTCAGTTTGTTCCAAAAGCAAGTATAAGTCTTCAAATCAAATCTTCAATACTGCCCTCACTCCTATCCTCCTATACTGCCTGTAGTCTTGACCTTCTATACTGCCCACACTCCTGACCTTCTATACTGCCCACACTTCTACCCTCCAGCATGCTCATCAGTTCTTTGGGTTTTATATTACTAAATTTCCAGTTTTCTCTGGATACAAACTTGCTTTCAGTAGTTTGAAATTTTCTAAAATCTTCTGAATATGAAGACAGCATTTCATTTGTTGAATATTTAATTGAAGATTATTCATTGATTTCCAGCAAATTGCAGCAAAAATCTGGGAAAGTTTACTAATCTAAAATATATCAACTTTGAGAAATATAGCTTCAAAAAAACCTCACTATGTAATAAAAACAATTATCAAATCATTATGGAAATGAGTTCATTAATTGTCTATTTCTAGGACCTAATTATGTTTATATGAAATTAATATCATTAACTCTCTGAAACTTCAGCTAATTAATTCAATACAGTAACAACTAATTTCTCACTTTTGAATATAAAGAAAACTTTGAAAAAGAGAGAAAAATGAACTTAAAAACATGTGAGAGTATGATTGTAATTTCTACACCTTTGAGAACAGCATATAGCTTGAAGCAGACAATGTATCTATATTTTTATTTTTTATCATATACAAGTTTTCTATTTTCCATGTAGTCAGATCACAATAGATCCCATTGTCACTATGATGGGTGACAAATGTTAGATATCTTTTATAGTTGACATAGTCTCCATCAACATTTTTGAAAGACAGTCATACCTTGAATTTAATATACCATAAGTTTCACAATACAAACATTTTTACTCCACTATTACCAAAATGTTTTATAAAATATAAAGAGAGAATTAGAGATATACACCACATTATTTCTGTCATAAGGCTAGTGACATAAACCTACATGCAAATCAGGGTGGTAGTGGCACACACCTTTAATCCCAGTACTTCAGGAGGCAGGGACAGGTGGAACTTTGTGAGTACATACATATATATGCACCATGTGACATTGTGACATTTTAAAGAAGTCCCTTGGGGATTCTGAATACTTTCAAGTGAAACCTTACAAATACATTATACAAAATAATTCATAATAATAGAGATGGATACAACTTTATGTTTAGTCAATGTTTAACCATGATATTGGAGGATTTATTAATATTTCTAGTGTGTATCTTTCTTGCCAGTCTAGTATCTCCACAGGATCCTGAAAAACCTGTCACTATTAAAAATTCATATCAGAAGATATAATCAAACTAAGAACTTCAGATGAAGTGTATGATGACATGACATCAGTAACATTCAGCCCTAAACCTACAGAATACAACCACATTTAGTAAGGCTTCTAGTTTAAATAGCCTTAACTCTACCTTCCCTGAGAGAGTAAAGGTTTGGGAAAGAATACAGTTTCAATATACCCAGAAAAGGATTTTGACAATAAGAGGAGCAGTAAACGGTCACCATTTACCATTGGAGAGATAGGTTATGAATATTAAATTATGGGACTTGATTTGTCCTGCTTTGAACAAAACCTGTCAAGTTGAGTGTTCTCTTTGTAGACCATCACCTCTGACCATCCTTACTTCTCTTTCAGTTACTAGCACACTAGAATAACATCCTAATTTTTTATCCAGCAGTTGCATTCAGCCGTGGCATAACTTTCATCTAGCTGGTGAGTCAAAAATATTAAAACCTTTATCCCCAAATATATACAAAATTAGGTATCTTCTTCCCCCTAAACAGCAGCCAGAATAAGGTGGGAGCAGACACCTTGTAATCAAACTTTCAGAGTTCAACCTCAGACAAAAGTAAAAATAAATAAATAACAAAAATTTTAGATTACACCGGTAATGTATACCTTACATATCACATATCTCACATTTACATATTTTGCTAGAGACTCCTACTAAGTTAATGGCCTTATTTTTCTATTAAGTATCACCATTAGCATACTGAACATTTTTCTGTCATATCTTTTATCTGATGATGTTTCTGAGCAATGATAAAAACATGCAATGTGTCTGAGAACTTGCGGTATCTTGTTGGGGTATATTGTCAAAGACCATGTAATTAGACCCAAATCAAGGATCTACATTGCCCTGAGGAGAGATCATGGTCAGCACATTTGACAAAATCTTTTCATTTCCACTGTCAATTCTCAGGATGGCATCTGTCATTCAAATTGATTTCACTATCATTCCCTAGGTCTCCTTTGTGATTTAGAAGAAATAGGAACCTTCTTAATAACTTCATTAAAGATGAAGTAAAAACTGGGCCTGAATTTGGGATTCAGTTCTAGACAACTTTCTCCAGGTGTTTGACCCTGTATGTTAAAAGAGACACAAAACATAAGGAAACTCCTATCTGCTATAGTTAAGTGACTGACAGAGAAGCAAATCAATCTTAGTTAAGCTATGTAAACCTGCTGCCCTAACAGGTTAATTTAAATCTGTAAACACTGTTTTAGACTGGAACACATTGATTTAAAATGGAATAGCCTGGGACAGAATACTGAATTTTTGTGGTATACATGCGGCTTTAGAGAAAAGAATGCTAGACTCGTACCTTTACAGATATTTATAACATGGTTGATGCTCTTAAGAATTCCTGAAAAATAGAGGAAGCTAATGACTTCCAGTGATTGGCCAGGGTTACATTCAGTCAAGTTGTTGGCGAAGGAAGTCCTAAACAACCCAGACTAGAAAGGGAATTTCTCTCTGGAAACTGACAACAGAGGCCCATTGCTGAAGACAGCATCCACATACTCATTAACATTACCCAGAGAAATTGAGCTAATGTCTGCATGGAGTCTTCACTCCTACTTCCTGCTTCGATGGTACAGAAAAGTACTTTGTGGAACTCTAAAAAAGAAAGCTGGACACAAAAGGAAAACTTAGAAACTAAACCTTCTAAGTACAATCTATCCAACAACCCAACTACAATCTGCTCTGCTTGCAATATGTATTGGGGCAATTCCAGATCAGAACTTACAGGACTACCCAACCAATGTCTTGTTTAACTTCAGGCCCTCTTCATAAGAGGGAGACAATGCCATACACTGCCTAGATGGCCAGGAACCAGAGACTGGATACCTGGAGTGTTAGGGTAGAATCAAACTTGACTGGTGAAAACCAGCAGCAGATAGAAGCAGATGCAGAGACCCACAGCCAGACATTATGTGGAGAAAGACTCTAAATTAGAGGTTCTCCCATTGAGTTCCTTCCCTTGAAGGTCCAGAAATCCCTCAGAAGATGAGAAAGAAATATTTTATAAGTCAGAGGGGATGGAGGAAACCAGTGAAGGGAAGACATGAACCACTGAGTCAACTAAACAGGGCTCATATGGGCTCACAAAGACAGAAGCAGCAAGCATTGGACCTATAAGGGTCTACACCAAATCCTCTGCCAATGTTATAGCTGTTAGCTTGATGTTTTTGTAGGACTCCTAACAATAGGTGTGTCTCTGACTTTTTGCCAGCTCATGGGACACTTTGACTCCTATTGGGTTGCAATATCCAGCTTTGATGTGAGGACCTCTACATTATTCTACCGTATCTTTTTTTGTCCAATTTAGTTGTTGCCTTTCAGAAGCCTGCTCCTTTCTAAATGGAAACAGAAGGAGATTAGATCTGCAGGAGAGGGTATCTGACAGGGAGATCCAAGAAATGGATGAAGAAAAACTATGGTCAGGAAGTATGAAGAATCTATTTTCAATTTAAAAAAACAAAACTAAAGAATGATGATTTGCCAAGCAAAGGGAAAACTCATGAAAATAATTAAATTGCTAATATTCTCATATATAACCTTCAAGTCCATAGGCCCTGGTGAATAGATAAGAGTAGAAACAAACCTTGCTCCACATGTATCTGCTCTTTTAGTACTTGTCTAAGTGTCATGGCTCAAATGTCCAATCTGTGAGGATTAAAATGCCTTAATTCAACCACAATTACACTGAATGGCCCCCTTCAAATGATCATCTGACAAGACAGGAGACTGCTCTGTGACAGAGGGGATTGTGGCTAGTATTAGCTTGCTTGATAACCATGACTTTGTACCCCATTCTGTCTCTGAGTTCAAGTATGAGAGCTACTTAAGTAAGAGTGGAGAATACAACCCATTCCCTGGATCAGTGTATCTTGGTTGGTTGTTTGAGGAAATTTTATCATGAAACTAGAAAGTGTGAAAGGAACAATTTCTGTTTACCCCTAAGATTTCCCACAGATCAATTCTCTAGAAACAAAAGGATATTTCCTTGAAAGAAAATCTAGGTTACCAATTGCAGTTTTTTATTTACCAAAACTCTCCTTGGATCCTGTTTTCTTTATCCACCAAACCTCAGCTATCACAGCATTAATTTTGAGAAACCTGAGGATTTCTAACTTTGTAACCTATCTTGCTTTTAACTTCAGCTCATACTTGCATGACGGAGTTGTGTCTATTCTGAATTTCTCCTCTCCTACTCTGTGGTAGGTACTCTAAGGTAGTATGTCTTCTTTTTTTTAAGATTTAATTATTTATTTTATGGGAGTACATTGTAGCTGTCTTCTGACACACCAAAAGAGGGCATCAGATCTCATTACAGATGGTTGTGAGCCACCATGTGGTTGCTGGGAATTGAACTCAGGACTTTTGGAAGAGCAGTTAGTGATCTTAGCTGCTGATTCATCTTTCCAGCCCAGTAGTATGCCTTCTTATTTGCAAATGTTCAGCCATATGCACCTTTCCAAATATTGCTTGATACTTTTGTTCACCACCTTCCCATGCCCTAGTGGAATTTTCTTCCTTTTGAACTTTCAGTGTCTGCCCCACTCCACTATCTTGATGATGATGGCCTGGCTACTATGCTTTACAAAACAAGGATCAATCAAATTATAACTTTTCCAGTATATAACATATAAACATTGTGATTTGCCCTGTTGACTGACTGAGAAGGCTTGGTCAAGAACACAAGGACTCCATATCCAATCCCACTTTTAGTGTTTCTTCTAGGTTAGTACCAGCACAAGTGCACTAAAGCTTAGTTCATTAAATAGAAAAACTTTATTCCAGAAACTGTTTACCCTTTCTGCCTACTTTATCATACATAACACTCCAAAACAACTTTCCTGCCTAGCACACCATTGTCAAAAAGGTAGCAACATTCAAGACAATTCTCTGAGTCCTAGTTTCCCCAGAGGTGAATGTGGAAAACCTGTTAATGCATGCATGCATCCCATTTGTTACAATAGAAAAGAGAAATCTTGAGCTTAGAGACAATGAATTTTTTATAATAGGTAGTCTATCAGCCTGACAGTTCCCCTTGGAGGGACATTATCATAACAAACCTGCCCTTTGCTCCAGAGGAAGACAGTATCTCAGCCTTGCTATCTACTCCCTATACATGTGGTCCTGAAAAGGCAGTCTAGAACAAAGGTGATTAATGCAACTGCTCATAAAATATGCAGAAGTGTGACAGACCCAGGAAAATTTGGTCTCTATATGCAGCTTAGACATTAATTATAAACACATATGGAAATAAGTTTCTGAATAGACCTTGAGAGTTCTTCACCAAAGAACTCTCTTTCTGCCCACTTTCCAAGTTTTCTTCAACACCAACTGTGTTACCTCTAGTTACATTTTATAACATACTTTATAAAGGATTTCAAAAGTCTTTGAAAAAGTCTAAGATATCTCCCATGGTGCTACTATGATTCAAAGTTTAGAATATCTACTAACCACCATTCTACAGATTTTTTTTAACTAAAAGAAATTGTTTATAGGCAATATATTGTGATCAGTCGATCAATCATGTTTTCCCTTTCTTCAGTTGCTCCCAGAGAACCCAGGATCTCTTCTAAAGAAGAAGCTATTGGTATGTGATATGTGATGGTAAAAAAAAATCAACAAATTTATTATTGGGCCAAATCTGTTTGTCTTTCCTACTCCTTCATATATATAATATATATAACTTAACCAATTTAATTGACATTATTCTATATTTGGAGAACACCCAATTTCAGGAGATCAAGTAAATGATCTCATAATCTGTGCAAAGACATTGGTTTGATAGTGGGGTATTTTGTACATGCTTACTCCAGGAAATGGCATTATTGGGAGGTGTAATTTTTTTGGAGTAGGAGTGTCACTGTGGGCATGAACTTAAGACCCTCACTCTAGCTGCCTGAAAGTCAATATTCTGCTAGTAGCCTCCAGATAAAGATAAAGAACTCATAACTCCTCCTGTACTATGTCTGCCTGGATGCATCCTGCCTTGATGATTATGGACAGAACCTCTGAACCTGTAAGACAACCTCAATTGAATGTTGTCATTTATTAGACTTGCCTTTGTTCATAGTGTCTGTTCACAGTAGTAAAACCCTAACTAAAAGAGATAGGCAAAGAATTTAAGGGACCAAAAATAAATGCAAAAGGTAGGTGATTAGTTTACATAAAGAAAAAAAAAAGAAAAAGAAAAGGAAATATCCTAACAGAAAAGGCAGGTAGTTTTATACAGTTTTTGTAAAAAAATTATCTCAAAGAGCTTTGTTATTATCCTGGAGAAACTGTTCTTTTGGCAAAACTGGTTTGTTATTTCTCTAACCCTTTTTCATTAAAACTCCTTAGCATTGCTTTATGATCAGAACTTTAGTACATCACTGTTCTGACTTTTAACCAGGCTTGTTGTGGTTTAGTGTAGAAGATTAACTTCACTTTTTTGATTATTTGTTGTTTTGTGCATGTTCTGGGATTTGAACTCAGGTCCTCATGCTTGCCTAAGAAGCTCTTCAGTGACTGACCTTTTTTCCCAGTCTATTTTTTATTGTCTTTGAGCTTCTACACTTGATTTAGGGATGTGATTGAATTTTGAATTTCTTGTTTTCTTAACCAAGCCTGCTCAGTCAGTCAACAAGGTCTATAGGGACAGAATGAGGATTGAAGAAAGAAAACACGATTAGAAAACATTAGAAAATGACTCCAACAAGTGCTGATTCTAGTTTATTTTTTCCCAAGCTGCTTTTATATCATTCAAATTACATGCAAAAAGAATAGGGTCACTTCTAAGACATAAAAATGTAGTCAAGGAACAAACAAGGCATAAACAAAGGTCCCATGGTCACTGTATTCAGGGACTTATCACGATGATCAAGAAACATGAATCGCAGTCCTCAGCTGTATTGATCGTAAGACTACTTCCTTGTCATAGCCCAATGTAAATTTCTTGCCAATATCCTTGAAGCAGCCCAAAGAGCTCTCCACATGTTTTCTAATTTCTGGTTACAGCTCCCTAAGAACAAAGGCTGCTCAGTACTTGAGTCCTTATAATTACAACTAGACAACTTAATGCAAATTTCAAAGGACAAGTTCCATAACAGTTTGTGATGTACCCCAGAGAAGGTTCACTAAAGTATCTTAAACCATTAGCAGAGACTCTAATAACAATCCAGTATGAAAAGCTGGTGATTTCAAACTGTGGAAATTTTTCCTCTAAACTATCAAACCAGGATACCCTACTATAACAAAACATTTTGCCTTCATAATTTTTATTTTCAAACAGCTATCTCTTTCACCCAACTGGATAATGGTCCAATTAGATCTCCAGTTATAATTTCTCCAGGAAACTGTACAGAGGGTTGAATCTGTCTCAGAATCCAGATCTTCACAAAGCATAAGACTTCCTTTAGTAAGTCATGGTCTTCTAAATTCTTCAGTGTATGCCAAAAAGCAAAACATCAAATTTGACCTATTGCCAATTCTCAATAATTACTTGATCTTCAAGTTTGAAATATTTAATGTCACTCTCCTAATTTGCACATTTTAATAATGTATCCATATGAGACTCTGTAAAGAATATTTCCACTAATGGTTAGATATTTTAGATAATTTAGATAAACAAAGCTTCCTGAGAAGGGGGTTAAAGAAACTTGACCAATAAAAGAAAAAATAGATTTCAATGAAATAAATCCTTTTGGGAGATTTTGATTAAGCATTTGTTAAAAGTTGATGTGAAGTTTTATTTGTTATGCAGAACTACTATAAACCAAAAGAAATATAAATAATAATTATCAAATTTATAGTTGTTTTGTTCAGCTGCCAACATCCTAGGGTATTCCTATAATTTGGAGAAAGTACGAAGGAAATTAAATATATTTATCTCGTAGTTTTCTGATGTTTCACACAAATTTAGACAGATGTCTCTCATTGTTGCCCCCTTCTTTCTGTTTCTCCTTTTTCATTCTTTTTTTATCTGTTCTTTTTTTTTAATCAATTATTTTGTTTATTTACATTTCAAATGCTGGCTCCAGGAACCCATCCCCACAGCTCCCTGACACCTACCCACTCCCACCTCATCTCTCTAGCATCCTTCTTCTCTGGGGCATCAAGCCTCAACCAGACCAAGCATATCTATTCTCTTTCACTGAGGCCAGAAAAGGCAATTCTCGGCTACATATGTACCAGCATATATGAACCAGCCCATATATGCTCTTTGGTTGGTGACTTAGACCCTTGGAGCTCTGAGAGGCCAGGTTAGTTGATTTTCTTGTGATGGGGTTGTAATCCCCTTCAGCTTCTTTTCTTAATTCTTTCATAGGGGTCTCCAAAATCAGCCAAATAGATGGCTGTCTTAGTTAGGATTTTACCGCTATGAACAGACACCATGACCAAGGTAACTCCTATAAAAGCAGCATTTAATTGGGGCTGGCTTGCAGGTTCAGAGGTTCAATCCATTATCATCAAAGCAGGATCATGGTAGCATCCAAGTAGGCATGTTGCAGGAGGAGGTAAGAGTTCTTTACATTCACCTGAAGGCTGCTAGGAGAAAGAATACACACTTCCAGGCAACTAGAACTAAGGTATTAAAGCCACACACAGTGACACACCTACTCCAACAAGTCCATACCATCTAATAGTGCCCACTGCCTGGCTCCAATAAGCATGTTCAAAAATATGAGTCTATGGGGGTCATACCTAAGCATAGCATAATGCAAAATACATTTACTTCAACTTCTGAAGTCCCCATAGTATGTAGCAGTCTCAACAATGTTAAAAGTCTAAAGTTCAAAGTCTCTGAGATTCATCTAGTCACTTAACTGTAATCCTCAAAGCAAGACAGGAAACAAGCAGGGCAAACTCCAAACTTTGCATCTTAATGTCTGATATCAAAGCAGTCCTCAGATCTTCGACTCCTTTTTCATCTTTGTTGACCACAACAAACTTCTTTGTCCTGGGCTGCCTCCACTCACTGTTAGCAGCTTTCCTTGGCAGACAGCTTCTTGTTTCAATGTCTAGAATCTACACGTGATCATCTGGGTTCCTCCAAAGAGCTGGCATCACTTCTCCAGCTCTACCTTCTGCAGCACTCTAAGCTCAGGTTGATCCACTCCCCTGCTGCTGCTATTCTTGGTGATCATCCCATGGTACTGGAGTTTTCCTACCACTAGGCTTCACCGATAGCCTCTCATAGGCTCTCTTCATGGTGCCAAGCCTCACATTTTTTGCATGACCCCTTTATTTCTGGGTAGTCAACTGCAGCTGAGGTTGCACCTTCACCAGTGGCCTTTCATGGCCTCTCACCATGCCAAGCCCAAGCTTTTCTTCATGACCCCTTCATGCCTTCAAAACAAATACCAACTGGGAGACCCTTACACATTACCCAGTACAGCTGTAGCACGAGGTGCAACCTTGGCTATCTCTGGAATACAACATCTTTGTGCTCTCAGAGAACACTTTCAGATTTTCTCTCAGTGATGCTGATCTTCTTAATCACTGCTAGTTTCTTAGCTCCAGCAGGCCAGCCTAAAATGCCCCCAGTAGTTCCGTCTACTTTTGACTCTAAAGCCAGATCCACATGGCTAAAGCTGCCTTATTCTGCTGTTTTCTGGGGAATGAAACATCCCACCCCCACCTTACCACCACACTTTATTCTATTACCAGCTTTCTGTTTTCCAACTCACTCACTGTCTAAGCTTGGCTGTCCTGGAACTTGCTCTGTAGATTGACCTTGAACTCAGAGATTTGCATGGCTCTGTCTCTTGGGATTAAAGATGTGTGCCACCGTGCCTGGACCTAAATTTTATTGGGTGGGATCTTGCCACAAAGTCCCACTCCCTTATTCTGGTATCTTCAAGAAAAAGGCTTTAGCCCAATTCTACTTCAATTCTACTGTTGCTCCTTTAATATTTAAACTATATATTTTATATTTTCCTTTAAATCCTTGTTTAAAATGCTCTTCATGAGACTTAACCATAGAATAAAGAAGGCTGGGTGTTTCTGAGGCTTAACTTTGTCAATGCAATTAACATAAACCTCTTTTACCTTAGCTTTTGGCAGACTCTTTAGACAAGGGCAAAAAGTAGCCACATTCTTCACCAAAATATCACAAAAATAGTCTCTTGGCCACATATTAAAATTCTTCTCCTCCAAAAGCTCTAGAACCAGGCTCCCAGAATTCAAATCATCCTCAGAAACAAAGTATATCCTATTAGGATGACCCAGTAAGGCCCACTTAAAGCATTGCCTTCTAAATCCAAAGTCCCAAAATCCACATATTTCCAGACAAAACATACTCAGGCCTATTGCAGCAATACCCCACTCCTGGTTCCAACTTCTGCGAACAGACAATATGGCCAAGATAACCCCTATAAGTACAATATTTAATTGGGGTTGCTTATATATTCAGAGGTTCAGTCCATTATCATCATGGCGGGAACATGGAAGCATCCAGGCAGGTATGGTTCAGGAGGAGGTGAGAGTTTGCTATCTTCATCTGAAAGCTGCTAGCAGAATCCTCACTTCCAGGCAGCTAGGACTAGTGTATTGAAGACATGCCCAATGACACACCTACTCCAACAAGGCCATACCTTCTAATAGTACCCACTCTCTTGTACAAACCATCACAGTGGCTATAAGTATCTGTATCCATTTCAGTCCGGTGTGGTAGAGCCTCTCAGAGGACAGCTATGTCAGGCTCCTGTCTGCAATCACAATATGTCATTATTAATAGTGTTGGAGTTTGGTACCTGTACATGGGATGGATCCCAATTTGGAGTGGTCTTTGGATGTCCTTTACTTCAGTCTCTGCTCAATTTTTTGCCCCTGCATTTTCCTTAGACAAGAAAAATTCTGGGTCATAATTTTGAAATGTGTAGGTGGCCCAGTCCCTCAACTGGGGTCCATGTCTATCTATGAAGGTGGTCTGTTCAGGTTTCATCTCCCCATTGTTGGGCATTTTAGCTAAGGTCATCCCCATTGGGTCATGGGAGCTTCTAACATCCCTGATTCTAGAGGTTAGCCCTGTTTCCTATCCCATATTGCTGCATATTTTGATTCATTCTCCTAGCCCTCTGGGTTTCTTTTTACCCCTCCCCCAATACCTAATCCTACTGCCCTTTCCCATCCCCTTCCCCACTAACACCAGATGCCTCCCTTCCTCTGCCTCCTGTGATTAATTTGTCCTACTAAAATAAGGGACAAGATTGCCTACTCTTTCACTATTTGTTTAATATAATACTCAAACTTCTAGCTAGAGCAATTAAAAAACAAAAGGCAGTCAAAGGGATACAAATTGAAAAGGAGGAAGGAAAGGTATCACTATTTACAAATGATATAATATATAATATTAATGTGTACATAAGCAACCCCAAAAATCCTGCCAAGAACTCCTACAACCGATAAACAACTTCAGGAAAGTGATTGAATATCAAATAACTCAAATCAGTAGCCTTTTACAAAAGGTAAACAGGCTGAGAAAGAAATTAAGGGAACAATATCCTTTATAATTGTCACATATAATGTAAAATATATTGGTGAAACTCTAACCAAGCAAGTGAAAACTGTGTATGGTAAGAACTCTAAGTTCCTGAAGTAAAGAATCGAAAAAGACCTCAGAAGATTTGGAAAGATCTTCCATGCTCATGGATTAGCGTTATTAGCAGGATTAATAGAGTAAAAAGTGGCCATCTTCCCGCAAGCAATCTACAGATTCAATGAAATCCCCATCAAAATCCCAACTCAATTTCTCACAGAGATAGAAAGAGCAATTCTTAAGTTCACAGAGAATAACAAAAAACCCAGGATATTCAAAACAATCCTCAACAATAAAACATCTTCTGGAAAAATTACCATCACTGAATGAGTTGTATTACAGAGAAATAGTGATAAAGATTACATGTTATTGGTATAGAGACTGGAAAGTAGATCAGTGAAATAGAATTGAAGTTCCAAAAATAAACTTACACACCTATGAACATTTGATCTTCGACAAAGAAGTTAAAAACATGCAGTAAGGAAAAAAAAATCTTTAACAAATGTTGCTGGTCTAATTGGCAGTCTGCATGCAAAATGCAAATTGACCCATATTTATCATCTTGTATAAAGTTCAAGTCCAAGTGAATTGAGGACTTCATCATAAAACCAGACACACTGAATCTAATGGACGAGGAAGTGGTAAATAGGCTTAAACCCATTGGCACAGGGGAAATTTTTCTGAACAGATCACCAATGAATCAGCCTTTAAGATCAAAAATTGACAAACGGACCTCATGAACCTGAAATTTTTCTGTAAGACAAAGGGCACTGTCAATAAAACAAAACAGCAATCTACGGATTGGGAAAATATCTGACATAACCCTAAATCCAATAGAGGGCTAATATCTAAAATATACAAAGAACTCAAAAAGTTAGTCTCCAGAAAACCAAGCAACCCAATTAAAAAAAAAAAAAAAATGGCTACAGAGCTAAACAGAGAATTCTCAACTGAGGAATCTCAAACTGCAGAAAAGCACTTAAAGAAATGTTCAACATCCCTTGTCATCAGATAATGCAAATCAAAACCACCCTGAGATTTCTTTTCTGTTTTCAGGAAAATAGCAACCTCCACCATGTGTAGCTTTATTTGATGTATTTATAAGCAATGTTATGGAATATAATACTATATTGAGATAAGTAAATAATTTGTCAAACTGTTATGGCAGCAAAATTTCTATATTGAAAAAAGACACAAAAACCACAATACATCTTTCTTTTTTACTTGTAAAGACTTGTTTCCATAACAACAAAGTAACCTGACTGATCCAATAGCTCATCTCTTCAATTAAACATTTCATCTCAAGAAAACAGATGATTTTGTTCTCCTTCAAGAATTTATTATGTCCTGGGCAAAACCTGCTACCCAATCGGTTAAAATAAAAATATCCATTAGAACAATGAATTCAGTAGAAACAACATCTGCCAGAAGATTTTTTACCACAGTGAGTCTTTAAATAAGTAATTTCTTTGCTTAATCACCATGCATCTTGAATTTCAATATTTTAAAATAGTTTTATAATGATACTCAAAAGAAATCAGAGGTAATAACAACAATTAGTTATCACCTTGAATGATAATATAAAAATCCATGATTATTTAGGATAAAACAAAAATATATAAGAAAGAAGAAACCTTACTTCCTTATTAATTAGATGATAAAATTAATTATATTTTATGAATCAAAATAATTATTTAATTAACAATGTTACTATAGTTAGGATGTATTATATAAGAGAAGAATAAAGAAAATAATATTAATGAAGCTGTTCTTAGCAGATGTTACTTTGGTAGCAAGATTATTCTTTAATCCTACAACATGATAACATTTTTAAATATATTTATAATAAAAAATAAATTCAATACTGCTCACTTGATCCAAGGCAAGAAGCAGGTATTTGGCTAATCTTAACCTGAGGCAGAGGTGTAAGTCTGGCAAAAGCCCCTAGAATTTTTCAGTATGAAGTCTCAACAACATACTTGCACACTTTCACATGTGTATGAATATAAATTTGCACAGCAAACTGAAAAATCAGAAGAAGAGGGTAGAGAACTTTTGGGGCCACTTGGCAAGAATTTGACATTGGGCCAGGACAGGGAAGTAATCTCAGGCAGGAATCTGATTTTAGGCTAGAACAAAAAGTAGGCTTCAGGCAATAGTATGACTTTGGTGTAGGACATGGAAGTAGGCAGATATCTTTGTCATTCAATAAGCACTTAGAAACAGTGGTCTGGGGACTTTAGTGTGTATTGCCTTGTTTGTTCCCTTAACCTAGGACTGACTGTATTATTTGCATGTAATTAAAATGGTATAAAACAGATGGGGAAAAAATAAATCTGCCTTAGCCTCAGAACTGGCTGGAGTCATGCTACAATGTTGCCTACTTGTCTTTTATTCCTCTTAATCCTCACTCCTGCCCTGCAGAACCTGACTGAGCTAGCTTGGTCAGAAAAGACATTTTATAATATTTTAACATCATTTGTTTTGTTGTGGATGGTTTTGTTCATTGTTTGTTAGCTTGTGTCAAGTTTATCACTATGTAGCCCAAACTGACCTTAAAGTCACTATATACCCTAAGTTGGCTTCAACCTAAACACAATCTACCTCCCACAGGCTTCAAAGCACTAGGACTTCAGGAGTGACCAAGTTTTGACAACCATGTCACAGAATGTCACTACTGAGTGTGGAAACAAATGTTTAAAAAAGAAAAGGCATCTGTAAACTTAGAAATGAACTCATTTTGTATTTACATTTTATATATGTGTAAGTATAAATAAAATGTCAGTAATATGTTAATATTTTGGGTTTATAAATAAATGTAGTAGATAATTATTTTCCATTCATCCTACATCTTAATATTATAAAAAGATGGAAAAAAAACACTGTTGCAAGATTTCTAGGAGAGCAAAAGAGGTAAAATATATAAATTAAGTTATAATAGCCCATTTTTGTTTGAGGACCTAGCAAATTTCTCAATATTAGCTTATAAATTGTATCTCAAATGATTCACATTATTGTGTATCCTAATCTCTTTTACAGCCAACTCCATTTTCTTAGAGAGAGAGAGAGAGAGAGAGAGAGAGAGAGAGAGAGAGAGAGAGAGAGAATATGAAGTTTAAGCTAAGCCGCTTTTCTGAAAGTGGTTTTAATTTTTCTTTGTAAAATTATGGCAAAACAGTCCATCTCCTTGGTAATTTTGCACCTAAAATATGATTACTTGCACACTGACTCATAATTCACACTTTTCAGTTGAGTTCATGATTGTGCTTCCCACCTGTGAAGGTTAATTTGACAGTATTTAGAATCACCATGGATATAAATCTGTAGAATGTATATGACAAAGTTGCTAGACTGGGTTCCTTGAGGTAGAAATACTTCCTCCCTAAATGTGAGCAACACTATTGGGTGGAATGGGGTAGAAAGAAAGAGGAAGGGTAGCTGGGAAGAAGCATTTACTTGTCTGTTTCTTTACAGCGGATAGAGTATGACCAGATGCCTCCAACCCACTCCTCCCCACATCTTGCCTTCCAAATCAAAACAGACTGTATCTCTTAAAACTGTAAACAAAACTAAGCCCTTCCCTAAGTTTCTTTTGTTAGCTAGTCTGTCACAGCAATAAGACAATTAACTCACATATCATTATAGTCTCCAAAACCATCTTGAACTTTAGTGTTGCACACAGCATAGCTATTCTCTCTACTGGGTTGGTCTCATGCTGCTTGTATTCTAATGATTAATACTAGCTTGTCAAGATAGGGTTGCCACCCTGCAAGTAGATCCTCACATGAACCAGTGATGCTATTTGAACCTTGTTCTCTAATTTAACTGGTTGAAAAATGGTTAGAGACTGTAACTGGGCAATGGAGGGAGAACGATGGAACCTGAGGATCAAGTGAGGGGCTGCAAGTGGAAAAAGAAGAGGAAGAAAAAATGACAGTGGAGGAGGCTGCCATGAGAGGAGATAGATCATAATCACATGGCCCGGAGAAACAATTAACAAGGGACTTTATAGCTAGGAACTGAGTTAGTATAGCTCCAAACCTGCCTAATATAGTCTTACTGTTTGTATATAAAATACCTAGATTGTGTGTTTCTTATATGGGGTAGCTAGGATTATAAGTCTCTCCTACAGTTCTTTACTGTGAAGTTCTCTGTGTTGGTTCTTCTGGAAGCTGAATTCCCTCTGCTTGGCTAATGTTGCATACTTCTTGGAAATGGAACTAATATCTAGAGAGCAAGGTTTTATCTCATTATGTCACAATTTGGGGTCCAAGAAAGCAACACTTAGCCCATGACACTTCCAATCTAATGCCCTGGCATTCCCCTACACTGGGGCGTCGAGCTTCATAAGACCAAGGGTCTCTCTTCCCATTAATGCTTGATAAGGCCATCCTTTGCTACTTAAGCAGCTGATCAGTTTATTTTCCTACTCTGAAAACAATTTTAAACATCTCCTTGGATAGTTTACTTAGTGATCTTTGGCATAGCTTTATGTTTATTTCTTGAGCTAAGCATTCCAAAAACCACATTTCTAGCCCCTGTCTGCTCCTTTACTGATGCATACAGCACGAAGAAATTTTGAAGAAATAACCAAAAACCATTCAGGTATGAGTTTCCCTATTTTCTCGCCACTCTATTGGCACGCCCAGATGTATCAATAATTTCCCAATATTACAAGGTTTCCTCTGTGAGGCAAACTTTTTCCATCAATGTTACAAAAGACAGAGGAAGCCAACATGAGAAGAAACATTTGTGGGTAACGATCTCAGTTCATGGTCAGTTGACTCTATTCTGCTTTTTCCACTGTGTGACAGAATATACTGATGAAAGGCTACAACACTAAGAAGTTGCTCACCACATGGTAGCCAGCAAGTAGGGAAATAGGTAAGAGCAGGGCATTAAAAAAGATATGGTGTCTTCAAAACCATGCTACTGATGGTATACTCTCCCAACACAGGTAACCACTAAAACATTCCATCTTCTTCCAAAATACTTCTATTAACTAGTGATCAAGACATTAGTATATTCCTGGCCTGGGAGATATTGAATATTCAAATTATTACAGTTCCTTTTTACAAAAATAAATATATGATACATTAGTTATTAATTAATTAAGCATTTAACTTGGGCTTTAAAGAGCTGGCTTCTGTACTTTGTATTATCTTCTGTCCCTGGCCTATATTGTCACCTGTTTTCTAAAGTAAATTCTGGATTCTTGTTATATTATTGATATCTTCAATGCAAAATTCCTTAACAAACATCCACCACCAGCTACAAGACTTTCTACCACATTTCTGAGTTTTGCCTCATCCTTTCTGTTTCTTTATTTTAGTCTCCTTTTTTTAAACTTTATCTTCTACTCTTTTAATAATGTTGAATGATTATTAAGACCATTTTCTGGCATTAGCTTTGTTTGTTTATGTGTGTGTGTGTTCCTACTTTTTTCAACTTATTTGATAGCTAATTATGACTCTTTGTGACTGACTCCCAGATTTACATTTTACCCTTAATCTAGTGCACCTTTGACATACTTAATGCAAAACTCTTGAATCATACCACAACACACACACACACACACACACACACACAGAGAGAGAGAGAGAGAGAGAGAGAGAGAGAGAGAGAGAGAGAGAGCAACACTTCTATTGACCTGGATCCACATCTTCCTAAATATTTCTAATAATCTACACAAAACCCAGCCTCTATCATAATTTCATTCTTCCATTTGCTACCTTGAATCTGCTGACATTTCCCAAAGCTTTGTCTATGAGACCTATTCAAAACTGTATCACTTCATCTTTACTCTCTCAGCCATAAAAGAAGAAAGAATCATGGGAGGTTTGATGGCTGTTTCAACAATTAAAAACAGCTCAAGTCCTCCCAATTTCCCAATGCAAGATTGTGTAACACAGGTATTTAAATGATCATGAGTTACACGATACATTTTAGTGCCTGAGGGACACATATCAAAAATAAATTAAACATTGTTTTTGGGGTAAAGAACAAATGGACTATAAGGAAATTGTCTCTAAATTTAAAATATAATCAAGTTTCACTGGCTGAGAATGGGGCACTTTGAAAACTAATGTACATGTGTGAGTTGGAAATTTTTCAGTAACAGAAGATAAAAGAGGGTCAGGAAATGCTGAAACCCTCAGCTTGGGGATAGTGTAGAGATAAAGTTCCTTCTTCCACAGAATGCAGTTTTCATTGTGAAAGATGAAAGATATTTTTTCACCAAGATCTGAGATAGAGAAGTCCCTAAACACATTTATAAATAAATCTTGGTGACTTGATATGTGCTGAAACCATGCAGTGTATTTCAATTGTCTCTATTATTATCTACACCATTCAAAAATAGTGAGAAATGAGAGCCAAAAATGAAGCAACAAGGAAGAAAGAGGCTGTTGCTGTTCTATAATTATTGTGTGTCCTGCTCTCACTTTTAGAAATGTATCAAATGCTTCAAAATAGAAGAATAGCATTATCTTAGACTTTGAAATGGTTAGCTGTGCTTCAAGTTAAAATCAATGGAAGCATTATTGATTTAGTATCTTAGTATAAGACATCACATCTTCACCTAATCTATAAGTCTAAAATGAAGATTATAACATCCATATCAGCCCAGAAAAAAAAGGCCATTGAAGGAATCTGAAAATAGAAATGTATTTATCCAAGATATGACTTATTCATGCATTTATATTTTTAGTGTCAGCACTGAAAAAGAAATTCTGTTTTGTGTTGGATTTGTCTTTCCTGTATTTTAAGCATCAACAAAGAAGTGACAGATGCCACCAGCTATAGCATGACTTTAGTCTTTAAAATGTCCCATGAGGTTTCCATATATGTTCATAGAGAGGCAGTAATGTTTTATAAATATGGAAGGTATCACATTGTCTTGTGATAGTCCAAAAAGCATACATATCCCTGGTTCCAAGAGCCATGTACAAGGTGAAATAGTCGTGTGCCCTTAAAAGTCCCCACTTACCATCAGTCCTCTCTCTATACCTCATAGTTAGAGGATAGGTGCCATAGGAACAATGAAGACAGAATTGTGCTGAGATCAAATATAAAATATAAGTAAATCAAAAGCAGGTCACCTGATTAGCTCAACTTTTGTTTCTTGTGTGCCTCATGAATCTCTAAAATTTATGTAAATTCTATTCATTCTCATGCATAAAGACCATATATTCTTGACTAACACTTGTAAGAAACATGTTTAGAGCTTTCATCAAATGCTCAGCACTATGCTAAGGCAGATATACCTGGTAAATTTAAAGTGTAAGCAAGTTCACAGTTTAGTACAAGAAGCTATGGTGAAGACAGTTTTCCAGAAGAGTTATGAAAAGCAAATATTTTCCCATTGAAACTTAAGAATTATTTTTCTGGTTCCATCCATTTGCCTAGGAACTTCATAAAGTCAATTTTTCTAATAGCTGTATAGTGCTTTGTTGTGTAAATGTACCAAAATTTCTGTATCCATTCCTTTGTTGAAGGACATCTGGATTCTTTCCAGCTTCTGGCTATTATAAATAAGGCTGCTTTAAACATAAAGGAGCTTGTGTACTTGTTATATGTTGAAGCTTCTTTTGGGTATATGCCCAGGAGTGGTATAGCTGGGTCCTCAGGTAGTACTACGTCCAGCTTTCTGTGGAAACACCAGACTGATTTCCAGAGTGGTTGAACCAGTTTACAATCCCACCAACAGTAGAGAAATGTTCCTCTTTCTCCACAACCTTGCCAGCATCTTCTGTCACCTGAGTTTTTGATCTTAGCCATTCTGACTGGTGTGAGGTTGTTTTGATTTATATTTCCCTAATGACTAGGGATGCTGAGAATTTCTTTAGTTGCTTTTCAGCCATTCAATATTCCTCGGTTGAGAATTCTTTATTTAGGACTGTACCCGACTTTTAGTAGGATTATTTCATTCTCTAGAGTCTAACTTCTTGAGTTCTTTGTAGATATTGGGTATTAGCTCTCTATAGAATGTAGGATTGGTAAAGGTTCTTTTCCAATCTGTTGGGCCCCATTTGTTCCTAATGACAGTGTCCTTTGCTTTACAGAAGCTTTGCAATTTTGTGAGGTCCCATTTATTGATTCTTGATCTTAGAGTATAGGCCATTGTTGTTCTGTTCAGAAAATTTTCCCCTGTTCCTTTGTGTTCTAAGTTCTTTCCCACTTTCTCTTCTATTTTAGTGTACCTGGTGTTATGTGGAGGTCTTTGATCCACTTGGACTTGATCTTTTTAAAAATAGATATGAATGGGTCAATTTGAATTCTTCTGCATGATGACTACCAGTTGAAACAGCACCATTTGTTAAAGAGGCTGTTCTATTTCCATTGAATGTTCTTAGTTCCTTTGTCAGAGAACAAGTAACCATTTCTTTGTCTTGAATTCTATTTCATTGATCTACTTGTCTGTCTCTGTACTAATACCATGTGGAATTTATCATTATTGATCTGTAATACAGCTTGAGGTCTGGGATGGTGATTCCCCCAGAAGATTTTAATTGTTGAGAATAGTTTTTGCTATCCGGAATTTTTTGTTATTCCAAGTGAATTTGCAAATTGTTCTTTCTACTTCTGTAAAGAATCAAGTTGGCAAATGGATAGAGCTAGAAGTTACCATCCTGAGTGAGGTAACCCAGTCACAAATGAATACATGTGGTATGCATTTACTTATAAGTGAATACTAGTCACAAAAAGCTCTGAATACCAAGAAACAATTCACAGACCTTATGAAGCTCAAAAAAAAAAAAAAGGAAGGTCAGAATGTGGATGCCTCAGTCCTACTTAGAAGGGAGAATAAAACATTCAGGGGAGGAAATACAGGAACAAATAGAGGAGCAGGAATTAAAAAATAATCCAGAGACTGCCTCACCTGGGGATCCACCCCATATGTAGCCTCCAAACCCAGGCACTATTTATAATGCTTAGAAGTGCTTACTGGCAGGAGCCAGATATGGATGCCTCCTCAGAGGCTCTGCCAGAGTAATACAGATACAGCTGAGGATTCTTGCAGCTAACCATCAGACTGAACACAGGGATCCGAATGAAAAAGCTAGAGAAAGAACTGAAGGAGCAGAAAGGATTTATAACCTCAAGGGAAGAACATTATTAACTAACCAAACCGTCTAGAACCCCTAGGGACTAAAACATCAACTAATGAGCAAACATGGAGAGACCCATAGCTCCAGTTGCATTTGTAGCAGAAGATAGCATTGTGTCTTAGTCAGGGTTTCTATTCCTGGACAAACATCATGACCAAGAAGCAAGTTGGGTAGGAAAGGGTTTATTCAGCTTACACTTTCATATTGCTGCTCATTAACAAAGGAATTCAGAACTGGAACCCAAGCAGGTTGGGAATCAGAAGCTGGTACAGAGGCCATGGAGAATGTAGCTCACTGGCTTGATTCCCCAGGCTTGTTCAGCCTGATATCTTATAGAATCCAGGTCTACCAGCCCAGTGATGTCACTACCCACAATTTACTAGGCCCTCCCCCATTGATCACTAGTTGAGAAAATATCTTGCAGCTGGATCTCATGGAGGCATTTCCTCAACTAAGGCTCCTGTCTCTGTGATTAACTCCAGCTTGTGACACAATATCAGCCTGTACACATTGTCTGGCATCAATGGGAGAAGAGGCCTTTGGTCCAGTGAAGGCAGTTCTCCCAATGTAAGGGAATGCCAGGGAGCTGAGGTGGAAGAGGTGGTTGGAAAAGGGAGTACCATCATGGAAGGAAGTAAAGGGGAAGGGAGATGGGAGTGGGGGGAAATGGGATAATGGCTAAAATGTAAATACAAACAATAATCAATAAGAGACTCATTCATTCCCTCACTCAGGGTTCCTACAGAAACTCAAAATGGGAAGCCAAAAATATATGTGCAAATGACCTATAGGAAAAAGAGGGAGAGAGGGACACACACACACACACACACACACACACACACAGAGAGAGAGAGAGAGAGAGAGAGAGAGAGAGAGAGAGAGAGAGAGATACAGAGACAAAGACTAAGACTAAGACAAAGAAATTTTTTAAAAGGTGTGTTTTTCCACTATAGGGGAATGCCAAGGCACTGAGGTAGAGAGGGTGGTGGGGAGAGGGAGCCCCCTATGGAAGTAAGTTGAGGGAGGAGAGGGGAGGAAGGGAATAACATTGGAAATATAAATACAGAGGATAGCCAATAAAATTAATTTAAATAAAAATTTGAAAAATGAAATGAAATGATTCCTAATGATACTCTGCTATATTCATAGATTGGTGTCTTATTCCATTCACTATCAGAAAGCTTTCTTCCAGCAGTCTATGGGAATAGGTGTAGAGACCCACAGCTCTATTATGCAGGAAGTTTAAATTGGAGAGTCTCCAGTGGATCCCTCCCCCTCAGAAATCCAGAAACCCCTCAGAAGAGGAGGGGAAAATATTGTAGGAGTCAAGGGAATATAGAACCCCAGAAGAATATGGTCCACTGAATCAACTAAACAGGACTCACAGAGACTTAAGCAGCAAATGTGGGCCCTGCAAGGGTGTGCATCCAGTTATGACTCTTAGCTTGGTGTTTTGGTAGAACTCCTCCCGGTGAGAGCTGGTGCGTCTCTGACTCTTTTGCTTTTTCTTGAGACTCTTTCTATGATTGGGTTGTCATGTCTAGTCTTGACATTAAGCCTTTTGCGTTGTCTTACTGTATCTTCTTTTGTCCAGACAGGCTGTTGTCTCTTGGAGGTCCACTCTTTTCCTGAAGGGAGAGAGAAGGGAAGTGGGTCTAAGGAGAAGAGGAGCAAAAGGAAAACTGGGAAAAGTGGAGAGAGGGGAAACTGTGGTTGGGACACATTGTATAAGCGAAGAATCTATTTTCAATAACAAGTAAAAAATAAATAAAACATAAATTAAAGAATAAAATATATATTTAAAAAGAAAAAAATACTCTGGTATATCATTATGAGGATAAGAAAATGCCACTGATTTCTTCTGTTAGGCATCTAAGGTGTAGCTCAGAGCAAGAGTGCTTGGCTAGTTTGCACAAAGCTCCAGGTTAAATTTCCAACAACTCACTAGAAAAGAAAAGCATAAAATAAAGCACCTTCATGAAGCCGCTTCATAAAACATAAAAAAAAATGAGCAAATATCCTGATCATAAACTTCTCAAAAGACAATCAAATAACTAATGGGAATATAAAAATTACTTAAGGTCATTAAGCAACAAGGAAATGCATTGCCATTTACATGCCATTTATAACATTTATCCCCTCTTTGAAACAGTGCTTTCTCATTTTTGCTGTTAGCTAATTACAATAATTTGGCACATGTTACTTAATTGGCTCTTATTTTCCATTTTTATTGTATGTATTAAATTCATCTATGCTGGAGAGCATTTACACCACCTCTTCTCATTTATTTTATCTTATTTATTTTTTTTTGGTAAAGAATACTTTATTTGGGGTTATTTAAATAACCTGACATTATAAAATTTCTTGTTGCCATGTTCTTGTAAACGCACAAAAAAGTTGCTCCAGGAAATATGTTGGGAAGAAAATAATTGTTTTGTATATCATCCACTGAACACAATATTGCTAGGTTGTTTCCCAACATGCTTGTTCAAAATTAGCTGTATTTTTTATTCTTGTCACACAGCTTTTATTTTTAAGTTTTTTATGTCCTAATGAGAAAAGACAGTTCACTGTGTCTCTTAAGATTCAAATTTCTTATATTTTTGGTTGTGAGCCTAGCTGTTAATGACTGAGACATCTCATATATAGCAGAGGATTGTCTTGTCAGGCATCAGTGGAAGGAGAGGCCCTTGGTCCTGTGAAACCTCAATGCCCCAGTGTAAGGGAAGCCAGGACAGGAAGGGGGAAGTGGGTGGTGAGTGGGGGAGAGGCAATGGAATAGAGGGTTGCTGGAGGAGAAACAAGGAAAAGGAATAACATTCTAAATGTAAATAAAGAAAATATCCAAGAGAAAAACATTCAAATTTCTTTAATAATAAGTGAGGCAGATTTTTATTTATTGATCGTTTGATTTCCAATTCTGTTAAGAATCTAGCTAAGAGGCTGGAGAGATGGCTCAGTGGTTAAGAGCACTGATGGCTCTTCCAGAAATCCTGAGTTCAATTCCCAGCAACCACATGGTGGCTCATAACCATCTATAATGGGATCTGATGCCATATTCTGGTGTTTCTGAAGATAGCTTCAGTGTAATTATACATTAAATAAATAAATAAATCTTTAAAAAAAAATTTAAAAGAATCTAGCTAAGACTTTTGCTCATTTTTTATTTAAATATTCTTATTTCCATTGATTTGTGAGAATTTCTTAGTTACATGCATGTTAATTTATTAGTACAGCTTCTTTATAAGCAAGTTATTGGTATGAATATAAATGATTAGTGGATTTGAATAATTCATTCTTTAGGTGTCAAATAAAGAGAAATCAATTTTTTACTTTAAGGATTTTAATGCTATTTTGTTGGAAATGTACATACATGCAGTTAGTGTTTTTCATGAGAAACATTCTTTTTTGGCCGCCCTCCACTGTCTCCCCTATTCTCCCCACCACAATTCCACGTACTCTTCATTAACAATCAGTAGAGTACTTTACATTGCCGGTGTGCAAATGGATATAGAATAACCTACTGGAGCATGGGTAGCCTCTCAGGGCTGCATCCCTGAAGAAAACTGATTTTCTCTCTCCCAGAAGTCATCATGCATCAATCATACCCCCACTAGGGGTGGGCTCTCATGAGACTTTTCTCAATCTATGTTAACCCGATTGGTGTCGTGTGGGTCCCCTGGAAGCAATCATAGCTGCTGTGATGTCGCGCGTGCAATGGTCCTGTCAAGTCCATCACACAGTGCATCACTGCAGGTCTCGGCTATCTCTGACTCACCCCGCCTCACCTTCTATGATGGTCCTCAAGGCTTGCGGGCAGGAGATTTGTTATGTGTGTCACTTTCACATCTGAGCACTCCACAGTCTCCGATTCTCCATGTGTTGGCCAGTGGTGCTTCTCTACTCATTACTCTGTACCATAAAACGAGGCTTCTCTGGGGTAGGTGTGCATGCTTTAATAAGAAAACCCTGTATATCCTAATAGCATGATGATATTGTTACTAGTTGTTCTAATTTAAATTTTACTTACCTGTACTTGACATGTGTGTACAGTATGAAAAAATGAGTCACAACTTCTGCTGATTCCTTGACTGAGATTCGATGATAATATCATTATCACCTAATTATCAATATCATTAATCTATCCTTCTCTTCAGTGTCACCTCTGTTTATATACACTAATTTTGGATCGCTGATTTTTGCGCATTTCAGTAAATCTATCCAATATAGCATTCTTTTATTTTTAAGTTTAAAGATGTCTTAATATATCTAAGACACTTCTTATCAACAGTTGTGGTTTTTCTTTTTTCCTTCAGTAAGGCCTAGAATTTTGTGTTTCCATTAAAATTATCAATCTTCTTATATTAAAACAAATCTATAGTAATCTTAATTAGTCCACCTAAATGATAATCTAAACCTCTGTTTAAGATGACCGACATCTTTTTTTCTAATTTATTACTATCATATTTTATTGTTTATTTATAGATTTTAATGGTTGTTAGATGTGTTGTGACTCAGGAAATCTTGTATGTCTTTTTTAAAATTCTCAGACATTGATATCTTCAATTCTGATATCTGATATATATCATACACTAGTATGTATGTTAATATCTTAAATTTTAATTTTTTGTTATTGGTCAATATACCATTAATACTTATCTACTAAGGAGTACTCCTGTAACCAGACCTTCACTTCAATAATTTATACAATTTATGTATATGATGTTGGATATAATCAGTATTAGGTATCCATGAGTTAAATCTCAGGCAAGGCTTGCAAATTCATCTGAGACTTGAGCATTTTCTCAATATGTTATTGGAACACACTAATTATATTTTCAAACTTAGAGGCACACTCTAGTTATTATTGCATTTACTGTTTGTAAACTCCTGTAGCTAGCTGCTTTTTTCATTCTTTAATAATGAAATACCTATGTTTGCTCTCTTTGTGATCAAATGCAGCAAATATTTATCAGCTCTGTGCCCTCTTTTTACTCTAAAAGAGCAGCCTTGAGGCTTAGTTCATACTTTATCTTGTTTATCTTTTTATCTTTATACTAGCTCAGTAGATTTATTTTTTAAATTTACACATTCTTTTCCATACTGTTTTTATCCTGTACTGTGGCACTTCATTATCTTAGACAAATAGTTGACATTAAGTTTTTTACCCTTGTTTTCCAAAATAAATCTTTAAGAACACCAATTTCTAATTACTGTTATAGCTAAGCACTTCTGAAAATATGACTTCATATTTTCCCTATCGTTAAGTTAAAAATATTTTTAATGTGTATTTACTTGTAAGTATGGATTATAAACTTCATTTTGAGATTATATTTTATGAAGGTCTTCCTTGTTAACATTTTTACACCTTCTTCCTTCTTTGAGTAGAGCAAAGCTGGAGCCCAAAACACACAGCTACAAATTCTCCTGTCTTCATTAACTCATTAATCAGGACACTTTGGGCCAACTTTCAGACCCATTATTTCTTCAATCAATTAGCTATTTTTTGTCATTTCCTGTTTATCTAATTCATAATCTCAAGAAAAAAGCCTATTGTTAAAGGCAAGAAATGCTAGAGGTAAAGTTTTTCTCAGTCCAATTTTCTGTCTAAAGAAATGTATTCAGCTTGACATGGTTCGTTTGAAATAAATCTAGGGCTGGAGAGATGACTCAGTGGTTAAGAGCACTGACTGCTCTTCCAGATGTCCCGAGTTCAAATCCCAGCAATGACATGGTGGCTCACAACCATCTGTAATGTGATCTGATGCTCTTTTCTGGTGTGTTAGAAGACAGCAACATTATACTCATGTATAATAAATAAATCATTTTTCTATGTTTAATGTCCAACTTTACAGAGTGACTTTATGTATTAAATGTTTAAATAAAAAGTACCTTGCTTCAGATAAAACCTCCTGGACCAACTACTCACAGTGTGGACTACTTTTACTACACACAGACATAGTATTCTCATTCTTAGGTTTATTTTTAAGTCTCAGAAAATTATTCAACATATGGTGACTTTAGTATGTTTTCTCTCAAGGTCATAATAAGTTTAATTACTTGGGTTAGTTTGGTTTTGCCTGTGTACCATCCCAATCTTAACTGGATTTTATAAGTCTCAATCAACATCTTACTAATAGTACTCATTTCCATGGATGTCATAATTTCTCATGCTTAAGATCTCCTTAGACCTAAAATGAATATTATCACCATTTGTAATCTGGAATTAGTGCATTGACATTTACCCACTCAAAACAATTCATAAAACTTATAAACGAAGGAAAATTGGTAAGAGTCAACAGCTCCTGAGGACTTCAATATTAATCTTGTAAATGGCCAGAAATATTCAGTCACTAAAATGAAATTTTCCTTTCAATTTTAGAATGTCTTTCTAAGTTCAGAGGCAAAAACAGGAACTATTCAATCATCACTCCCTAATCAAGATCTTCATTTTTCTGCCTTTCAGAAAGAAAAAAAAAAGTTTATCAACAAATAATTTTCTGTTAAATTTATACACACTTTGTGGGCTCAGAATATTTTAAGGATATATAAATATATCTCTAGAAAATTATGTAAAACTATCCCATTACATTTTTTCTAAAATGTAAAGTGCTATTCATATATGCTATATCACACCACTGTCGGGTCCTCTCTGAACAGCTGTGATTTTGTGGTAAATTGATACTCAGTGAGCTACATCATATGTAGAAGATTTCATTAGTATTATTACATCTGTAGCTTCTTGTCAGCCTGCGAGCATGTTTCCTTTCCATCCCTGATGTCAGTACACAGCTGGCCTTCCTGCTTGTTTTCTCAGTTTATATAACTGTTTCTTGGTTGTTCCTACTAAAACACACTGAATTGGTATCTAAATACAGAAATTTTAGCAAATATAGGCTACGTCTGATGTTTCATAGGCATCCAGGAAATGGTTTTCTGAGGAGATATCTGATACACTACAGAGCACTCTCAACTCTTCTAAATTTCTAATTATTTTCTCTCTTCTTCCTCTTTTTCTGGATTCCATTAATTTTTTGTTCTTTACTATTTAGATAAGACTTTGTTAGTTCCTTAATGGATAGTGCAGACTTGAAATGGAGGGTTGTAAGTGCCTGAGATTCTGGTACGATCTGCTCTATACCAACTTATTTTCTGGTATACTTGAAAAATGACTACATATGACTACATACATATACATGTATATATGTATGTTTGTATACATAAACACACACATATTTATGTATTGTGTATGTAGATAGGTAGGTAGGTAGTATACCTACAGACACACACACACACACACACAGAGAGAGAGAGAGAGAGAGAGAGAGAGAGAGAGAGACGGAGGAAGAAGAAGAGAGAGAAAAGAAGGAGAGAGGGAGAAAACATAAATGAAAAACATCACCTACAACTCACAATGTAAAGGTTTCTTATCTTACAATGAGGAGTCTGAATTAGAAAACCTCCAGTCCAGCAACACACACAAAAAAGGACCTGCTTCTAATTACCTAAGATTCTCACACTTAGGAGTAAGACTTATTTGCACAGGTGTGGACATTTGAGAAATTAATGGGAAAGTAAGAATTTTCCAAGAGACTCACTGATGGCCTAAATAATTAAACTACTATACTTTTATTTTTTACTAATAAATATATAATTTCTCGTAATTGTCATTTTGCCTCCATGGTAGCCTTATTGGTAAAGCAAGAAACACACCAAATACTAATTATGGAAAAATATTCTTTTCTACACCAATGCTGTTTTAAGACAGGCTCTTACTCCTGAGTCCAGGCAGAATTCATGTTCCTCCTGTTTGACTCTCCCTATTGCTAGGATGGCAGAAATGTATCCACCATGTCATTTTCTTAGCAATCTCATTTGCATTCATTTTAAATAGTTCAGTTCAGTTACGTTAAGTTTAACATGAAATGTAGCTTCACCTACATATTCTACAATGTGAATGAAATCTTTCTGCCCCAGTTTCCTTTGTTTAGACAGTGGTTCTCAACCCTCCTAATACTGTGACCCTTTAATATAGTCACTACACTTCATGCTGTAGTGACTCCTAACCACCAAATATTGTTAATTGCTTCTTCATAACTGTAATGAATCATAAAATAAATATCTGATGGGCAGGTTATCTGATATGTGACCTGCAAGGGGTCGCAACACACAGGTTTGAGAGCTGCTAACTTAGAAAATTATCTTCTCTATATGCTCTTTCTTACCCCCTGTTGTACTAAATCTATGAAGGACTTCAAAATTTAGGTGCATCTCCACTGAATTCCTTTCAAACACTTCTCACTTCCCTCAGCACTATCTTAACTAATAAGCAGGAAGGTTCCTATAAGTGGTTACCAGTACCATAAGACTCACCACTCATTATCCAAACTCCTGGCAGGATACCAGGTTTAGTTACCATGGAGATGGTTTGTCTGTATTCATATAATCACAGTAATGATTCTCAACTGGAAAGGCTCTCTTGGTGCTTCTCAACTTAAGAATTTATTAAATGAAATCACAACTTCTTTCTTGATCCAGTCTCCTGGGCTATTTCTGACACTTGCTACATTCTTTGGGTTAACTTTTAAAAAGCAAGACCAGCAAGGTGACTTTGCAGGTCAGGGCACTTGCCTGTAATCCTAACTATCTGAATTCAACTGATGAAACCTACATGGTCCAAGAAGGAAATTACCTCTCACAAGTTGTCCACTTTGTCATGGTTTGCATCAGCCCCACCTCCCACTATAGATATACTACATTAATGTATACTTTGAAAAACTTTAAAGCCTCAATTAACAGAAAAACATTGTAGATATATTATGTATCTATATAATTTCTCAGAGTATGTTTTGGTCAATAAATACAGGAGATGTCTAAATATAATCCAGATCTTTAACCTCGTAGAGTAGTGGCTCTTAACCTGTGGGTCATGATCCCCTGAGGACTGCATATCAAATATCCTGCATACTGAATATTTTATATCATGGTTCATAATGGTAGCAAAATTACAGTTATGAAGTGGCAACAAAAAAAATCTAATGATTGCAGTCACCACAACATAAGGAACTATATTAAAGGATCACAGCATTGGGAAGATTGATAATCAACACGGTAGATAAATGTCATTATCTACATAAGGCAGCACTGCAATGCCATATTTCAAGTTCTTAATATGAGTGCTGCACTGTCCCTAACTCTTCTGAAGCTCCCTCATCTCATTAATCCATCATCCCTTTCTCTCACATCTTGATAAAGGAAAACTACAGTTGTATAATTTATGTGACTAGGAAATGAATAAATAAGCGGAGGAAGTGTGTCCTCAAAACACAATTAATCCTATGGCGGTTTTGTCACCTGTCTGCCTGAAGAAGAATACGTTTAGAGTAAAATAAACTACAGACCGTACTATCTGGACAAAGCTCACCAGTCTATCACATCTCTTTCCCCTGATGCCATTTATCACCGTCCTTCTCGGATGGTAGATGTTCTAAAAATACAAAATGGCTTTCTAAGAATAGCAGCAATGAAAGGGCAGTGGATTTTTTTTAAGTGTTGTTTTCCATTTCTCTTTTGATGAAGCTATTCTATTCTTCATATCCATGGGGTTCCTTAACAAAGGCACTAAAGAAAAAAAAAGAGAATGAAAGAATTAGAAAGAAAGAATGGGGGGGGGATGAAAGGGAGGAAGATGTGCCAAACAAAAAAAAAAAGAAGGCATTATTTTTTGTGTCTTTATAATGTGGAGGGAGGGAGGATGTGCCTGTCACAGCAAATGCCTGAAGGAAGCAGGACAACTAGAGGGGGCCGGAGCTCTACCACGTGGAAAGGTATCTAAAGTCATTATTTACTATAGTTCTACTTTTTCAAGGACAACTATTGCTGTGCAGTTCTCACAAGCATCTCATTCTCATCGAACTTGGCCTTGCTACGGACATGACGTGCAGTAGTGTCGGACAACGCTAGTCCCATCTTGCATTTGACAGTATTTCATTCCAACTTTGCGATCTAGAAAAGCAAGCCTTTAAGTCTCCCATTCAGTTTTGTTTCAAATATGCTTAAAATGCAGTCGTGTGCCCTACTGATTTCAGGATTTATTTAAATTTTGGCACAACTCTTTCTTATACAGAGAGGTAAAGGAAAATAATTTAATTTTCCCCACTAGGGGACAACATGATGAATATGCATGATCATTGAACTTTAAATACCATCAGTGTATTCATTCAGCAAATATCTGATTGTCTATGATCCAGTGCTAATGGAGTACATAACAACTTTTTTAAAGCTCAGCCTTCACAGTTTCATTTTTATGAAGCCATGCCAATAGCATATACAAATAAACAGAAGACAAATCCTCAAAATGGAAAACCCAGTGATGTAGACTCAAGCATATTGTGATTAAATTGGTTAGAAAATATTCATCCAAAGAGGTGACATTTAACGAAGAAATGAGTTACATTGAAGAATAAGGTCTGGCTGAGAAACAATCCAGAATGGTAGAATGGGATGAGAAGTGTCATGAGTTGAGCATGGGTTTTTGATATGATACCCACACATCTATTCACCCCAGAGAGGGAACCCATGACCAAATTAATAATTGCGCCAACGTCCAACTTGGTGAACTAATTATGTTTACTAACTGAAGTATGGTAAGTGTTAGTTTGCTTATGGCCAATTCTGCTGGCTTACCCTCAGGGACTTAGCAATTGCTTATGACCTGGTTGGGTGCCAGGTATGACCAGTATGTGCTGCAGATAAAAGAACTCACTTCTGCTACTTCTCCAGTACCCCCCCCCATCTCCTCTATCTGTTCTCTGGGAGGCACTCCCCTCCTCCTCTGCCCACTCCCTCTACCCCTCACCAGCTTTGCTCCCATCTGTCTCCTCTACATAAATGTCCACAATCTGCCTCTATCCCTTTCCCAGTCCATCACTCCTCTCCCCTCCTGAATAAACCTCTTTTACACAAGTTCTGTTGCATGGTATAATTACTCGGGGGCACACCTTGGCATGGACCTGCTAAAGGTATGCCCTTACTGCATTGTAGTTATTAACAGTGAGGGGTTACTTATGAGGATCAGGGGTGACTCCGAAGCAGGAACAACATTAAAAATCCCACCTCAAGAAGGATGGAGACTCAGGAAAGCTTCAAACCCTAGAGCCACTGCATAGTTTATAGGCAGCTAGACAGTCTGAAAGCCTCTTCTCTCTGCAAACTGGCTGCTCAGACTTCCCTCCCCCATCAGTGGCTAACTGCTCTTCTACAGCTAACCACTGGTTCAAGACTCTTCTAAGTGTCTGCTCTTTCAACCGTGTGGCTTTCTGTTTACCTCTAGCAGCTCCTGTGTGGGGTACAGGGTTGGGCTGCTTCAGCTTGGAGGAAACTGTCATGCAGGTATTTAATATCATGAAGTGTTTGCTAATTAAAAATAAGTTGAAAATTTGTTAACTACTTTTAACAATATTTTTTTACACAAATCACAGCTTAGGATAGACAGCAAAAAGAGCACACTTTGCAAAACTACTTTAGAACTTTAGGCTTGCGAATGTCTACTGGTAAACTTTAACCTATAAAACAAATTCACAATTTCTAAGGCATTTACCCCAACAACACATGTGTTTTAAGATGCATTTCCATACCAAGGAATGTTACTGTCCCTGACTACTTAACGTATTAGCTTAGTCTCAGTTCAAAAAATCATTTTCATCTGTTTATTCTGAGCTGTTTCTGTCAGTATTGTTTAGACAAAATAGTTGAGCAGAAACAATTTTATTACTCCATTTTAAGCACTATATGCAATCAACTAAGAGACTCTAAAGGGTCCTAAAACACTACTGTGGTATATCCAACTACCAACTAACCTTCTTTCTCTACATATCCTAGAGGTCAATCTGTTCTTTCAGTGACTCCGGTTGGCTTAATATATTCTTCCAATTCTATAGCTTACATTTACTTTGAAAACTCCTTTTCAGCTCCTTGTTTTGTGAACCTGCATGACCATGGCCACTGTATTTGTCCAGAAGGAACTAAATTCTACGCCCTTAGTTCTAACCTTAACATCCTTAGAAAAACTCAGTGATCAAACAATGACTTATTACATGGATAAAGAACCCTAAGGAGGGTTCTTATTAAGGTGGGGTAATTCAACACATATTTGTTGTGTGACAACTGTCTATTCTGTGGTCATAAAATCTGACAGAAGCAACATGAGGGAGGAAGTATTGACTTCGACCTACAGTTTTGGAGAGGTTTTGTTCATTATTATGGGAGGATGTATGGCAGGTGAGCTGAGTTCACAATGGCAGGAATATACAAAGATGTTCTTCACACCTTAGAGGGCCAGAGAGGAGAGAACAGGATGTAACCTGTAGAGAGATAGGGATAACATTCAAAAGCCCTCCCCTGGCTAGCTCCACATAGCACTACAAACTGCCAAACAGAAACTCAAAGAACAAACTCATGATAGACATTTCAGACTCAAACCATAACAGCAACTAGCCATCATGGTTTGTAATCAGAAAGTGCTGACAACTTCTGGTCATTGCATGATCAACTCAAAAATAATAAATAATTCTGAATGCCTCAACTAGAGTTCAGAAATACAAGCTACAAACAAGACTACCTGACTTTGGAAACTGTCAATCCTTTCAAGGGGACCTCCTCTCTATTCTGAAACAATGCACTTATTTTCTTTCCCCTTCTTTGAAACTCTTTACTTGGTACCAACATACATGCATCTATGTGACCAATTGATCTGCTGGTATTTACATGCATTCCTACTTATTCTCATAAATGCATTCTGCTATTGGTATGGAGGTGTCCTTCAGTCTGTATGTTTCTGCCATGAAGATTCATTGGCATGCATGCTGGTTGTGCCATAGCCTTATCTAGAACCATTAAGTATTCTATAGTACCTGAACAAATTTTTCTTCACTGCGTTTGACATCAGGTAGGTCAATATATTGCAAGTGTGATGACTGCTTCTGGAAGAAATACTACACTGAAAATTCTAGCGAACTTTCTGCTCTATGTATTATAATACCCAGCACAACCATATGGATGTCCATACATGTCTATATGTCAGTCTTATCATTATGTTCCCTCTCAAATAACTGGACCATCTAATGTTCTATTTGAAAACAATCACCACACCCAAAACTGTCTCCATTTTATACAAAGGAATAAATACTCAGACTTGTAGAGTAGGAACCTAGAACTACAGAATGTAGGACATTTTCCATTTTTATAAAATGCTCCTTCCTTATACTAACACAATACCTATAACTTCTATACAGCACTACCCACATAAACTGTAGCTATTGACAGCAATAATAATCATAGCAATGATAAGTTAAAATATTCAGAAATATGTAAAATTCAGAAATATTTGAGAACTAAAAGAAAAAAGATCAATAAATCAGGAGTAGAAATGGTGACACAGTAAAGGAAATATGCTGTAGCAGTACATCGTTGAGATGCATGGCTGAGAGAGGCAGGGAGCAAGGTATCAAAGAATATTTCAAAATAAGTTCTGAAAAGAAGTCACTAACCACCAAGGAAGGTAGGGTGAATGGGAAAGAGATGGAGCCATTACATTCCGAGCAGAAGGATCAGCATGTTAAAGCGTCTAAGATGCAAACAAAGTGACAGACTTGGCAAGGCACACAAGGGAACACAAGAAGAGAGAGAGAAGCCGGGGCAGGGGACAAAGTCAGTAGAGACTTGCAATGGTGATTAGAATTTAGCCCAGGCACATGAGAAATCACTTATTTGCCATGCTGTAATTGGATTTCTGACTTAGAGAGAATTACATGGACACGGAATGGGAAATGTGCTGTAAGATCAGAGTGCTTCGCCTGGAACCACCATCACAGAGCCACTGGCTTCTTTAACTCACTACATAGTGGGGCGAATACATATGCATTTCATAGACTCTGAAGAACAAGAAAATCCCAGATCCTCAAATCCTAAAATTTCCAAACACACAGAATAAACATAAGAAATTATTTAAAATACAGACTTTCAGAAGACAATAACAAGAAGTTGTGGAGCCAAGCAATGAGTAAAGTAAAATCCAGAAAAGAAAGACCTCACTGTGCCTGGGGAGAATGAACGGTTGCTGTGGTGAGGAGCCACACACACTAACAGCCGCAAATTTCTCCACCATCCCTCCCATTTCCTACAGAATAAAACTTTGAAAGTGAGCAGAATTGTGGAAAATGCTGAGCTACCAAGATTCTCCTATTTCCTAGCAAAGAGAAATGAAGGCCACAATTTATTCTTGGTATTCTCCCTATGCAACAGAGGAAGTCATCTCTGGCAAGAATTTCTGACCACAGGCTTGGTCCTCATCATATTTGGCATTTAAATTCCCACCTCCTGATTGGCCCAAATCTCTGAAGCTAATGTGGAATGATAATGCCTTCAGGCTGGTAAGTCTCTGAGACTCTTGGCAGAACTAATTTCAGCAATCTCAAGGATTACACCCTAAATTTAGTCAATGGAATCGGTCTGCTGAACATGAGCAATCTAAAATTGGAAGGCACATAAGGCTAACATCCACCCAAAGCAAGAATTACCAGATGTTATGAACAGCAGGTAAGACCCTCATAACCTCAGGTACTGTAACAATCTCATATAACATATGAAGTATATCAAGTGCCTGTGAATTTAAAGAAACAATCAAAACCCTGAGTGTGAAATTAAGTGCAACAGGAGCAGATTGTGGAACAACAAAAAAAAAAAATACAATCTTCAGAAATTAAAGAACATTAAGAGATAAAGTTAAACAACCCTGAAAAGGTAATTAGCTCATTGCTAAGGAACAATGACAGAATTAGCAAGCAAGAGAGTAATGACCATAGAGAAGAGTAATGACTATTTAAGGGTATTTAAAAACCAAAGCAGAACGAATTCACCTTATTATGACAAAGTCAAAAGCGAAATGGGAATTATTAATGAGAGAATGTTCAATCAATTATATTATTTTGAAAGAAAACATAAAGTATAATTTTTTGATTTTTCTTGTTAGATTAGATACATAAACTAAAATTTTAAGGATAAAATTTAGGAAATTTGGGGCTGGAAAGATGGCTCTGTTCTTCCAAAGATATTTAGTTCAATTCCTAACAACCACATAGTGGCTCACAACCATCTCTAATGACATCTGATGCCCTCTTCTGGTGTGTCTGAAGACAGCTATGGTAGATTCATATGTGAAATAAGTAAATATTTTTTTTAAATTAGGAAATATGAACAAAATATGTAATAACAAATAAAAAAGAGAATTAAAAATAAATCTCTCAACCCAGTAACATACATAAGGAGGAAAGTAACATATATAAATAAAAAATACTGTAATATGAAATCTTGAAAAGAGAAATTAATCATAACTATGACTTCTATGCCATGTGTAAGACTACAGTCTATCTCGTGTGATTGATTTCTGCTCACAAAAGATCCATAAGAATAGACAGATTCTACTCAAAAATAACCTAAGTATGAAATGCTTTAGAAGCTCATTGAGGCAGAGATGGGACCATAGAAAGTACAGAAAAGAAACAATCAACAACACACTGCACAGTAGGCAAGACAACACAACTCCAGATCTATGGCTTCCTGGCAGCAGCCCCATCCAAAGATAAAAGACTAATAGTCCTACCATCAGAACAAGTCCACAACCCTTACTGGCACACACTTGCTGGAATTTGTGAGACAGCAACTGAATCAGCACTAGAGTGTATCTCAGTCTGTTGCTTTATACGACTGAAGTAGCTACTTACAACTTTTGAAGGGATGTTATTGTTTGGAGTTAATATATTCTGAAGGCTGAAGAACTAAGAAAACAATGTATTAGATGGAGAGAGTGAAAGATATGAGAGAGAGAGAGAGAGAGAGAGAGAGAGAGAGAGAGAGAGAGAGAGAGAGAGCTTCCCTATATAGTACTTTTATAGAGCCACAATTTCAGCCATAAGAGTTGAGAAGAGCAGGGCACAGGAAACTACTCTTCCATTAACCAGAAGCTGATAAACTAGCTCTGGTTTGATAGTGCTGAGTCTGGAATAAGCAGGGAGCTCAACCTCTGAGGTCACCTATCTGACTATCTATCTGCACTGGATTGTGGTAGAACCTGAGAATTCTGAAGTATACCTCTTGAGTTCACTGATTAAGATTCACAATATACGAAAAGTGGTAAGATAGCATAGTAAGATAATCTTCCAAGCTCATGTACTCAAAGCTAACTCAACTATGTCTTTAAAGTGAGCTGCAAAGTAAATGCTTCCTTCCTTAAATTACTTGCCAGGTATTTATTCACAGTCACAAGTGAACTAACTACTAACCTAGCAACTGTGCTTTAAGAAATCTACATGGTTAAGAAAATTTTCACATAGAAATCAAAAGCATACAATAGAACCCTCTGGCTTCTTTTTCCATGGGACGTCGAGATGGTCTTGGTGGCTATAAAGGAGGAGGAACACTATGAACTAAGCCTCCCAGCACTGAAGTCTGACATGGAGCATGTGGGATTGATTCAAAGGGGTTTGAAATCTCTTTGTAAGATGGAGTAATTGGGGAATTAAAGGGAGATGGATATAAAAGTTCTCGGCAATTGTGTTGGTTGTTAACTAAATACTTGGAGAGAACCTTTCTTATCTTTTGATTTTTTTTTCTTAGAAATATAGCCAGTAAAGAGACCCTTCTCTGAAATTCTTCAGCTATATTTGGAAAAAATGTCACAAGAGTAGAGCAGCAAGAGGTCAGCAGTATGAGCAAGAACTTTAGGCTAATGATAGAGGGTTTCCTGTAAATAGATCAATAAAGGCTTTTTACTTGAAAAATATAAACATTATCCATCTATTCCTACAAGCTGTTTGTGTTCTCTTGATGAATGAACCACATCATCATTGACAGAAAATGATACATATCATATCACAAGCACATGAATCACTATTGCCTGTACAGCATGCTCAAAAAATATGTATTGATGTTGATTTTAAGGGATTTTTAAAAACATACACGTAGTTTTGTTTTATTTTTAGTTTGTTTGTTTTATTTTGTATTTGTTATTGGGTTTATTTTATTTACATTTCAAATGTTATCTCCTTTCCTGATTTCCCCTCCATAAACCCCCTCTCCAATCCATTTCCCTCTACTACTATGAGGGTGCTCCCCCAAAACCCTCCTGCCTCCCTGCCCTGATATTCCCTTACATTGGGACATTGATCTTTGGCAGGACTAAGGGCTTCTCATCTCATTGGTGCCAAACAAGGCCATCCTATGCTACATATGCCGCTCAAACCATGGGTCCATCCATTTGTATTTTTTGGATAGTGATTTAGTCCTGGGGAGCTCTGTTTTGTTGGAACTGTTGTTCTTATGGAGTTGCAATCTCCTTCAGTCCTTTCTCTAACTCCTCCACATTTTCAGTTCAATGGTTGGCTGTGAGCATCTGCCTCTGTATTTGTCCTAATCTGGCAAAGCCACTCAGGAGAGAGCTGTATCAGGCTCCTGTCTGCATGTACTTCTTGACATCAGCAATATGGGCTGGATCTCCAAGTGAGGCAGTCTCTGGCTGGGTTTTGCTTCAATATCTGCTTCAAATGCTGTCTCTGCATTTTCTCCTGTGGATACTATTGTTCACCCTTCTAACAATGACTGAAGCATCTACACAGAGGTCTTTGATCTTCTTGAGCTTCATGTGGTCTATGAATTATATCTCAGGTATTCGGAGCTTTTGGGCTAATATCCTCTATTCAGTGAGTACATACCATGTGAGTTCTTTAGTGATTGGGTTAGCTCACTCAGGATAATATTTTCTAGTACCCTGATTTGTCTGGGAATTTCATAAAGTCAATGTTTCTAATAGCTGAATAGTACTCCTTTGTGTAAATGTATCACAATCTCTGTATCCATTCATCTACTGAAGGACATCTGGGTTCTTTCCAGCTTCTGGCTATTATAAATAAGGCTGCTATGAACATGGTGGAGCTTGTGTCTTGCTATATGTTGGAGCATCTTTGGAGTATATGCCCAGGAGTGGAATGGCTGGATCTTCATATAGTTTATGTCCAATTTTCTGAGGAACTGCCAGATTGATTTACTGAGTGGTTGTGCCAGCTTGCAATTCCACCAACAATGGAGGAGTGTTCTTCTTTCTCCACATCCTTGCCAGCATCTGTTGCCACCTGAGTTTTGATCTTAGCCATTCTGACTGCTGTGAGGTGGAATCTCAGGGTTGTTTTGATTTGCATTTCCTTGATGACTAAGGATGTTCAACATTTCCTTAGGTGCTTCTCAGCCATTTGATATTCCTCATTTAAAAGTTCTTTGCTCAGCACTGTCTCCCATTTTTAATAGGGTTGTTTTATTCTCTGGAGTCTAACTCCATGAGTTCTTCTTATATATTGGATATTAGCCCTCTAGGGGATGTAGAATTGGCAAAGGTTTTTTTTCCCCATTCTATGGTTGCTGTTTTGTCCAAATGACAGTGTTCTTTACCTTACAGAAGCTTTATAATTTTATGAGGTGCCATTTGTTGAGTCTTGAATTTAGAGCATAAGCCACTAGTTTTCTGGTCACGAAATTGTCCCCAGTGCCCATGTGTTCAAGGTTCTTCCATACTTTCTCTTCCATTAGTTTCAGTTATCGGGTTTTATGTGGAGGTCCTTGATCCACTTGTACTTGAGTTTTGTTCACAGACATAAGAATGGATCAATTGGCATTCTTCTACATGGTGACCACCAGTTGGACAAAAACCAATTGTTTCCACTAGATGGCTTTAGCTCCTTTGTCAAAGATCAAGTGACCATAGGTGTATGGGTTTATTTCTGGGTCTTAAATTTTATTCCATTAATCTACCTTCCTGTCTCTGTACCAATATCATGCAATTTTTATCACTATTGCTCTGTAATATAGCTTGAGGAGATGGATGGTAATTCCCCCCAGAAGTTCTTCTATTGTTCAGAATAGTTTTCACGATCCTGAGTTTTTTTTCAAATGAAGTTCTAACTTTATGAAGTATTGAGTTGGAATTTTGATGGGGATTGCATTAAAGCTGTAGATTGCTTTTGGCAAGATGGCCATTTTTAATATATTAATCCTGAAAATTCAGGATTATGGGATATCTTCCAATCTTCTGAGATCTAGTTCAATTTCTTTCTTCAGAAACTTGAAACTCTTGTCATACAGATCATTCACTTCCTTGGTTAGAGTCACACCAAAGTATTTCATATTGTTTGTGACTATTGTGAAGGGTGTCTTTTCCCTAATTTCTTTTCCAGCCTGTTTATTCTTGAGTAGAGAAAGGCTACTGGTTTGTTTGAGTTAATTATATATCCAGGCAATTTGCTGAATTTGTTTATCAGATTTAGGAGTTCTCCAGTAGAATTTTGGGGATCATTTAAGTATACTATCATATTATCTGCAAGTAGTGATATCTTGACTTCTTCCTTTCCAATGTGAATCCCTTTGACCTTTTTTGTTGTCTAAAACTCTGGCCAGGACTTTGGTTATTATATAAAATAGGTAAGGAGAGAATGGGCACTCTTGTCAAGCCCCAATCTTAGAGGAATTGCTTGAGTTTCTCTCTATTTAATTTGAGGTTAACTACTGGTTTACTGTATAATGCTTTTACTATATTTAAGTATGGGCTTTGAATTTCTGATCTTTCCAAGACTTTTAATATGAAGGGGTGTTAAATTTTGTCAAATGTTTTTTCAGCATCTAATGAGATGATCATGTGGTTTTATTCTTTGAGTTTGTTTATGTGGTGGTTGACAAATTTCTGTATTTTGAACTATCCCTGCATAGCTTGAATGAATCCTATTTGATTATGATAGATGATCATTTTCATGTGCTCTTGGATTTAGCTTGCAAGAATTTTATTGAGTACTTTTACATCGCTATTTATAAGGGAATTTGGTCTGAAGTTTTCTTTCTTTGTTGGGTCTTTGTGTGCTATATCCATAAGCATTATTTTGGCTTCGTAGAAATAGTTGGTCAGTGTTCCTTCTGTTTCTATTTTGTGGAATAATTTGGAGAGTATTGATATTAGGTCTTCTATGAAGATCTGATAGAATTCTGCATTGAACCCATCTAGTCCTGGGCACTTCTTTGGTTGGGAGGTTTTTGGTGACTGCTTCTATTTCTTTAGGTATTATAGGACTGTTTAGATGGTTTATCTGATCCTGGTTTAACTTTGGTATCTTGTATCTGTCTAGAACTTTGTCCATTTCTTCTTATTTTTCCGGTTTTGTTGAGTATAGACTTTTGTAGTAAGGATCTGATGATTTCTTAATTTCCTCAGTTTCTGTTGTTATGTCTCCCTTTCATTTCTGATTTTGTTAATTTTAATACTGTCTCTGTGCCCTCTGGTTAGTCTGGCTAAGGGTTTATCTCTCTTGTTGATTTTCTCAAAGAACCAGCTTCTTTGTTGATTTCTTGTATAGTTTTTTTTTCCTGCTTGGTTGATTTTTGAACCTGAGTATGATTATGTCCTGCCATCTATTTCTCTTTGGTATATTTGCTTCTTTTTGTTCTAGAGCATTTATGTGTACTGTCAAGCTGCTAGTGTATGCTCTCTCCAATCTTTTTGGAGGCAGTCAGAGTTATGAGTTTTCCTCTCAGCACTGCTTTCATTGTATTCCATAATTTGGGGTATGTTGTGCCTTCATTTTTGTTAAATTCTAAAAAGTCTTTGATTTCCTTTTTTATTTTTTCTTGACCCAGTTATCATTGCGTAGAGTATTGTTCAGCCTCCTTGTGTATGTGGGCTTTTTGTTGTTTTTGAAGACCAACATTAGTCCATGGTGATCTGATAGGATGGATGAGATTATTTCAATCTTCTTGTATCAGTAGAAGCCTGTTTTATGACCAATTATATAATCAATTTTGCAGATGGTACCATGAGGTGCAAAGAAGAAAGTATATTCTTTTGGTTTAGGATGAAATGATCTACAGATAGCTATTAGATCTATTTGGTTCATAACATCTGTTAGTTTCACTGTGTCTCAGTTTAGTTTCTGTCTATGATCCATCCATTGAAGAGAGTAAGATATTGAAGTCTCCCACTATTATTGTAGGTGTAGGAGATGCAATGAGAATTTTGAGCTTTAGTAAGGTTTCTTTTATGAATGTAGATGTCCTTGTATTTGAATTATAAATATTCAAAATTGTGATTTTATCTTGGTGGTGTTTTCCTTTGATGAGTATGAAGTGTTCTTCCTTATCTTTTTTGATAACTTTTGGTTGAGAGTCAATTTTATTTGTTATTAGAATGACTATTCCAGTTGTTTCTTGGGACCATTTGCTGGGAAAATTGTTTTCCAGACTTTTACTCTGAGGTAGTGTTGGTTTTTGTGACTGAGGAGGGTTTCCTGTATGTAGCAAAATTTTATGTCCTCTTTTCATATGCAGTCGGTTAGTCTATGTCTTTTTATTGAGGAATTGAGTCCATTGATGTTGTGATATTAGGGACCAATTGTTGTTTTCTGTTATTTTTGTTGTTAGAGGTGGACTTCTGTTTGGGTGGCTGTTCTCTTTTGAGTTAGTTGAAAGAAGATTGCTTTCTGACATTTTCTAGGGTGTAGTTTTCTTGGAGTTTTCCTTCTATCATTCTTTTAAGGTTTTGGACAGATATTGTGTAAATTTGCTATTGTCTTGGAATATCTTGGTTTCTCCATCTATGATAATTGAGAGTTTTGCTGGATATAGTAGCCTAATCTGGCATTTGTGTTCTCTTAGGGTCTGTATGACATCTGTCCAGGATCTTCTAACTTTCATAGTCTCTGTTGAGAAGTCTTGTGTGATTCTAATAGGTCTACCTTTGTATTTTACTTGACCTTTTCCCTTACTGTTTTTAATGTTCGTTCTTTGTTTTGTGCATATGCTGTTTCCACTGTTATGTGACAGAAGGAATTTCTTTTCTGGTCCAAACTTTTTGGACTTCTGTAGGCCTTATGGGCCTATCTTTCTTTTGCTTAGGAAAGTTTTCTTCTACAATTTTGTTGAAGATATTTATTGACCCTTTAAGTTGGGAATCTTCCCTCTCTTTTATACCTATTACCCTCATGTTTGATCCTCTCCTTCTGCTGCATTTTCTGGATGTTTTGAGTTAGGAGCTTTTTGCATTTTGCATTTTCTTTTTACTATTTTGTCAAGGTTTTCTATAGTATCTTCTGTCCCTGGGATTCTCTCTTCCATCTCTTATATTCTGTTGGTGATGTTAGTGTCTATGACTCCTGCTCTCTTTCCTAGGTTTTCTATCTCCAGTGTTTTCTCCTTTTGTTAATTCTTTATTGTTTCTATTTCCATTTTTAGTTCCTGGATGGTTTTGTTCAATTCCTTCACCTGTTTGGTCATATTTTCCTGTAATTCTCTAAAGGATTTTTGTGTTTTCTCTTTAAGGGCTTCTACCTGTTTAGCTGTGTTATACTATATTTCTTTAAGGGAGTTATTTATGACCTTCTTAAAGTCCCCTAACATCATCATGACTTGTGACTATAAATCAGAATCTTGCTTTTCCAATGTGTTGGGGTATCCTGGACTTGATCTGGTAGAGGAAACTGGACTTTGATGATGCTAAGTGGCTTTTGGTTTTCTGTTGCTTAGGTTCTTGGACTTGCCTCTCATCATCTGCCTATTTCAGGTTTTAACTGGTCTTCCTGATTCTGACAGTGGCTTGACCCTCCTCTAAGCCTGTGTGTCAGCACTACTGGGGGACCCAGCTCTCTCCCAGCAGGGTCTGGGTACAGAGAGCTGTAGCACAGAATTAGCACAGGGTGCAGACAGAAACCAGAAGGATCCTGACCCAGACTGCTTATTGATTCCTGTGTCCTGAAGGCTCCAGCCAGGTCCCTCAGAGCAGAAGTTGTTGCCTTACCTGTGCTCTTAGATATGTCCACCCTTCTGCAGGACCATCTCTCTCCCAGCGGGTCTGGGTATAGAAAGCTATAGCATAGGATCAGCTCCAGGCACAAGCAGAAATTGAAAAAAATCTGTCCCAATCTCCTCCTCAGTTCCTGTGTCCAGAGGGGTCCAGGAGGGTTCCTCTTGGGCCAGGAATTTGAAAAGAGGTGGTGGTCTCACTTGTGTTTTCAGATGTGTCAGCACTCCTGTGAGATGGTCTTTCTCCCTGTGGAGTCTAGGTACAAAGAACTCTGGCACCAGGTTCAGTGTTTTAGTCATATTAACTGACCAACATAAACTTTAATTTAAGATCTAAGTCTAAATAAACTGAAGTTATATATGTAATAACTATTAAAATAAATAATTCATGATTTAATTAGCATCAATTATCATCCATGTAAACATTGCCAGAAACCAATAATTTTGGTAGTTTTATGATGTAGGCTTGATAAAAGATATTTAGACACAAAATATATTCAATATATTTAGGATTACACATGCAATAACTGGTACAGTTGAGATGATTGATTTGTACCACAGTTACTCAAGAGTCAAAAGGCACTAATTATACAGCTGAAAGCCTAATTAACAACAAAATCAGGAAACTCTTTGCTTTGTTTCACGGTTTAGTCTTTTCATTTTGTTAGTTACTATACAAAGTATTGGCTATCACTGTTGCACTTTGGAACAAAGTGTGTTTTAATAGAGCCTTCTCCCTCCTCTTCTCCACTATCTTCTTGCAGTAGGAAACAGGGTGCCTGCATCTTAACCCTCTAGCAGGCTTGGACAGAGAAGTAAATCCATCTGCTCAGCTCCTATCATATTCATTTCAGTCTTTTTCTCGTATTTTAACATTGCCTCAGACAATTAGTTTCCTTAAATAAGTTAGAAACTCTGTGAGTTCAAAAGCCATACCTCAGAGTTCTCTACCCAGAACACCTGAGAGAATATATGTGTCTTTGATCCAGTGCCTGACAAATTATAGTCAGTACATTCTGAACCACAGAATGAGGCACAGGGGAAAGAGTTGAGACATCAAACAGATAGATTTGGTTAACCTCTCTGTTTCTGTTGACTTGGATTGATAGTGTTAGTTTGAGAGTTGGTTGGCTATTGCACCTCATAAATTTATATTAGTCTACTTGATTGTTGTATGCAATAAATGAGAATAATGGTTGTATAGTAAAACACGTTAGATGCTCTATAAACAACAGTTCTGCTTCCCTTCCATTAGATAATTGATTTTTATGACATTATGAGTCTAGAGTTTATTATAGACAAGAGATATAGATGTAAGAAAAATAATACTTTTGTCTGTCTGTAAATGAAATCTGATGTGTAGATATCATCAATTAGCATTGTCTCAGAGCATCATTAGAAGTCCATTACCACTGATATCACTTTCTGATGGACAGGATCTAATTCAAATTGGGCCAAGTACCTTTGAGCAATATGATGCTCCCTAGGCAGACAATAAACAGCATCTCAGACAGAAAACAAACGCTTTGAAATCATTGTAAGAATATGGCATTCAAGGACAATATTGCAAAGCACAGTACAATGCAATCAAATGAAAAGCATAGCCCAGAGAAAAGGTTCCCTGTAGTGCTGCGTGAGGCAAAAATTGTCTCTGTGTGCATATATTTTAATAAGGAGCACTAGCCAAACAAAGGATATAAAAGGTGAGGTTTTCCAACACTGCAGATTCTACAAACCTTCCTAGGTAGAAAGGAACACATGTATAATCATTTTCCCCATAAGTTCTTCACAGTTACATCTCTCACAATGCTTATCCATTCTGAGAGAATAAGTAGTCTTTGCTATGAAGAAGAGACTTAGGGTGCTGGGGTTCTCAACCTTTGTACTCTCAAAGCAGATACCAGACCAAATCCGAAATCAGGGAAAGTTATTGGTTGTCATGGAAAAAAATAGAAGTCAAGAATTTGCTTTGGATAGAGACAGACTGCTTTGTAATCCTGTTTGTGTTGGATATATCCCTGCCCCTGGATCCTCACTTCATTTGCAGTAAGTGTATTGCTTAATGTGGCATTGAATCTATCTAATTATTTAAAAGCCTCATCTCCATATTCGCATGATGTGAAGTGCAAGTCAAATATTAGTGGAAGACCTTCCGGAGTCAGTTAATTTTTCAAATTGTCTGAACATGTGTCTTGGCTGTTGGATGATTCTAGTTTTTTATTCATTCTCCACAGACACCAACCCTTCCCCTTTAAACACACTTCCAGAGAGCAGACAATGTTTTCCACGGGAACTACAGACTTGGTGCTGCTCAGCAAGCGCACTCAATAACAAGTCATATTGTTGTTCACAAGTTGCAGAGGTTGCTATGCAACCATATGGAGAAAGGCGGAAATTTCAAGCCACACACTATGAGCACATGAAATAAGGTGTTAAAAATAAGATTAGGTGAATGTGTACGTGTGTGTAGGCAAATACCGCATAAATTATCACGAGGCAATAAGCTGAAAGGAAAAAGCAGTTTTTCTGGGAGGAAATAAAAGGAGCCATAAGAGGCAGATTTTCCAGTTAGAAGCCTGAAAAGTTCTTGGAGTTAATTAGGTCCATCATTTAATTTGATCACTCAAACTGCTGCATAGGCATAAGGCGCAAAGAAAAGAACAGTGGGCGGACAGTTAGCAACTAAATTGGGCAGGCAGTTCACACCACTGCGAAGCTCATTATTTTCTTTCCATTGTGGGCAGGAAGGATGCAAGAATGCATTAGAGCTGGAGCTTTGTACCAAACCATGTGTGACACCATTGGTGACAAAGTGGAATATGTGCTATTTGGGATGGCTTTTCCATCAATCTAATAAATACCTCATAGGATCAGTTGTTAAGTGGACAGAATTCATTTGACTCAAAGATTGGGAGTTTCCAGTTCAGAATTCTCAACTCTCTGTCTTTAGGCCTCCAGTATTGCATGCAGCACTCCATAGTAAGAGTGGGTGGAAGAGTATTCCACTGATCTCATCAACAGGAAGCCAGAGAGGATAAAGAAGGGCAGGGGTTCAAACCCACTTCATAGTTTGACCCCAAGTGATCTGAAACTCTCTCACTAGGCTCCACCTTTTAAATTTTATTCTACTTCCAAGAATATGAAGATGGTGACCTCTACCGGATGCTTACCACCCAAAGGGTGAAAGGGACACAGCTGCTTTAACACATTTAAAAACTGTGACTGGAGGATTACTTCATCTTCTATTACCTACAATATTAATGAAATCATTTTAGTTTGGGTGGTGGTTTCCTCAAAAAAAAAAAAAAAAAAAAAAAAAAGGAATTCTCTCTAAAAACCTTAGTTAAAATTGCTGAGTTGGCAGCACTCTGCTTTTAGGTGAGTGGGGAGTTCGCGCACCACATGAGTGGTAGGGGAACCTGGCTAATGCCCAAATCATATTAAGTCTTTATAACTTAAAATAGCAGTATAGATCAATTATACTAAGCCCCACCTATAACTCAACAGATAAAGCTCATTATTCACAGAAATGAAAGATAATACACATCCAGCAATGTTCAATATCTAAATAAATGGCAGAAGAATTAGATTGCATCTGCCATCCTATTTACATGGTGAAACCCTAACTCATTATACTTCAGAATATACATATACATATACATATACATATACACATACACATACACATACACATACACATACACATACACATATACATATATATATGACTATAGTTAAAAATATTGATTTAAAAGAAGTGATAAATGTTAAAGTGCCTTTTCGAGTACCTACTTCAAAATCACAAGTGTTCTTATAAGAAGCTGGACACACAGAGAGATGTCAAGATGTGCCTTCAAGAAGCAAAGACCATGTACAAACATAGCAAAACCTAAGGAATGGCAGGGGCTTCCTAGTCTCCCAGGAGATCAGGCCCCACTCACATGGTTAAAGCCCCCCACATATCCCTATAGAATGGCATAGGTCACACCCCAAGTCCCTCCTCCAGGTAGGCTCAAGACAAAGCAATCAGGCCCCAAGACTCTCCTCCACAGGTGGGGATTTGACCACAAGACAGAAGCAGGACCACATCCCCAAATATGTAGATGAGGTATTCCCAAACCCTCAGGCCAAGCCAATAGGACGCACCTGTTATCAGACATTGAACCATCCCAGAACGGTATATATGAGGCCTGTCGGAAATAAAAGGTGTGCAGGAATTACTCCATCGTCTGAGAGCTTCTGTCATAAGAGCTGTGACACTGCCACTTGGGAAGAAATCTGCTCTCCTGAAATTGCACAGGCAGAAGCTCCCCTGCACTCCGCTGGAGTTTCCCACTGGCTCAGCCCAGCTTGGTGTCTCATGGTAGTGGCAGAAACGGGGATGGGGCAGCCAACAGCAGAGGCAGCAGTTCTCCCAATCCCATGCTTGAGTCCCTCTCACCTTTGCCTGAACCCACTCACCTAGCCAGACCAGGCAACAGAGGCGGCTGCAGAGCCATTTCCCCTCCCTGACCAGAGATCTCTCTCTGGGTGGGGGCCTCTAGCACACAGCCCCACACATGTCTAATGTTTTTATTTTGTTTTTCTTTTTTATTTATTATCTTTATTGGTTATTTTCTTTACTTACATTTCAAATGTTACTCTCTTTCTCAGTTTCCCCTTTGGAATCTCCCTATCCTATACCCCCTCCCCTTACCTCTATAACAATGCTCCCCCACCCACTCCCTCCCATCTCCCCTCCTTGGCATTCCCCTATACAGGGGCATCGAGCGTTCATAGGGCCAAGGGTCTCTCGTCTTGTTGATGCCCGCATCCAAACGAAGTATAATGAATGAAAAGTGCTTGTCACCCATACTCTAAGGCATTTGAATACTTGGTCCCCAGCGGACCAAGTTGCATGGTATCCGGAAGCTTTAAGGGACACCATGCTGCAGAATGCATCCTGGGCAGGGTAGGAGTGTTGAAATTAAAAGCTTTGTTTCATTTCTAGTTTGTTCTCTCTACTTCGTGCTATGCTTCAAGATATAAGTTCTCAGGCACCTGTTCCTGCCACTATACTTGCTACCTGATTCCATGTTGTGCATACCATTATGTGTAAGCAAAAATAAATGTATTGTTCTATAAACTGTCACAGGCATGTGCAATAGAAAAGCATCTAATACGGCAAGTCTAATACTCTGATATGGAAGTCATAGTGAAGTAGCATGCTACAAACAAAAGCATTTGGACTTTAACTGAGCACTTTTTGAAGATTCTAAGAAAGCAGGGATAATTCTATATTTGGGTATCTCAATAATAGATTGCAATCTGTATAAAAAACAGACTACAGCGATGCTGATATTGTAATGAGTAAGTCCCTTCTGTTATTGAGGGTAAGTTTTGTGCTGTTTCATTGGTGGTGGTGCTTGGTTGGTTGGCTCGGGTTGTTTATTGGTGTGTGTCTCTCTCTCTCTCTCTCTGTGTGTGTGTGTGTGTGTGTGTGTGTGTGTGTATGTGTGTGTGTGTATGTGTGTGTGAGTGTGTGTGTGAGTGTGTCTGTATGTGTGTAAGAGTATGTGTGTGTGTGTGAGGGTGTGAGTGAGTGTGTGTGTGAGTGTGTATGTATGTGTGTATGAGTGTGTGTATGCATGTGTGTGTGAGTATGTGTATGTGTGTGTGGGTGTGTGTGTATGTTTGTGTGTGAGTGTGTGAGTGTGTGTGTGTGTGTGTGTGTGTGTGTGTGTGTATTTAATGAAACAATGAGCTTGTTTTTGCATGTGTTTGTAAATATGGTGGAGTGGCCTTCTTGTACCTTACCTTCTCAGCTTCTGATCGTCCTTGCTCTTATGTTATGGTGCTTAAAGAGATTATGAATAGCACCACAAGAAAACAACTAGCTGTGAATTCCAATCCAATTCCAAACACTATTGAGGTCTAAAATTGTGACTCTCCAGTTTAGTATGTCAAAGGCTATATTATTCATGCTTACCTGAGTAAATTCTGGAACAATTAACCTGTCATTTAGGTGTGAAAGTAGGGTGTGTATAGACTTGAGATAATTTGATACTGTGTTAGATTTATTGCACAGAAAGGTTTATCTGACACACACAGTTTGACCTTCCCCACCGCTCCCCATTCTATCATGGGTCTCTTTTCCCCACATTGTCCTGTCTCAACTGAGTAGCTAGGCTGCTCATAAATATAAGTGACAAACACACTCTGCTGATTAAATTACCACAGCAGTTGACATTCATTTAATCCTTATTTGCAAAAGAGCTTTACATCATCTTGTCAATTATTCCACAGAAGAGGAATACAGATGACCACAAGAGATCAGATGGCTTTCTGAAAGGCATACAGCAAAGTAGCCGAAACATGATGTCATCTTTTGACCTGAATGATCACACATAATTCATTCACCTTTTAATAGTTGACTGGGGAAGCTTATCTGGGACCAGGCTCAGTATACCTCTTTTATACTCTGCCACTTGCTATATTAATAATGTTAACAAATTTGCTTAGCTTCTCTATGCCTCAATTTTCACATCTGTAGAGTGGAGTTTATATTAATATGTATCTTGGTGGAGGTACTGCACAGGGCAATTAGTACCTGAAAAGAATCTAGCATAGTACAGGTATGTGGCTACCACCTGTTAAATGTTAGGACATTTTAAATGTGTGGCTTTCAAGATTAGTATGGTAAAGTCTTGACAGTCTGATCATTAAAGTTCCCCCTTTTAAAAGAAGAGTACTATTATGGGGTGATTTGCAAAGTGTCCTATTGGCTCATTTGTTATCTACCTGGTGGTTCCTTAAAACCTTAGAAGCTTAGGCTTAGCTGGAGAAAGTAGGGTACCAATGGACAGGTGTGGGGCGCTGCCTGCACATTCTCCATTACAAGATGGCGCTGACATCAGGCTGGAGTTAGCAGTAAACAAGTCATGTGTGCACGCGATGGGTAACTTTCCACTCCTTGAGCTCTGCCTCTCCCGTGGCGTCATAGGGCCTGATGAGTTTCAACCAATCAGGGGGCTCCACGTCCAAGGCAAGGACTGATTCCTATATAAGGGGACGGGCTAGATAGTTCGTGGTCTTCGCTTCTACTTGATGTAAGCTTATGCTCTGCCTCTCAAGAGCATTAAAGCTATACCGCAGAAAAATCCTATTTTGTGTGCCGAGTTGTTCTTGCTGGCGAGACGGTTGCGCGGGACATCTGGTGCCAAAACCCGGGAACTCAACCACTCTATCGTCTGCACCACAGAAGACCCCCTGTCTCCGGGCAGGGAGGATCCAGAACTGCGGGGAGATAAGTTCGGCAAGGTATGTCTGACCCTGGATCTTAGGAGCTTCCTGCCTCCAGGCTTTTTCTGTCTCAGTCTCACTGGTCTACTCACACGGAAATGAATGCCTCCCTTATATTCTCTCACTCTACAGTGTCTTTTCCAAATGCATGAGATCAAGAAACCCTTGGAAGCCCTCTTGAACTGTGAGCCAGAATGAAGGCCCAGGTAATAAAAGAAGCAGTAGCTGGAGGTGGTGCTGCATGATGCAAAGCTGAAGAAAAGCTGGGAAATGCCGTATCTCTGTGGCAAGAACCACTGTGGGAAGAATACAAACATAGATACATAAATGAAGTGAAACTGTGAGCTTTGGAAGGCTTGAGGATTGTTTATACTTTTTCTTAAAAAAAATCTATTCAAGTGAGAGGCTATTATTTAGATTTTGTCGGAATAAAGAGAACTATCACTAATTGAGTGGCGCGCCCCCTCCCCCCCTAGAGCTCCCAGGGACTAAACCACCAACCAAAGAGTATACATGAAGTTACCCATGGCTCCAGATGCATATGTAACAGAGGATGGCTTTGTTGGACATTAGTAGGAGGAAAAACCCTTGGTTCTGTGAGGGCTCATTTTCCCAGTGTAGGTGAATGCCATGAGAGTAGGTGGGTGGGAGGGGGAGCACTATCACAGAAACAGAGGAGGGGAATAGGAAAGAGGGGGAACCAGGAAGGGAGATGATGTTTAAAATTTAAATACATTATCCAATGGAAAATAGTTATATATATATATATATATATATATATATATATATATATGTATGTATGTATGTATGTATGTATGTATGTATGTATGTATGTATATGTATATGTATATGTATATGTATATGTATATGTATATGTATATATATAAACATTCAGAAAGTTCTTGCTGTGAAAAGAAGAGAAAGATAAAGTTGGCCTAATACTACACAATACACTCATGCTTAATCGACTTATGATAAAGACACACAGGGGGAAAAAGTATTCTGTAACTTCAACTTATTGAAAAATTTCAATGACTTTATTCTTGTTGAGTAAATGTCAGTAGAGTAAAAATAACTCCCCACCACTACCTTACAAAAACATTCTCAGAATAGTCTAAGAACGATATTAAAGCATATTCAATTATTTACTATAATAACGTCCAATAAGGAATTGAACCATCATTGCATATTCTTTGAGATATTTAATTCAAATAAGTACTTCGATTCTCTTGTCTTCTAATTATGTTAAAACCTATTTTAGGTAATACAATGTTCCTATAAATTGCTTTCTCAATTTACCCATAGCAACTGCAAGAATTCAAAGAAAACCTTTTCATTTAATAATGTACTTTAAGGTTATATATTTCATGGTTACCTAAGTAATAGCTGCTATAATTCTTGAATGCATAATTGGCTTGACATTATATTCATAATTGGCACACAAAATTCATTCAGATCACTATTTAAATATAGTCATAATTAAATGCATTGATCTTCATATTATTTATTCATGAAAACCATGATGCATATTTATTTCTTCATTGCATATATCTCTTTAATCTTCCTACATTCACAAATTTTATAATATTCTATAATTGTTTGTCTGTGTGCCTAAAAGATGTTTGCAATTATAAAACTGGAGTTCAGTTAAAAAGGAAATATCAAGTACATTCATATGTTAAGAATACATAAAGAATACATAAAGAAAAAAAGATACAGCTCAGAAGTTCAGAGCACTGGCTGCATTCTCAGGGGACACTTACTTAATTCCCAGGACCTACACGGTCTGTAACTACATTTCTGGAGGATCCAATTCTCTCTTCTTATCCACACAGGCACGAAGCATGCATATGGTACACATGCATGCAGGAAAATAATCCATACACAGAAGAAAATGAAATTCTAGAAAGAGAAGAAGTAGAGTTTATAGAGGTACATATATTTTCTAACCATAAATTCAAAGTCAGCCTGGAAGATAAAGGGTGTTCCAAGCCAGCCAAGGCTACATAACAGGGCCTTGCCTCAAAAGACTATTTAAAATGTTTTAATATGTTATTTATTTCTACTTATTTGTTTAATTTTATAATTATTTAGCCAGCCATTCTCTACTTGGAAAAGTCACAAAGTTTGACTTTAATTTACATGTATAATTACTGGATATTTAATTACTGTACTAAAATTTATTCTGAAGCATTTGATCTTATTGGTGTCACACAGGGAGGGCAGGTATAATTTTTTCTCTTGAATGTTTGGCAGTTCAGATCACAAGCTAGTACTGACTGATGTCAGGTCATCTAAAACTAGTTATGAAATTTTAATCAGGCAACCTACAGCTCATCACCTCAGCTAACTTATCTCTAAAGGACATCCCTGGGAAGGGGAAAAAGGAGAAAGAAGAGATGACCCAGCCATTAACCACAAGAACTGCTCTTACAGAAAAGCCTGGTTCAGTATCTGGAACCCATGGCAAGTGGCTCACAGCTACAGAAGATCTGGTATCCTCTTCTATCCTCCAAAAGCATCTACACACATGTGGACATACACAGAGACAACACACATATACATAATTTAAAAAATATAATTGAGTATTACTATCAATTATTTTTTCAAGTCCTTATTTGATTATCATGTAAAATGAAACATTAACTTCAGACATATTTTTACTTTAACATTATTAGTTGGCATGCAGAACAAGCACTCAGGCCATCTGCCACCAGGAACAGCGGAGATCCAGGGACACAGGCCTGGTAAGACAGCACTCCTAGTAGCCGGGGAACAGAGAGATTTGTGCTGAACAATCGGAAAGTGCTCCCCCCCATTGGTTCAGGGGACCAGGAACTCTGCCTTAGGGTATCTGTTTCCAGCCAGGAGCCCATGTGTGCAGAACAGGGGCTCAGGCCATCTGCCACTGGGAACAGCGGAGATCCAGGGACACAGGCCTGGTGAGACTGAGCTCTGAATAGCCAGGGAGCAGAGAGGTCTGTGCCAAGCACTCGGAAAGTGCGCCCCCACTCGATTGGTTCAGGGAAGCAGGAACACTGTGTTAGGGTGTCTATTTCCAGCTGGCAGCCCATGCATGCAGAACAGGCTCTCAGGCCATCTACCACCAGGAACAGCAGAAATCCAGGGACACAGGCCAGGTACAAAGGAGAGACGAGAACCAATCACTGACAACAAAATCACATATAATTACAGACAACAAGATGACAAGAGGAAACCAAAAGAATATATCCCAGGGAAACCAAGACAACCTGGCAACACCAGAACTCAGCTCTCCCATCACAGCAAACAGAAGAAGGCCAAACACACCAGAAAAAGAAGACTCAGACCTGAAATCATACCTCAAGATGACAATAGAGATCCTTAAACAAGAACGGGAGGAAAAACATAAAGCCATAGAAGCTTTTAAAGAATAAACAAGAAAAACACTCAAAGAATGCAAAGAACTATAGGAAAACAGAACCAAAAAGATGAAGGAATAGAAGAAGGAATTTAAAACGGAAGTGGGAACAATAAAGAAAACGCTAAAAGAGACAAGCCTGGAGGTAGAAAACCTAAAAAAGAAATCATGAGTCACAAATGTAGGCATCTCTAACAGACTACCAGAGATGGAATACAAAATCTTGGGGGTCGAAGACAACTTTGAAAACATAGACAAAACAGTCAGAGAAGATGCAAAAATTAAAAAGATCCTAAATCAAAATGTCCAGGAGATCCAGGACACAATGAGAAGACCAAACCTAAGGATAACAAGAATAAAGAGGGCGAAGAATATCAACTAAGAGGCACAGTAAAGATCTTCAACAAAATCATAGAAGAAAACTTCCCTACCCTTAAGAATGAGATGACCATGGGTATAAATGATGCCTACAGAACACCAAATAGAATGGACCAGAAAAGAAATTCCTCCTGCCACATAATAGTCAAAACACCAAGTGCCCCAAAGCAAAAAAAAAAGAATATTAAAAGCAGTAAGGGAAAAGGTCATGTAACATATAGAGGCAGACCAATCAGAATCACACCCGACTTCTCAACTATGAAAGCTAGAAGATCCTGGACAGACATCATGCAGACCCTAAGAGATCACAAGTGTCAGCCCATGATGCTCTACCCAGCAAAATTCTCAATCACCATAGATAGAGAGACCAAGATATTCCAAGACAAAACTAAATTTATACAATATCTGACCATAAACCCAGCACTACAATGAATTTTAGGTGGAAAACCCAATACAAAGAGGGAAACTACATCATAGTTTTAAAAAAAAAAAAATGAAGAAAATATCTAAGCAAGAAAACAAAAAGAAGAGAGACACACAGGCAAAATACTACCTCCAAAAGCAAAAATAGCAGGAAACAGCAACCATTATTCCTTAATATCTGTTAACACAAATAGACTCAATTCCACAATAAAAAGATATAGGCTATCAGACTGGATATAAACAAAACCCAGCATTTTGCTGCATACAGGAATCTCATCTCAGAGACAAAGACAAACACTATCTCAGAGTAAAAGATTGGTAAAAAAACCTTCCAAGCAAACAGCCAATTAAAATTTCAAATAAAGTAGATTTTCAACCAAAGTTATCAAAAAAGATAAAGAAGGATATTTTTTACTCATTACGAGGAAAATCTGTCAGGAGGAACTCTCGATCCTTAACATATATGCTCCAAATACAAGAGAACCCATTTTCATAAAAGAAATTCCATTAACACTCAAGAAATAAATTGCATCCCACAAAATAATAGTGGGAGACCTCAACACCCCACTCTCACCAATGGACAGATCATGGAAACAGAAACTTAACAAGGACACAGTAAAACTAGCAAAGGAAATAAACCAATTGGAATTAATAGATATCTAAAGAACATACCATCCTAAAACAAAAGAATACACCTCCTTCTCAGCACCTCACAGCACCTTCTCCAAAATAAACCATATAATCGGTTACAAAACAAGCCACAACAAATAGAAGAAGATTAAAATAATCCCATGCATCCTATCAGATCACCATGGATTAAGGCTGGACTTTAATAACAACAAAGAAAACAAAAACCCACATACACATGGAAACTAAACAATGTTCTATTAAACGGTAGCAGAGTCAAAGAAGAAATAAAGAAAGAAATTAAGATATTTTCTAGAATTTAATGAAAATGAGAACACAACATACCCAAACCTATGGGATGCAATGAAAGCAATACTGAGAGGGAAACTCATAGCTCTGAGTTCTTCCAAAAAGAAACTGGAGAGAGCATACACTAGCAACTTGACAGCACAGTTGAAAGCTCTAGAACAAAAGGAAGCAGAAACACCCAAGAGGAATAGATAACAAGAAATAATCAAAATTAGGGCAGAAATAGACATAATAGAAACAAAAAGAACCATTCAAAGAATCAACAAAACCAAGACCTGGTTCTTTGAGAAATTTTACAAGACTGATAAACCCTTAGCCAGACTAACTAGAGAGCAAAGAGAGAGTATCCAAATTAATAAAATCAGAAAGGAAAGTGGAGACATAACAACTGAAACAGAGGAAATTCAAGAAATCATCAGATCCTACTACAAAAGCCTATACTCAACATAGCTGGAAAATCTGGAGGAAATGGAAGTATTCCTACACTGATACCAGATTCTAAAGTTAAACCAGGACCAGGTAAACCATCTAAATAATCCCATAACACCTAAAGAAATAGAAGCAGTCATCAAAAGCTTTCCAACCAAAAAAAAGCCCAGGTCCAGATGGGTTCAGTGCAGAATTTTATCAGGCATTTATTGACAACATAATACCAATACTTTCCAAACTATTCCACAAAATAGAATCAGATGGACCACTACCTAACTCATTTTTTGAGGCTACAATAACCCTCGATCCTAAACTACACAAAGATCCTACAAGGAAAGAGAACTTCAGAACTTCGGACCAATCTCACTTATGAACATTGATGCAAAAATACCCCACAAAATCCTTGAAAACTGAATCCAAGAGCAGATCAAAACGATCATTCACCATGATATAGTAGGCTTCATCCCTGGAATTTAAGGATAGTTTAATATATGAAAATCCATCAACATAATCCATCATATAAACAAACTCAAAGAAAAAAAACCACATGGTCATCTCACTAGATGCCGAGAAAGCATTTGGCAAAATTCAACACCCCTTCATGTTAAAAGTCTTGGAAAAAACAGGAATCGAAGGCCCATACCTAAACATTATAAAAGCAATATACAGCAAACCAACAGCCAACATCAAACTTAACGGTGGGAAACTTGAAACAATCCCACTAAAATCAGGGACTCAACAAGGCTGCCCACTCTCCCCTACCTATTCAAAATATTACTGGAACTCCTGGCCAGAGCAATTAGACAGCAAAAGTAAATCAAAGTGATACAAATTGGAAAAAAAAGAAGTAAAAGCATCACTGTTTACAGATGACATGACAGTGTAATTATATGGCCCCACAAATTTCACTGGAGAACTTCTATAGCTGATAAACAAGTTCAGCAAAGTGACTGGATATAAAATTAACTCATACAAATCTGTAGCCTTCCTATACTCAAAGGACAAACATGTGGAGAAAGAAATTAGGGGAAAGATACCCTTTACAATAGTCATAAACATTATGAAATACCTTGGTGTGCTTCTAACTAAGCAAGTGAAGGACCTGTATGACAAGAACTTCAAACCTCTATAGAAGGAAATTGAGGAAGATCTCAGAAAATGGAAAGATTTCAGATCCTCATGCATTGGAAGGATCAACATTGTAAAGTTGGCCATCTTACCAAAAGCAATCCACAGATTCAATGCAATCCCCATCAAAATTCCAACCAATTTTCATAGAGTTGGAAAGAGCCATGTGCAATTTCATCTGGAATAACAAAAGACCTAGAATAGGAAAATTCATCCTCAACAACAAGAAAACATCTTCGGGAATCACTATCCCTGATCTCAAGCTAAATTACAAGGCAATTGTGCTAAAAACTGCATGGTACTGGTACAGAGATAGGCACATGAATCAATGTAATAGAATAGATGATTCAAAAATGAGCCCTCACATATGTGGTCACTTGATTTTTGACAAAGGAGCTGTAAACATTCAATGGAAAAAGGACAGCCTATTCAACAAATGATGCTGTTCCAACTGGCACTCAGCATGCAGAAGAATGAAAATAGACCCTTTCTTATCTCCTTGTAGAAAGCTCAAGTACAAGTGGATCAAAGATCTCCACATTAAACCAGGTACACTGAAACTATTAGATGAGAAAGTAGGGAAAACCTTAGAACACATAGGCACAGGAGAAAATTTCCTGAACAGAACACCAATGGCTTGTGCTCTAAGGTCAAAGATTGACAAATGGGACTTAATGAGATTGCAAAATTTCTGTAAGGCTAAGGACACTGTCAAGAAAACAACATGGAAGCACACAGAGTGGGAAAAGGTATTTACCAACCCCACATCAGATAGAGGCCTAATATCCAAGGTATACAAAGAACTCAAGAAGCTAGACACCAGAGAATCAAACAACCCTATTAAAAATGGGGTACAGAGATAATCAAAAAGTTCTCAGTTGAAGAATATCGAATAACTAAGAAGCATCTAAGGGAGTCCTTTACATCCTTAGCCATCAGGGAAATGCAAATCAAAACAACCCAGAAATTCCACCTCACACCAGTCAGAATGGCTATGATCAAAAATTCAAATGACAGCAGATGCCTCCGAAGATGTGGAGAAAGAGGAACAGTTTTCCACTTTTGGTGGAGTTGCAAACTGGTACAACCACTCTGGAAATCAGTCTGGCGATTCCTCAGAAAATTGGACATAGTACTACCTGAAGACCCAGTTATTCCACTTCTGGGCTTATACCCCAGAGAAACTCCAACATACAACAAAAACACATGCACCACAATGTTCATAGTAGCCAAATTTATAATAGCCAGAAGCTGAAAAGAACCCAGATGTCCTTCTGGAGATAGATACAAAAATTGTGGTATATTTACACAATGGAGTACTACTCAGCTATCAGAAACAATGACTTTATGAAATTCTTAAGAAAATGGATGCATCTAGAGAATATAATCCTGAGTGAGATAACCAAGTCACCAAAGAACAGACATAATATGTAGTCACTGATAATTGGATACTAACCCCAGAAACCTCTGAACACCCCAGAAACAACTCACAGAATATATAAAGTTCAGGAAAAACATTATGATTTAATAGTCAACAGACACCCTAACATTTCATGTATTCATTTGAAAAAAAATTGTGATTTAGTGTAAAAAATAATTCCCCCCTCAAAAAAATTATCATTTATTGTTATGTTTATATCTGTGAATTTGATATAAAAACTCAAGTTGAAAATATTATCCAGTCTTAATTAAGATATGAATAAGGCTCAGGTAGGTATGAGGTTATATGTATTTAGATAACAGAACTTCAAATCCATGAGACAAATACTTTCAATCATAAGTGAAGAATGGAGGGAGGGACGTAGGGAGGGAAGGAGGGAGGGAGGGAAGGAGGGAGGGAAGGAGGGAGGGAGGGAGAAAAAGAGATATATATTTGAGTTTCTGAAATTCTATTTTTTATGCCTAAACTTGCTTTACAGCAATGTTTTAATCTTTGCTACTTTGATGAAGCTATTTCTGTCAAAGTCATTTCTGGTTTCCATTTAACACTCGCAAAAATCAGCTCACAGACCTCACCCTTTATAATATCTGACCACCATTTGTCACAGTTGGTTATTCCCATTTTCAAAAAGTATTTGGTCTTTTAGGTCATCACATTCTGTTTCTTCCTGGCCTCTATCACTATTCCTTCTTTGTTCCTTTGTTACTGCCTCTTCTTGGTCTTAGAACTGAATTTTAGTCTTCTGTGTTGAATCAAAGAAATGTATCTCTATTGTACCATCATATCTAATCATGTTGCTGTAAATTTTATTTCTAAGCTAATGACTCTCAAAATTAATATTTACTCTACTTCCTATATCAGCTTTAATGGACCTTCATCTCACCATTTACCTTTGAACTAATGATGTCATCAGCATTTTAAACTCAGCATATCTAAAAATCGATCTCCCCACCAAAACCTGTCCCTCTTATATGATTCTTAGTCTTGATTTTCAATTTGATTGCTTGAACAAAATAACTAGAAAGCGAATAAAGCTTAATCCTATGTATAACTGTGAGAATAGTTTTCAGAGAAGGGGGATCTTGAAATCTCTGGTTAAATGAATAGATTAATGTCATGGTCGATTCCTATTACATAAGGAGGTTACTGAGAGTTGATGAGAGTGGGAGGTAGATAGGAAGTAAGTTAGCAAGGACATAGCACTTAGTAAAGTATTGAGAGTTGATACCAAAAGTAAGGAATGGGACACAATTATAGGAGTAAGATTTGCTGGTGATAACAACCTCTGGCACATAGTTCTACTTGTAAGGATGTTCTATCCATGTGCATGGACTGGCTCTTCTGAAACTGTAAGCCAAGATAAGTGAATTATTTCTCAGGTTGTTTCTGTCATGTGTTTGATCAAAGCAATATAAAATAAACAGGAGATACTTCATTCATCTATTTCTTTACACTCAATTCTAAGAATCTATGACCTCCTAAATTCAACCCAATTGGAATCTCACTCCTTTGTCTTTCTCTTTCTCTCTCTCTCTTTCTCTCTGTGTGTGGTTATATAATTTATACCTCACCTCATCCCCTACAGCTAACATACTATCACAAATCACAATTCTCTTGTAATTTTTACATATATAAATTGCTAATAATACCCTCCTGCTCAAGACTTTCCATCAACATTAGTAATACTCAGAACAATGTCATAACCATGGTACTGATGATTGCCATAGTCTTCCAAATCTCATCTTTTTTTACACTTTATTCTTTATTATTTTTGTATATTCTCTGAATTTAAATTTTAGATATCATCTCTTTCCCACAATCCCATTTACCCTACCCCTCTAATCGCCTTCATGAAGGTGCTTCCTCTCCCAACCACCCTCTCCCACCTCAGCACCCAGTAACCTGGGCTGACATTTTTGTTCACTTAGGGTCTGTATGAATTCAGTCCAGGATCTTGTGGCTTTCATAGTCTCTGTTAAAAAGTCTGGTGTAATTCTAATTGGTCTGCCTTTATATGTTACCTGTCATTTTTCCCTTACTGCTTTTAGTGTTCTTCCTTTGTTTTGAACATTTCTTGTTTTGACTACTATGCCTCAAGAAGAATTTCTTTCCTGAACCAATCTATTTGGAGATCCATAGGTTTCTTGTATGTTAGTGGTCATCTCTTTCTTTAGGTTAGGGAAACATTCTTCTATAATTTTGTTGACAATATTCACTGGGCCTTCTAGTTGGAGTCTTTGATCTCTTCTCTTAGGTTTGGTCTTCTCATTTGTGTCCTGGATTTCCTGGATGTTTTGGGTTGGAAGCTTTTTTATTTTTGCATTTTCTCTGATTGTTGTCTCAATGTTTTCTATGGCATCTTCTGCCCCTGAGATTCTCTCTTCCATCTCTTGTATTCTGTTGGTGATGCTTGTATCTATGACTCCCAATGTTTTTCCTTGGCTTCCCAACTTCAGGGTTGTCTCCCTTTGTGACTTCTTCATTTTTTTCTATTTCTGTTTTCAATTACTTCATCTGTTTGGTTGTGCTTTCCTATAGCTTTTTAAGTGACTTTTGTGTGTTTTGTTTCACCTTTAAGGGCTTCAACCTGTTTGCGTGTGTTCTCCTGGCTTTCTTGTACTTCTTTAATTGGGTTATTTATGCCCTTCTTGAGGACCTCCATTATCATCATGAAGTATAATTTTAAGTCTAAATCTTGTTTTTCTGGTGAGTTGGTATATCCACTATTTGCTGTGGGAGACCTGGGTTCTGATGTTGACAGGTTGTCTTGGTTTTAGTTTCTTAGATTCTTGAGCTTGCCTCTTGCCATCTTGTTATCAGTGATTTTAGGTGATCTTGTTGTCTCTGACTGGAGCTTGTCTCTCCTATGGGTCTGTGGGCCCATAGTCTCCGGAGGGAGATTGCTACTGGGTGTTCAGCTCCCTGGGTAGGCTGTGAGTTCTGATGGCAGTGCCCAGTTCTGATGTAACTGGACTAGCTCTGTCCTTGGACTGGAAGTATCTGTTCCCAGGCAGTACAGCTACCTGTGCCCTCCAAATCTCACCTCTAATGCCTTGCTAGTATTGGATTATTTTTTTTCTTTAGCCATACAAGCTTGTTTTAACACTTTTCTCTGTAGTCTCCCTTCTGAAATATTATTATTGTGAGATTGTTATATATTTTGCTGTTAAGTTCTAATTCCAAGTTAAAGCATCATCTTATCAAGAGCCTTTGTCATAACCCCTTATATAATTTTCCCCACCACTTCCTGTCCTTGCTTTGCTTTTATTTATACCAGATGGATAAAACAAAGGGATGCCACTCTCAAAGTGATTTTCTTAAGAAAAATCACTGTCTAGAAGACAGGGATGGTTAACTCACGTCTTCTCAAGTTCATTTTGTTTTTCAGGACCAGCTTAGCTGTCTGAGGCTCTTTAACCAGCAGATGAGTAATGTGTTAATAAAGAATTTCTTTTATAGGCAGTGCTTCCATGAACTTATAGAACTCCATCAACTCCAAATGCATGTCTGGTCTCTCCCTAACATCACATCTTTATTTTCATTTCCTAAGTTTTATTTCCCAATAAACCTTCCTCATACTAACCTCATTTTAGTATATACTTCCTAGGGAACTCAAATGAAAAAAAAAATAGATCCCATTTTATTTAATTGCCTGTCTTTCTCCATAGAATAAAAGTTCTGTGAAAACAGCTAATTTTTTATTTTTTAACAATTAAACTAACAATGTTTTCTGTACTGTCCAGCTTTCTGTTGCTATGGCAAAATTTCTGAGATAATTAGTAAAGGACAAAGCTTGCGCTGCCTCTCAATTTCTGAGGTTTCCTGGTCACCTTGTCCTATCACTGTGGCCTCGTGCTTACATAGTAATAGTATATAACTGTGAAGACCTGTTCACCCAATGGTACCCTGAAAATGAGAAATAGAAAGCATTTCTTCAAAACCAATACCCAGACAACCCAGTCTTCCCCTGAGGCCACTTAAGGTTCGGCCTGCTCCCAGTAGCAATGTGGGCTAGCATCCAACCCTTTGGCACATAAGCCTTGAGGAATACTGACCCAGTCAGACTGCCAAAAATAGTCTTTTAATAAAGGAGATAATAAATACTTACTGCGACTAAACACACTGTGACTCTGAATAAATAAAACATTGGATGCATAAAACAGCATCAAAGCATCAGAATATCATGGGACAGAAGCTATTCATCCTCATTATATACTGGTATCAAGGATTTTTTTCTTGGTTATATATTTTTTTCAAAAGTGTACTGCATTTTTTAGTCTCAGCATTGCACATAAAATTGTTAATAAACTGGCTTGTTTTACTGAACAAGCATTTCATATTTGTCAGAATACTTGTCATAAAATTTGTATGGTGCTTGTTTCATTAGATAAATACATAATCTTTGTTAAATTATTGGTATTTTTAAATCTCTTTTTAAAAATTATTTTTATCTCTTACAATACACTCCAACAGTAGTTTCCATTACCCCCACGCTGCCCAGTTGCACCAGAAACATCTTCCTTCTTCCCCAGATACATTCCTACTTCATTTTCTTTCTGAAAAGAGCAGGTTCCAGGAATATCAACCAAGCACAGCATAGCAAGATGCAATGAGAATAGGCATAAACCCTTGTATCAGGGTTGGGAGAGATTACAGATATTTTTTTTTAAAGTCTTGTTAAGTGTTAAATGAATGTGTACCAAAAATATGCTATGATATCAAAATTCTTTTAGTAGAGACAACAGTAGGTGTAGTATCTCTAATAGTGTCAAGTGAAGGCCAAGGACTATTGGCACAGGGGACACAGTTTAGTCAGTAAAGTGTTTGTTTTACAAACAGGAGGACCTGTCCTCAGGTCCAGTCAGTCTGAGGAGTGTCCTGAGAACGGCCATAATAGGGGTGGCACGGATTCAGTAATGACTCAGAGTCAGCAGTGGATTCAAGCTGTCAGTTCAAGTGCTCCCTCTTTTCCAAAAAATTCTCATCATCCTTCCTTCCCCTTCCAGCCTTCCTTTCCTCCTTCTCCCTCTCATCCTTTTATGTTCTTCCTTCTGATTCTTTTGCCTCCTCTCAACCAGAAATCCTGAACCCAGTTTTTTATTTTCTAAAGCTACAGCATCAAGACTTTACTCATTATTAATTATAGTTTTAGAAATCCTTAAATGTATACAGATTTTGTAAACCCCAGATCACTAGTCCCAACTCCTGCTTCCTTAAAACAGAAACCAAACACAAAGCCAAAGTACATTTCCTTATAGGTTTTACACAACCTATTCTTCATGGGTAGCTGGGTGGTTTCCTGGTACAGCAGACAGCAATCTTTAGTACCCACTTTCATGTAAAAACATAAAGGTGACAAAATACTAAGGTTAAAATAATTTCTTGTAAAGTTTCAAATTTTTATGCAAGCAAAGCACCTAGCTCTCTCTAATCCCTCTTTAATCCTTCAAGTAGTTAAGAGAACAAAGTACTAATTTTTTATATGCTTATACATCATCTTTTAATTCTCTAATCTTTGGTTCCTCATCCTAGCAGTTCCATGGCCTTTTATACTCTTCTTCTAATACTGTTTGTTTCAAGATTATATATAAGCCTTCCTCCCATAAGATAAACTCATCATTTGCTTGTTTTCTATAGATTCCTTCTTTTCCTATCCATTCCTTTTCTTCTTGAGACCACTTAAACTTTCTATTCTTGATGTCTTCAAGTTCACCCTGCCTAATTAATGCAGTAATCACTACTGGACTGGGGGAGGGTGTCTCCACATAATTCCAAATTCAAAGGCAAGTATGGCAATAAACTATTTCTACAAAGAACCACGTAGGCTTTGTAGGCTTTGGCCTCTGAGGTTATGTTGTCTAGATCCATTTCTATGGCTCCAGACATCAAGCAAAAGGCCTCTTCCTCATCATCCACAGCCTCATGACCACCTCCATTCCACATTCTGAGGACTGTATTGGTTTCTTTTATTATGGAGTGAATACCTCTGAGTAATGAGAGAAGTTCATTCTCCCCCAAATTTAGTGATGAGAGATTGAAAGTAAAACAGAAGAGATAGAAGATCACTTTCAGGGCAACAGCAACCATGAGCACACACAGGGATCAATGACCTAGTGATGCTCAAGGGCAAGAACTGTGTCACAACTTACCTTAAACAGCTATGCCAGACCCTGCAGACCTGGTGGCATATGTCTCTAATTTCAATGTTGTAGACCCAGATGAGGAGGATCTGTGAGAATCTCTGGCCAGTCAACTTTCCACATGGCTAGTTGAAGACCAGTGAGAAACTCTGCCTCCAAAAACTAAGGATGTGTATGTAGTTGATGAAGAATGACACTTAAGTTTGATCTCCAGATTTTATAATCATGCACACATACATGTACATGCACACATGCACACACACACTAGTGATAATCATAATATGTTTTTATATATGCTGTTAAGCTTATTTACAATATTTTGCTGAAAGGAATGAAAAAGAGACTAGAAGAAGATCTCTCATCTTGAATGGCCCTTATAGGCAAAACACAAGTTAAAGGCAGACTAAGAATATTATATGGCCTTTAGAATTGTTGTTACCGACGCAGAGCAGAGCCTGGCCCAACCACAAGCTGGAAAGGCGGCTCGTACAGGCTGAGCTACTGTGACCTGGAACAGATCTGTGGAACTTCTGTTCCCACCCGGAGAGGACTTCAGGATGCAGAGCAGAGCCTGGCCCAACCACCAGCCGGAAAGGCGGCTCGTACAGGCTGAGCAACTGTGACCGGGAACAGATCTTAGGAACTTCTGTTCCCACCCGGAGAGGACTTCAGGACACAGAGCAGAGCCTGGCCCAACCACCAGCCGGAAAGGCGGCTCGTACAGGCTGAGCTACTGTGACCTGGAACAGATCTTAGGAACTTCTGTTCCCACCCGGAGACGACTTCAGGACACAGAGCAGGGCCTGGCCCAACAGCCAGCCGGAAAGGTGGCTCGGAGAGGCTGAGCATCTGTGACCAGGAACAGATCTTAGGAACGTCTGTTCCCACCCGGGGGCGACTTCAGGACGCAGAGCAGAGCCTGTCCCAGCTGCCACCCGGAACCTGGGCTGCTGGGGAGTAGAAAGATCTCTGAGGAGTGCACACGGAAAGTGTACCAGGGACACAGACCAGATACAAGGGAAAGGCAAGAACATATCACTGACAACAAAATGGCAAGAGGAAAGAGAAAGAGTATATCCCAAGGAAACCAAGACAATCTAGCAACACCAGAACCCAGCTCTCCGATAGTAGCTAACATAGGAATTCCAAACACTCCAGAGAAAGAAGACACAGACCTGAAAACATGCCTCAAGACGCTGATAGAGTTACTTAAACAAGAAAGGGAGGAAAAGCAAAAAGATTCAGAAGCTTTTAAAGAAGAAACAAGAAAAACACTCAAAGAACTCAAAGAACGAGACGAAAACAGAACCAAAGAAATAAAGGAATGGAAGAGGGAAATTAAAACAGAAATTGACACAATAAAGAAAGCGCTAAAAGAGATAACCCTAGAGTCAGAACACCAAAAAAAGAAATCAGGAGTCACAGAAGCAAGCATTTCCAACAGATTACAAGAGATCGAGGAGAGAATCTCGGGGGCAGAAGACAACATTGCAAACATAGACAAAACAGCCAGAGAAGATGCAAAAAACAAAAAGCTCCTAACCCAAAATGTCCAGGAAATACAAGACACAATGAGAAGACCGAACCTAAGGATAATAGGAATAGAAGAGGGAGAAGAGTATCAACTAAGAGGCACAGTAAATATCTTCAACAAAATCATAGAAGAAAACTTCCCTACCCTCAAGAATGAGATGACCACGAGCATAAAAGAAGCCTTCAGAACTCCAAATAGGTTGGACCAGAAAAGAAATACCTCCCGACACATAATAGTAAAAACATCAAGTGCCCAAAGTAAAGAAAGAATACTAAAAGCAGTAAGGGAAAAAGGTCAGGTAACATATAAAGGCAGACCAATCAGACTCACACCCGATTTCTCAACAGAGACTATGAAAGCTAGAAGAGCCTGGACAGACATCATGCACTCCTTAAGAGAGCACAAGTGCCAGCCCAAGCTGCTATACCCAGCAAAACTATCAATCACCATCGATGGAGAGACAAAGATATTTCAAGACAAATCAAAATTCACACAATATCTGACCACAAACCCAGCACTACAACGAATTATAGGTGGAAAACCCAATACAAGGAGGGAAAATACAGCCTAGTAAAAACAAGAAAACTCCTAAACAAGAAAACTAAAGAAAAAAACACAGACACAACTCAACCCAAAAAAGCAAAAATGGCAGGAAACAGAAACAATTATTCCTTGATATCTATTAACATAAATGGTCTCAACTCCCCAATAAAGAGACATAGACTATCAGACTGGATACATAAACAAAATCCAGCCTTTTGCTGCATACAGGAAACTCATCTCAGAGACAGAGACAGACACTATCTCAGAGTAAAAGGGTGGGAAAAAAACTTCCAAGCAAACAGCTCCAAGAAGAAAGCTGGAGTGGCTATTCTAATATCGAATAAAGTAAATTTCCAACCAAAAGTTATCAAAAAAGATAAAGAAGGACACTTTTTACTCATTACCGGGGAAATCTGTCAGGAGGAACTCTCAATCCTTAACATATATGCTCCAAATAAAAAATCACCCACATTCATAAAAGAAACTCTACTAAAGCTCAAAAAATACATTTCACCCCACACAATAATAGTGGGAGACTTTAACACCCCACTCTCACCAATGGACAGATCAGGGAAACAGAAACTGAACAAGGACACTGCAAAACTAGCAGAAACTTTGAACCAACTAGAATTAATAGATATATACAGAACATACTATCCTAAAGTAAAAGAATACACCTTCTTCTCACCACCCCATGGCACCTTCTCGAAAATTGACCACATAATTGGACACAGAACGAGCCTTCATCGATATAAGAAGATTGAAATACTACCATGCATCCTCTCAGATCACCATGGTATATGGCTGGTCTTTAACAACAACAAAGACAACAAAATGCCCACATACACATGGAAACTAAACAACACTCTGTTAAAGGATAGCGGGGTCAAAGAAGAAATAAAGAAAGAAATTAAGGATTTTCTAGAATTCAACGAAAACGAAAACACAACATACCCAAACCTATGGGATGCAATGAAAGCAGTATTGAGAGGAAAACTCATTGCCCTAAGTGCTTCCAAGAAGAAACTGGAGAGAGCTCACATCAGCAACCTGACAGCACAGCTAAAAGCACTAGAACAAAAGGAAGCAGATATACCCAAAAAGAGTAGACAGCAAGAAATAATCAAAATTAGGGCAGAAATAGACCAAATAGAAACAAAAAAAATCATTGAAAAAATCAACAAAACAAAGAGTTGGTTCTTTGAGAAAATCAACAAGATTGATAAACCCCTAGCCAGACTAACTAAAGGGCAAAGAGAGAGTATCCAAATTAACAAAATCAGAAAGGAAAGTGGTGACATAACAACTGAAACTAAGGAAATTCAAGAAATCATCAGATCCTACTACAAAAACTTATACTCCACAAAATTGGAAAATCTGGAGGAAATGGACGAATTCCTAGACAGATACAAGGTCCCAAAGTTGAACCAGGACCAAGTAAACCATCTAAATAACCCTATAACACCTAAAGAAATAGAAGAAGTCATCAAAAGCCTCCCAACCAAAAAAAGCCCAGGTCCAGACGGGTTCAGTGCAGAATTTTATCAGACATTTATTGGGGATATAACACCAATATTCGCCAAACTATTCCAAAAGATAGAATCAGATGGAATATTACCCAACTCATTTTTTGAGGCTACAATAACCCTCGTACCTAAGCCACACAAAGACCCTACAAGGAAAGAGAACTTCAGACCAATCTCACTTATGAACATTGATGCAAACATACTCAACAAAATCCTTACAAACTGAATCCAAGAACACATCAAAACCATCATTCATCATGACCAAGTAGGCTTCATCCCTGGGATGCAGGGATGGTTTAACATAAGGAAATCCATCAATGTAATCCACCATATAAACAAACTTAAAGACCAAAATCACATGGTCATCTCACTAGATGCTGAGAAAGCATTCGACAAAATCCAACACCCCTTCATGTTAAAAGTCCTGGAAAGAACAGGAATCCAAGGCCCATATTTAAACATAATAAAAGCAATATACAGCAAACCAACAGCCAACATCAAACTTATTGGCGAGAAACTTGAAGCAATCCCACTAAAATCAGGGACTCGACAAGGCTGCCCACTCTCTCCCTACCTATTCAACATAGTACTGGAAGTCCTGGCTGGAGCAATTAGACAGCAAAAGGAGATCAAAGAGATACAAATCGGAAAGGAAGAGATAAAAACATCACTTTTTGCCGATGACATGATAGTGTACTTGAGTGACCCCAAAAATTCCACCACAGAACTCCTACAGCTGATAAACAAGTTCAGCAAAGTGGCCGGATACAAAATTAACTCAAATAAATCAGTAGCCTTCCTATACTCAAAGGACAAACATGTGGAGAAAGAAATTAGGGAAAAGGTACCCTTCACAATAGTTACAAAAATTATGAAATACCTTGGTGTGACTCTAACTAAGGAAGTAAAGGACCTGTATGACAAGAACTTCAAACCTCTAGAGAAAGAAATTGAGGAGGATCTCAGAAAATGGAAAGATCTCCCATGCTCATGGATTGGAAAGATCAACATCTTAAAAATGGCCATCCTACCAAAAGCAATCTACAGATTCAATGCAATCCCCATCAAAATTCTAACCCAGTTATTCATGGAATTGGAAAGATCAATGTGCAATTTCATATGGAATAACAAAAGACCTAGAATAGCGAAATCCATCCTCAACAACAAAAAAACATCTGCAGGAATCACTATCCCTGACTTCAAGCTATATTACAAGGCAATTGTGCTGAAAACTGCATGGTACTGGTAAAGAAATAGACAAGTGGATCAATGGAATAGAATAGAAGATCCAGAAATGAGCCCTCATGTATATGGTCACCTGATTTTTGACAAAGGAGCAGTAAACATTCAATGGAAAAAGGACAGCCTATTCAACAAATGGTGCTGGTCCAACTGGCACTCAACATGCAAAAGAATGAAAATAGACCCGTTCTTATCTCCTTGTACAAAGCTCAAGTGTAAGTGGATTAAAGATCTCCACATTAAACCAGATACACTGGAACTATTAGATGAGAAAGTAGGGAAAACCTTAGAACACATAGGCACAGGAGAAAATTTCCTGAACAAAACACCAATGGCTCAAGCTCTAAGGTCAAAGATTAACAAATGGGACTTAATGAGATTGCAAAGTTTCTGTAAGGCTAAGGACATCGTCAAGAAAACAAAACGGCAACCAACAGAATGGGAAAAGATCTTTACCAACACCACATCAGATAGAGGCCTAATATCCAAGGTGTACAAGGAACTCAAAAAGCTAGACACAAGAGAATCAAATAACCCTATTAAAAAATGAGGTACAGAGCTAAACAAATCATTTTCAGTTGAGGAACACCGAATGGCTGAGAAACATCTGAGGAAGTGTTCGACATCCTTAGCCATCAGGGAAATGCAAATCAAAACAACCCTAAGATTCCACCTCACACCAGTCAGATTGGCTAAGATCCAAAACTCAGATGACAGCAGATGCTGGCGAGGCTGCGGAGAAATAGAAACACTTCTTCACTGTTGGTGGGGTTGCAAGCTAATACAGCCACTCTGGAAATCTGTCTGGCGATACCTCAGAAAATTGGATATAGTACTACCTGAAGACCCAGCTATTCCACTTCTGGGCATATACCCCAGAGACACTTTAATACACACAAAGATATATGCACCACAATGTTCATAGCGGCTCTATTTATAATAGCCAGAAGCTGGAAGGAACCCAGATGTCCTTCAGAAGATGAATGGATACAAAAATTGTGGTACATATACACAATGGAATTCTACTCAGCCACCAGAAACAATGACTTAACCAAATTCTTAAGAAAATGGCTGCATCTAGAGAATATCATCCTGAGTGAGATAACCCAGTCACAAAAGAACAGACATAATATGCAGTCACTGATAGTGGGATGCTAACCTCAGAGGCTTGCACTCCCCCAGAAACAACTCACAGACTGTATGAAGTCCAAGAAATAAAGAAAACAAAAACTATACATATATTCACAAAACAAGAAGACTTTGACTATTTCCATGTTGCGTTTTGTTTTGCATGTACTTTATGCTTATTGCAACTAGTACGTTTTCAATGCATACTGTCAAGCCCTTGAAAATATCAAGTACTGACTAAAAAACATATTCACATGGTTTTATGTAAAATTTATTTTAATGTCTGAAAAAACAGTACTGACAAAAATGTATAATTTTAAGCAAAAAAGGTTTGAAATCTTTAAAAAAAATAATAAGCTGTTAGTCTTTTGTGTAGATGGAAATATCTCAAGAAACACTTCTTGTTATGATTAATAATTTGAGTCTTATTTGTAACAGATAAGAGACCAATGTATTTTCCATGTATTTTCATGTTAAAAAAAAATAAATCTTGTTTTGAAGACAAAAAAAAAAAAAAAAAAAAGAATTGTTGTTACCAGTAATTGCTCATTAAAATTATTTTCAAATAGATATGTGGATTTAGAAGTATTTTCTTAGTTTTATGCATAGATACTAAAAGTACTAATATGAGGTTGTAAATAAATTGTACATAGTTCATGTCAATATAATTTGAAATACATGGTGAATGACACTTTAATTTACTTAGTTATTATATAGTAGCAACAGCCCTTCTCTCTAAGAGAATAATGGGCTCAAAAATTAACAAATACAATAAATTAATAATATATTACGGCTGTATGCTATATAAACCTGATTTGAAAAAGCATAAGCCAATCTTACTTCCTAGTCCTTGATACGTTTAAGTAGAAACTTCTAGACTTGTAACACAACAGAGTAAACCTGTGGGGAACCCTTATGTGTTTAGTATTTAGTACCATAGACTAAAATCCAATCTCAATTACATTGTTAATCACTCGGGTGTTCAAGTGCTTCAATTAATTTATTGACCTATTTGCAGCAAGTCTTCATAAAAACCTTCGTCTTAACTTGAAGTATTATTTTAAGTACTACATTAAATGTATGCCTTTTGAGTATCTTAATCCTGCATATTATAGAACGTAGTGAACACACTCATAATCTTAGTCAAGATTATGTCAGACAAAAGCATACAAATATGTTCCAAAATGTCATGTATTTAAGGTGCCAGAGTTTATTTCTTACTCATGTCAGAGTGGTTGTTCCTCATACAATCATCCAAGACCAAGTTTTGTTCCATCTTCTAGCTTAGTCATTCTGCATAAGCTTATGTTGATACTAAGAAGTAAAGATGGTACAAGTAGACAGACCACTCAGGGAAGCCATGGATAGTAATGACACATTCTATTTAATTCACATAGGTGACCACTTATCACTTTAACCACATAGTCCAAAGACATCCATTGTCATAATCACTTTTACATAAAAGGAAAGGATGGATATTTTAAAGGAAAGTTAACATTTCTCCCACATTTAAACAACACTGAAACTTATAAGAATGATATAAAAAATAAACCACCCCTTATGACAACCCTCTCAAAGATAACTACAGTGACCGTTTGATGCATAGTCCTCTGTTGCATTGCAGTACTTTGTTTAACTATGCTTAAGCGATTCTTGAGTGTGCCTAACACTTCTAGATATAACTACAAAGATTCAAAGTTTATAAGTTGGCCTCATTTCCTTCTTCCTCAATGCACAACTGCCACATGATCTTTTTCTTTGTTACTAGAAGATTCCTATTTGCTTAGCAGTTTTCTCTACTAAAACATCTCAAATCTGTAGCAGGATAAGAACGTTCATATTCTTCACACTCTACCTCCAGGGATCTCATCACAGAAGCCTTTCTTCAATATTTATTTATCATGAATTTTTTTCATTGTGGTAAATGAAATACTGAAATTAAAGCATAGTTTTCCTCCAAGGTCTAGCAATGGGCTTTCTACAGAATAGCTCTATCTAATAAGTATTCCTTGTTTTCTAAATTTTCTATCTGGTTTTTATCTCTACTAGATTTTAAACTTTTTTTCTCACTAGTAGTTAATATAATATTTTAAGAATAAATTATAGGAAAAAGATCTTCTAGAGGGATCACATCTTAAGGTCTATTTTTTAAAGAGTATGGGGCCTTATATTTCCTGCCTACCACCATTTGTCCAATGAAAACAAAGCACATTTCTTGGAGTCTATCTATGGTCAATGAAGGAACTAAAAAATTATTACTGCTATATTTACAGATCATATACCTCTGTCCCAGTAACTGTGTCAGGAATCTGGGGAGGGGTTGGTTTTGTTTGTCTGTGCTTATTCTCGTTTTCCGTTGTGGTAGTTATTTCATTTTACAGTTTACAGTCAGTCTATCATAAAGAGAAGTCAGGATACTAACTCATGGCAGAAACCTAGGTGCAGGAAATGAAGCTTAAGCTGTGAAAGAATACCACTAACTGATGTTATGATCTCATGAGTTAATTATAAAGGAATTTTAATTCAACAAAATGGCTGCTCTTGCAATGGAGCACAACCAAGGACCTTCTAGGTCTATATTATCTAGCCAGAATTTAGACATGTCCTGGACTACAGTGTGATCTAGCTGGAATACAGACATGCCCTTAATACACACCTTTGATCTATAGCCATAAAGGGAAGATTCGTTTGTAGAAGGAAGTACCCACATTTGAAAGTAAATATAATTGAAAGACAAATTGATGAGTCCAGAGACAGATTTGACAAAATGAGGCAGAAATAGAATATGCTCAACCTCCATGGGAACAGCACAGGAAAGACCATCTCCTTAAGAACAAACAGACAGACAGACAAAGACAAAGAGGCAGTTTTACCTTTTACTGGGACAGTTTTACAGAGACTGGTTGCAAAGTGAACAAGCTAGACACCAGCAAAGACAGGATAACCCAGAGAATTGGAAAGAGACATAAGAGTGGAATATGTTGCCAAAGTTAGTATAAGGCCGAATAGAGAAATTAAGGCAAAAGCAGACCCCAGTGAAGGTGTTAAAGAAAAAACTGAAGGAGCTGAAACGGGTTGCAACCTCATGGGAAGAACATTATCAACCAACCAAACCCCCTACAACTCCCATGAACTAAAACACCAACCATTGAGCACACATTGAGAGACCTATGGTTCCAGCTGCATATGTAGCTAAAGATGGCAATGTCTGGCATCAGTGTGAGAAAAGGCCTTTGGTCGATGGAGGGCACATTTTCCCAATGTTGGGGAATGCCAAGGCAATGGGTTGGTAAGGGTGATTAGGAGCATGTGCACTTTCATGAGAACAAGTGGAGGCAGAGGGGGGAATAGGAGCAGGGTGGGGGAAGGGGATAACATTTCAAATGTAAATACAGAGAGTATCTAATAAAAAAAGAAAAATATGAAGTAATAAAGGCAGTACTAAATATGAAAACTTTAAAAGGAATATATTGGAATAAAAAATATGGCAGAACACTGCCTGGTCTTCCAGAGCATGTAGCTTCAATTCCCAGCACCAATGTAAGAGGCTACAACTATATTTAATGCCAGTTGCAGAGGACTTGACACCCTCCTCTGGTCTCATTGGGCACCAGGCACATGTGTGATCCACAGATGTACATACAGGCAAATTTTTTAAGAGGCAGAATCTGAGAGAAGCCAGAAAAAAAAACAACCAACTTGGAAGATACAGAGGTTAGAAGCTTCCATGCCTAGGCCTAGGAATAAGTACAGCAGAGATTAGATTGTACAGAGACTAGAAGGTTCCGAGCCTAGGCTGAAGATAGGAGATTAAGAACAGAGAAAGGAATGCTCTGGGCTAAGCCTAATCCATGTATTTACACAGCTAAGGTCTAGCTCTCATCTCCTCACTTCATCTGAGGAAATAAAGTGACATTTACAGTTAATCATTAACACATAAACAATAGAGAGTGGAATAAGAACATTTTTTATAGGGACTGCATCTTAAACAAGTAAAGTAAGTAAAAATGCTGAATCATTAAGGAGACTGTAGAAATGCAGAAGCAACAGTTAGTGTGAGAAGGCAGATACATTGCCTATTGAAAAGGACCATGGAAAGGGAGATGCTGGGAAAGCTCTCAAGGAGTTCACCTCTGAACGATTATATCCAGGTAACCTGTGATGGACCCAGAGCATGGGTGAACCATCCAGAAGCTAGTCCCACTGCAACAAAGCCCAGCTGGAAGCCACAGCATCTGCATACATTTTGTCTAAGTTTGAAGATGGTACTACTCAGAAAAGACAAACGGCAAGAACCTAAACCATAGTAGAAGAGGAACATGGTAGGGCCAGGAGGCAGAGAATGTAGCAGTACCCAGCAGGCACCTCTATAGCTTTCATTTCCAAATTCCTCTTTTGGCAAACTCTAACTAAAATCATACGTAAACCAGATTGGAAGAGCACGATCAAACGCTGAAAAATCGAAGTTCTTGCCCTAATCTACTTCTAGTATAGCTGACCTCATTCCTACAGCTTAACCTAGGAGTCTTTCTAAACTATAAGCCAAATCTTGATTCATCTCTTCTTAGAGCTTTCACACTTGTTCCCATTACACCTCAAAAAAAGAAATCATGTTCTTTACTAAAATTCACAAAGGATATTGTCTGCTCCTGAGTCTTCCCCACACCTCTGCTTTGATTAACTCATAACCCCTACACTCCCTGGCCATATACACCCCACCAACGTTGGCCTTCTTTGTATCTTCATACCAAGTATATTTGTCACTTACAAATGTTGCTTTTTTATTTGAACCTGCTCTTTTCTGATGCTTCTCATCTTGGAAATTTTGGTGTCTCCTAGACCCAGCCAGTTCTAATGTGCTACAGTTAGTGCCACGAGCTTCTGTATTCATAAAAATTGGATAGCATTTACTTAAATTCCTGGATGCTTATTTCCAATAGTATAAACTCAATGAAATCAGAGATCATGTGACCTACTTTTCTAGCTTAACAGAGCTTTACACGGTAAACATTTATCAAATACATGAAAACATCAGCCCCTCTTGAACAAAAACTAAAGATAAAACAGTGTAAAACATTCTGGTGGTAGAGGGAAGGGGATGGTAGAGAACATGATAATGATCACTTTCCCCTGAAATATCATATGCTGCTGTGAATTCAGTCAGTGAATGTTCATTAAGTTGCTACGGACTGTCGAGAAACATGCAAAAAGTTTGGCAAGCTCCTAACATCCAGGGGTGTGACACTTAGAAATGGAGACAACTGTACACGTAGGAAGCTAAGTGGTCAGTGGTAGGTGTCTGTCAGACAATGGTTGTCCCAAGGAAAATGAGAACTCTTGAAAGACTCAGCTGTGTTTATTTCTTAGGACTACTACTGAAAACATTTCCTATCACCATAAACTACATTTCTAAAATGCCCATGTGTACTTGAATGTGTGATCAATAAACAAAATTGTAAGAACATCTAAAATAGCTGTTAACCAATTTTTAAAAGTGAAGTGAAAAAATATAAATGATTTTGTAAAAAAATATATATATATTGGGTAGAGGAAAAAGTCTAGTGTCTTGAGCAGAGGCAAACGTACCTGCTTGTAATATTCACATTTGTGGAATGACTTGAAAAGTACTCGTGTTGTCATTTTAGAAAAAGAAATTCATTACCCATTTCTAGTTCCAAAGATTTGCACCACCTGAGCCATTTTTCAAAGCTATTAAAATTCTTCCTCTGATGTAACCCGTTTTAGTCAGAAACTCTGAGTTGAACCTACACAATGCAATACAAAAATACTGATTTCACTTTTTTCTTGAAGCACTGTGTGAATGGGATTCACAAATTCATTTATTCTTGTCAGAAGCATTGTGAGGCCAGAAGCTGTGAGAAATCCTGTACTAGGGAAAAGGTCACAGAAAAGGCAGGTGTTAAGGACACAGATGTTGCCTGCTTTTGAAAATACCCAACCGAAACGTCAACCAATAGGAAATGTATTTAATTATGTTTAAAAGAAATGGCAGGGAGGGTCAGATTTAAGAAAAATCTACCAGCAAATGACAACTCTCTATTCTTCCTTCACTGCCTCCTCAACCCACAGCCACACACACACACACACACACACACACACACAAACACACACACACACACACAAAACCTCTGTAAGATGTAGTCTCACATACACACAAATAAAACCGCTGCAAGATATAGTCTCAAGTCATTCTATATGTTCATATCATCATGGTAACCTACAGCTCCAGTTACTTTATATCTGAAGAGAAGTATGAACCTTCCTTTACAGAGAAAAGAATGCATGTAGACCACACATAGTGGGAGAGAATATGGCTCAAAAAGAAAAGATTCATTTACTGAGATGTGCAAACTGGATATTGCAGGCATGAAACACTTGAACAGCAAAACCTCATTGACCCTTTTATTATAAGGAGACACACACAATTTTAACCCCAGCTAGTAAAACTGAAAGTGTTTTTGATATGTTGAGAAGGTTTATAAAAAAACAAAATAAAACAAAAACTTAGTAACAGGATACTTTTCCTAGACACATACAAAGAAAGTTGTTTGTCTTTGTTAAAACCAAAGTGGATGACATTTCACTTTCCCTTCAGTGGAAGTTCAAAAACTTTTGTAGTGTATTTGTGTGTGTGTGTGTGTGTGTGTGTGTGTGTGTGTGTGTGTGTGTGTGTCTGTGTGTGTGCACTTGAATACGCACTGACGTCTGTGTGTCTGTGTGTCTCTGTGTGGGTATCTCGGTGTGTGTGTGGGTGTACATGTGTGTAAAGTGTGTGGGAAGTGGGTGCACGCACACAAGTGCTCACATGTATGGGGGCCATCAGTAAGTCTTTGGTATTATTCTTTGGGAGCCATAAATATTATTTTATGGGACAGGATCTCTCCCTTGACCTTGGGATTACTGAATAGGCTACCCTAGTGGGTCAGGTGGTCTCACCGGGCTCTACCTCTCTAGCACTGGGGTTATACACATGAACCACTATGTCGAGCTTATTACCTGGGTGCTAAGAATCAAACTCAGATATGCATGCTTGACATATACATACCATTTCTTCATTATTTTTTTTTTTTACCGACAAAGAAACTGGAAAAACAAACATGCTCATCAAGTTTTCCCAGGGCATGCTGCGAGTCTATGTCACCCACAGAACTCATAAAGACAGACTGGCTCCAGAATCTGTGCTGTCACCTCCTGTATGAGATCAAACTGCATTATCTGCACATAGGATCAAATATCCCGAAGTGGCTGCTGCTGCTGCATGAGTCACCCATCAATCTGCAACACATGACTTACAATAACAGCATTTATCATGTCAGAATCCCAGGGACCTGGACTGAAGAGTAGCATCATTCTGCCCCACTCAGGTTTCTTATGAGAGTGTGATTAGCATGTAAACTGCAATTTGGGTCATTAGAACTGACTTGGACTGAGAACTATACTTCTGAAATGATCCACTACTGATTGTTGACGCAACGCCTTAGTTCCCTGTTACTAGGGTGTCTGGATAAGACTCTTTTTTTTCAACTTGTTGTTAATTGGATATCCTCTGCATTTACATTTTAGATGTTATCCCATTCCCGAATTCCATCCCCCCTCCCCCTCATTGCCTCCACAAAGGTACTCTATCTCCCAACCATCCTCTCCCACCTCAGCACCTTGCTGTGCCCCCCACACTGGGAAAACAAGCCTTCCCTGGACCAAAGGCTTCTCCTCTCATTAATGTCAGTAAATGCTATCCTCTCCTGCATATGCACCAGGGGCCATGGGTCTCTCCATGTGAACTCATTGGTTGGTGTTTTAGTCCCTGGGGGCTGTAGTGGGTTTGGCTAGTTGATAATTTAGTTCTTCCCATGGGGTTGCAGGCACTTTCAGTGCCTTCAGTCCTTTCTCTAGCTACTTCACTGGGGTCCTCGTGTTCAGTTCAATGGTTAACTGCAAGCATCCTCATCTGTATCATATGGCTCTGGCAGAGCCTCTGAAGAGGCATCCATATCAGGTTTCTGCCATTAAGCACTACTTGGCATCAGCAATACTGCTTGGGTTTATTGGGCACATATGGGGTATATCCCCAGGTGAGGCAGTCTCTGGATGATCTGTTCTCCAATCCCTGCTCCTCTATTTGACCTTGTGTTTCCTCCCCTTTTTTGTTCTTCCTTCTTAGAAGGACTGAGGCATCCACATTCTGGCCTTCCTTCTCTTTGAACCTCATAATTTCTGTGAACTATTTCTTGGTATTCCAAGCTTTTTTGGCTAGTATCTGCATATAAGTGAGTACACATCCTGAGTGTTCTTTTGTGACTGGGTTACCTCACTCAGAATGATAGCTTTAAGTTCCATTCATTTGCCAAGGAATTTCATGAAGTCGTTGATTTTAATAGCTGAGTAGTACTCCATTGTGTAAATGTACCACATTTTCTGTATCCATTCCTCTACTGAAGGACATCTGGGTTCTTTCCAGCTTCTGGCTATTATATATAAGGCTGCTATGAACATTGTTGAGCATGTGTCCTTATTAGCTGTCAGAGCTTCTTTTGGGTGTATGCCCAGGACTGGTATATCTGGGTCCTCAGGTAGTACTATGTCCAATTTAATAAGGAACCTCCAGACTGATTTACAGAGGGGTTGTATGAGCTTCCAGCCCTCTAACATTGGAGGAGTGTTCCTCTTTCTCCACTGGATAAGACTCTTAATATGACCTTACAGAGCTGTGACCAGCTTTTGCTAAACCAAGACCTTCTCTGGCAAGCATTAGAAGAAGAAACATGTACTTCTGATATTTGTTGAGCACACAAAGTGCTATATATTTTGTGAACACCATGCGCAAAGGTGAGGACCACTGGGCATCAGCTGACAGACAACTACTATCGCTGTGTTTTCAGTTACCTGGCAGAAGGTGGCACGGGTATTAATGAACATGGCAGTCCCAAGAATGAGTGCCTTTTTGGATTTTATGTCCTAGAGTTTAGACCTGTTAAAACAAGTCCCAGCCTTGCCAAAAAGAATAACCATCCCTTTCCTTTACCATTCATTAACACATGCAGTTTTTTTATAAAGTCAGTCACTACTTATTAAAATCCCTACTATGATGTTAGATGGTTACGTAAGCCTATAGTCTTGTCATAATTTAAAACTGTGCGTCTACTATAGGTGCTTATGAAGCTTTATTTCCACAACATTCCTCTAAGGAACTAGAACGGAAATAATTTTCAGCCTGTGGACTCTAATGGAAATCCCTGGGAATCCCATGGGAATCCAGAGAACATGCCCATGAGAATCTAGGCATGGTTCTAATTTGAGACAGGATCTCAGAATATAACCCAAGCTTCCTTGTTAGATCTCAATGAACTTAGAGCAACTTGTCAGTTCCAGACAGTTTCCTACCCCAGTTCTCATGGTTTCTGCTTGGTGAGTTGTGATTCTTTGTGCGTGTCTTGCCTCTTGAGTTTCATGGACAATGGTTTGCCCTGTAGGTCCTTTTTTCATTATGCATCTAGGAAGAGTATCTGATGTTTTAAATTGTTCATGATGGAGTGGCAACCTCTATGCTCCTTCCAAGAATCCTTTTTATTACTCATCTAACTCTTGCTGGACGTGGACTCTGTGCATACACATGCTCAAAATTCAGCACTGGAAAGATGTTGTCATATTTGATATGAAAGTTTTTAAAATCCACTAGTACAAACTTATCACCAAAAGCAGCCTTACTACTTTAACTACTAAGCAGAAATAATTGATTATAGCCAGATTTTTCTATTCTAATTCTGCTTTAAAATATCATTTATACTGTCGTACATTATTTCTTAATTCTTTGAAATAAGTAATCTATTTGGAAGCCATCCAATATCTCACCGTGAATTAATCTCTCTCACTCTTCAATCATGCTATTTAATCAAAAATTAATTTCCTTCCAGAGTAACTTGTTAAGGATTTACTAATTTTGATTTTCTTTTCTGAAACTTAATTGAGCCCAGCAGTCAGTCGCTCTCTTCAAGTCTGTGATAACAAAGTACATTTTTTAAAACTCACACCCTCCCTAGATTTATCAATTTTTAGACCTGTGCTGTTTTTCTTTTAAAATTGCTTCTCTTTTCTACAGTCATTAAAGCAATTTAAAAAGATAAACAACTCACTGTTGGGTGATTCTTCCTGAAGTTTTGCTACTTTTTAATATGAGAATAATTTTCCATCTCTTATAATAGGCTTCTGTGCCGGTTAAAAATATGATGTGTGTCATAGTTTGAAAATGAAGCCTCAGCTTCAGTTTTATGTCTTGAAGGTTTAATGGCCCTAGATTTGGAGGGGACAGAACCTCTAAGAATTGTGTACCACCTAGAGGAAGTTGCAGGTGTACAATTTTTAATGGGTGTCTTGTCCAGGGCCACTTCTGGTCTCTGTCTTTTTACTTTCTGAAAATCATAAGGTGAGCCTCCTTATCCAGGCTCCTACCTACATGTCAGTCTGCCACTTCAGACCTAAAGAGATGGAGACAGCAAACCACGGTCTCAACCTCTGGAATTTTAAGCAAAAATAAACCTATTGCAAGCAGACACAGGTGATGCCTGAATAGAAATCTATCAACTACAACCACATATCTTTCCAAGAACGAGGGACATTCTATAAAGCCAGCATCAGGTGTGCAGAAGAGGGCTATTAGTTTTTTGCAGCCCTCACCTCTAGTATATATAGGATGAGATCTTGCCCTTAACATCCTCTCCTACTGCCAACAAATGTGGTATTTACTACACCATCCCCTAGAATTTATGGTACTGTTAGTGAAGGCAGATGCATGGCCACCCAGACTGATACTAAGTCAGACCTTATCAGATTCTAATATCCTCTAATAGCCATAAGGGCCTACTCTCGAGAGTGTAAAATCGAGCATATATCCATGACCACCTGTGATGAGCATTTGTGCCTAGTACTAGGCACTTCTACAAGTCAGTTTGATTTGAGCACAGTTGTGCCACCCAAACTTGGGAAAGTGGCAGTAGAGAAAGCTCCTTGGTTGGCTAAGTTGAGCCACCCTTGATCTTCATAGCCAGATTATGTACAGTCTGTAGAAGAAATTGATTGTCCGAGGTACCCGAATCTCTATCCACTGCTGAAAGAATCTAGGGACTCCATCAGTGAGTTCTGACGTGTATCAGAAATTTTAGATTCCACCAGATTTTGGAAGACTTCAGTGGGCCTGTAGAGACTCCTCTGAGACAGAACTCTGTGCTATCCTACCTGAGTGGGTGATGAAAGCAGTCATTCTCCTATAAGAAACACAGTTCTGGCAGCTCTGTGTGTAGGTATTGACCTTGGGGTACAGTCTAGAGGTATTCTTTCACACTCAGTTTCACTGGATGACAGACACCTGGTACTGAGTTTTAATTCTCAAGTCTGGGCTTCATTTTCTCTCTCCAACCAAAAGAAAGGATTCTTCTTCATGCTGGACAGCTTAGAGTTGAGGCGTTGAAGAATCACTTTGCTATCTTCTTTCTTAACTTTGTCTTTTATCTTTAAAAATGTTTCCATTTTATCAAAAAAATGTTTTTATACAGTTTATCCTGATTACTGTGTTCCAGTTCTCTACTATCCCAGTCCCTCCCTACCTCCCCACCTCCCCACCTTATCAAGATCCACTCCCCTCTGTCTCTCATTAGAAAAGTATATGCTTCTTAGATATAGCAACACAATTCCCTCCCCCTCAGAGATCAGAGAACCCTGTGGAAGAGGGAATGGGGAGAATGTAAAGAGCCAGAAGGGATCGAAGACACCAGGAGAACCAAGGCCCTCTAACTCTATTAAGAAACGCTCATATAGACCCATAGAAACTGAAGAAACAAGAACAGGGGCTACATCAGTCTGGCCAGATCCTCTATGCAGGTATCATTGTTTTTAGTTTAGTGTTTTTACAGGACTCCTGAGTGTGCCGACAGATGGGTCTCTGGTCCTCATGACAGCTCTTAGAGCTATTGCCCTCCTGTTGGTTTGCCCTGTCCAACTTCAATGTGATGATTTTTGTTTTATCCTCCTATATATTATTTTTCTATTTTTGTTGTTAACATTTTACTTTTATCTCTAAAAGTGCATAATACTTTTTTTAAAAAAACTAATTCCTTTGGCACTCATAGATGTTAACTCTTCTATATAAGATTTATCTTTATTCTTCAATGGGATAAGTTGTTTTCTCCTTTGGGCTTTATTGTTATTTGTTTGTTTGACTGTTTGTTTTGGTTTTTCTAGATTTTTCTTTAACTTTATTTTCTGAAATTCAAATCATGACCACTCACTTCTGGCAAGAGAACAAGATTGTGTGGTCAAACTGGAAGCCATTTAGGAGTTTCACATACAAGCCAGCAATCATACTTTTTAGTATTTACCCAAATATAAATGTGTCCATATGACTATTTGCATGCAGATATTATCAACAGCATTATGTACAGTTGCCAAAATGGGGAAGCAACCAATATACCTTCTAGTAATTGAATATGTAGTACAGCCAGAAAATAGAATATTACTCATAACTACAAGTAAATGACCTATGGAAAGACACAGAGAATTCTTGAATGCACACAAGCTGAAAGAAACTCAGAAAAGACAAGTAAAAAAAAATTCCAATAATTGAATGAGGGAACAACATGACCGCTCCAAGGTATGGTTAGGATAGGATTTTTATTGTAGATGTGAGAGAAAATATAGTCAGAGGCATCTGGAAAAGTCCAAAGCAGGGAATGAATGTAATAGACTAAACATGACCAACAGAATGAACTAAGCCATAAGTAGAGGAAGGGTGGGAGAGTAAGAGAGGAGGAGAGGGGGCAAATAAGGGACTAAGAGAGCCCAGAAGGCTGATGGGTGACATGTCAGGGTGATATAGGAATGAGAAGCTAGGGGAAGGGAAGCCACTGGGCTGGAGAAGTTTGTGTTTGGGGTACGTGGGGATGATGAGATTAGCTGAGAGAAACCATAGGTGTTGAGTGACACTGGAGGCCAGTAGGCGCTTTTGTATGCTAGTGGGAACCATAGTTAGCTATTTGCCCTTGGCTTTTTTTGGACTTTACACTAACTACATGAAATCTTGGAAAAAGCAATAACAGATAATAAGGCATCAGAGGTTTTCAGGAGTTATCAGAAGAAGATGGATGTATACATAGGACATAGAAGACTGTAGGACAGTGAATTATCCTGTGTAGTGTGATTATAGCCACAGGCTATATTGCATGGGCTCAAATTCAAAGGATGCACAGCCCAAAGAATAGTATGCTAAAGTAAACTGAACCCCATGTAATAATGGCATGGCTGTGGAGAGTCATTACTTTTCAGCTATATACCACTCCAATGGGCATGTTGATAGTAAAAGAAACTGAATGACAGAGCTCGGAGAATATAGACACTCTATACTTCATAAATTTTTCCATAAGTCAGAATTGCTCTATGAATTAAAATGCATTAATGTATAAATAGAGAACACTGGATCAAGTATCAAAGGAATTCAAGTTATTCTCTAAGTGCTTATGCATTTGGGTAACAAAATACTTGTGTAAAAAAAACAAAAAGACTGAACTATATTGAAATACAATAATTAATTAAGCTTCTTTCTAAAATAAGAACAACCTTTAGAGCATATAGTATACCTGCATAATAATGTTTTCTAAGGTAGATCTGTTGAAATTTTCATTCAAGATAAATTTTCAATCCTCTACAGTATCCAAGCTCTTACCTAACTAAGCATCATTAATATCAAATAAGGTTTAAAAAACATGTGTGTCACTATGCAGGAATATTATTGTATGTATGATGTTACTCCAAAAGAGATTATTCCAAAGAATGAAAACAAATATACAAACACCATAAATTATTCTATTAATTTTTAAAATTAATTTAATTGTAATAATTTTTAAACTTACATAAAAACCTCAAGATACATTATACTGTAAATACAGTTATTATTCTCTATTTGAGATGCAAGTGATTGTTACTAGGTTATATGATTTGAAACATTTGGAGATAAGGATTATTTAATATAGAGTCTGAGTAGGAAATGAATAATACTCTTAATCAATTATTCTCTGAGTCTGCTTCTTTGATCAGCAATCTAATAACTTCTAGTGTTTCTAACTCTGTGCCTAATTAATAAAGTATTGTGGAAATACAGACAGATAATATGACTCTTAAAACCCTTCAGCTTCTCCTGAGCCCTATTAAGTTTAAGAGGTCATATTCTAAGTAGTTTATATAATGATACATTTAAGGGGCTGGGGAAATGGCTCAATAGTTAAAAATGTTTGCTAATCTTCAGAAAACCTCGAGAACCTATTTGGTTCCCAGCACTTCCATTGGTCACCTCACAAGTACCATATATATATGTGGTGAGAGAGAGAAATGGAGAGAGAGTGTCTAAAAATTTTGTTCCTCTAGAGAACCCTAATACACAATTACGTTCTAACAGGTGTATATATCTCAATACCAAAACCAACGAGAAAGCCTAAAATAATGAACAAAAACAGACATTACATTTTCATGCAAATTTTTTTAGAGAATTTAGTGAAGAGGTCAGACACAAAAGCTGACTCACAAATCTCACTGCATTTGGTTGGTAAATAACAGAAATAAAACAAGAAAAGTAAACACTATCTGTTGATGTTCAATGAAGTATATAGCTAACATATCATTTAGATATGGCCCATTCTGTTTTCAAACAGCTATAACCATCATTTTTATCCAAGCCTCTATTCACGTGTAGCTAAAAACATGTAAGAAAACAAGGGATTTAAAAGTAATAATTATTAACATTGTAAACTACCATATGTCATAAGGCCAATAAATGCGTCAAAGAATATCTGTCTTCTAACTCCTGGATCAATGCTTATTCCAATACATTTAATCCTTTGTATATGTCTCCTGAGAATACTAGCAGTAACACAGGATGATTGATCAGAATGGTACCACTCTGGAGTCAGGAGAATGGTGTGAGTCAGTGGCAAACAGGGACAAGCAGTGACCAAGAGAGGTTTTAAGTTACCATCACCACTAACTGAAAACACTGTGAGTCTAATGCAGTTCCATATACAAGCATCAGTTAGTGAAATAGGGTTGACTACACCAAAATAACCAGAACCAGAATCCCAGTGACTTAAACAATAAAGCTTTATTTCTTGCTCCATTGAGGGATGGACATAGACCTTAATTTGGCTTCTCTTCACTCCAGAGCCAGAGCTAATGAAGCCGCTATTAGCTGTAACAACACTGATCATGGCAGCAGAGAAAAAGCACACTCTGGAGAATCTCTTGCTCGTGTTTAAATGATACACATCACTACTGTTCACACCTCATTGACCCGGATAAGTCACATGGTCTCACCCAACCATAATGGAGTGTGGAAGGACTATTCTATGAGATGCATATGAAGTGGAAAAAAAATCAAGTTGTAGGTTAGTAACATTACTGGTGATTGCAGAAGCATCAAATCCACTCTTCAATCAAAAGGGAAGGGGTTATTAGGGCATGTTGTTTTAGGATTTCTATTACTATGAAGAAGTACCGTGATCACAGCAACTCTTATAAAGAAAGACATTTAATTGGGGCTAGCTTACTGTTTCAGAGGTTTAGTCCATTATCATCACATTGAGAAGCATGGGGCATATAAGCAGACAGAGTGCTGGAGAAGGAGCTGAGAGTTTTACCTCTTAATCTGCAGACAGCAGAAGGAGACTGCATGTCACACTGAGCATAGCTTGAGCATATCAAAGCCTCAAAGCCTGCCACCACAGGGACATACTTTCTTTAACAGGGGCATGTCTACTTCTACAAGGCCACACCTCCAAATCGTATCACTCCTGATGGGCCAAACATTCAAACACATGAGTCACTGGGGGCCATCCCTTTTCAAACCACCACAAGGGGTGAGACAGAGAAAAGGGACCAACTCTAAGAGAAGTTCTAACATCTGTTGTGATCTTGATTATAATGAAGAGCACCCTTCCTGTCCTGTAATATTACTGATAATTCATCTATCATTTAATTGTCCTTTTTCTTATATGCTTTGAGTTCATTTCCTATTATGAACAAATAACAAATTTAACTAAGATAATAACACTATATCTTTAATATATATTTATCAAATAAACTACAAAATAGTTCCTAACACAATATGTTAGCCCTAGAAAGCTCTGAATACCCAAGAAACAACTCACATACCATAGGAAGCTGAAGCTCAAAACAAAAAAAAAAAAAAAAGGAAAGACCAAAAAGTAGGAGCCTCAGTCCTTCTTTAAAAAAAAAAAATAATGTACAACACCCTCTCAGAGTGTGATACACCTAGACCTTAAATCATTAAAAATTCAGGAGTTAAGAGTGTAGCCTTGTGGCAATTCTTGGTATTTAAAAATCATTACGTTTAATCTTTACACACCAAGAAAACGTTGTCTATTTTCATGTTATGTTTTGTTTTACATGTACTTTCTGCTCATTATAACTAGTAAGATATCAATGCATAGTATCAAACCTTTAAAAAAATCAAATACTGACCAAAATATATTCAGATAGTTGTATGCAAAAATGCCTTTAAAATCTGTACAATTAACTGACTCCTAAAGTCTAAAATATTACCTTAAATATAACAGTGAGGGGATGATTTTTTTCTCAAGTATCATGACATTTAAACAGAAAATTCAAAAAGAGAAAATTTTGAATATCCAAATAAGTTAAGCAAAAGATAAAATTTTCACATTCAGAATGAAATTTTTATTACCTCTTTAAAATAAAATAGGATACAAAAATAAGTACTTATGGTCATTAACCATTAATCTTGAAGGAATATTTCAGGTAAATAATACATGCCTTCAAACGCATTCCAAAATAACAATTATGGGAAATAGCTCTTATTTCAAAGTTTATATGCAAGGAAATCATTTGGTTTACACTATGAAAAAAAAAAAAAAAAAAAAAAAAAAAAAACAGTCATTGATGAAAGCTGTCAGACAAGCCAAATTGTTAGTTTGGCTTGAATATTTCCCAAAGTAGGAAGTAATTTGACCAGAACTGCCAAGAATATGCCAACTACTTCAATGCATACTTGAATAAACATGAAATAATATTTATATGTACTGATTAAATATAAGATTTTGTGATAGATTATAAGATTCCATCCAAAACTGTTTTCTGTTATTAAGAGGACCAGTAATGTTTCCAACATAAAAACTAAAATCTGCGTTTTGAAGACTGTAGCAAGAAATATGATATTAATCACACAAAGGGCATATTTAATGATCTAAAGGATCTCATGTACTGCCTGCCATATGATCATGCTTTGATAATTTCTATCCCTCTGTGACCTTATACTTCTCAGTAGCAGAACGTATCTCTCCAGATACAGAATTTAAGCTTTTTTTCTTTTACAATTATATATTATTAAAACATGATATTCTTATATCTATTCTCTAGCTCCAGGAGGTCCACACAGACTTACCGTAAACTGAGTTCCTGTGGTGTGTGGTTCTCTGCAATGAGAGGTTATTGATTTGCTTTAAAAACAGTTGAGTGTCTACTGGGTGCCACAATTTATCTGAAGCATTTCAAATTCAGTTGGGGACATGGCAGGCAAGTTCTCTTCTTCACTTAGCTTCATATTAACTAGTGGAAAAATATTTTTAAGCACCCAAGCAAATATGCAACGCAAGTGCTATGCAGAACCTTTAAGTCAGAAACTATGGAAGAACTGCAACGAAATCCCACTCATCCGGAATCAGATTCCAACAACTTCTTTTAATCTTCCCTCCTCACGTCAACAAAACCACTTTCATTTATGACACCCATGTCTTTCTTCTGTTTATAAACAGTTTTAGTTCGACAAGAGAAGTTGGTGCCTTGTGTCATTCTTGAATCTAAGAGCATGTTTGTAGAGATGTCATAAGTCCTAGAACATAACCTAAAGTGGAAACTCAAGAGTTCTTTAAAAATTAGTTGTGTCTAGTAGTGTTTTGCTGGGGTAAACAGGCAAAGGACTGTTCTCCTGAAGCAGACACAGATAAAAGAATGTTTTGCTAATGCAAACATATGAAGAACACATGATGAAGGATTCTTGTCTAACGACATACATGTATTGGTCTGCCTTATGTTGTGCAGTTGAGCTCCATTTGTTGGTACTCTATAGAGATAAACACACCAGAAAACTTCTACTGGTGTGCTGCAGCTTCTTGCTGCTCCTGGGGACTCGGGATGATTGGCAGAGTGATATCAGCTGAGACATACTCACATGCTGAGGCAGGAAACATGGTGAGGCGAGACCCATGGAGGACCCATGGTGAGGACACATGATGTTTGGAGGGAGCGTAAATAGGACTCAATAGACTGTGAGAGGGGCTTTCTGGTGGAGCTACCAGTGCAAACCTTCTTGGCCTCATGATCTTCATTTTGCTAAGAGAGGAACAGCCCAGAACTTCTCCTGGCATCCCTGACAATCCAAGTGCCTCCTGCTGATTCCTGCTGAGTCAGCTATGGCTTGACTGTCTCTGCTAAATACTGCCACCTCTACTACTTCCTGTTTGCTATCCCAACTCTGCCAAACTGGACTGATGGTATGTTTTGAAATATTTGTGAGTGGACCGAGCTGCTGCTGCTGCTGACCTGTGAACTGAACTGCTGATTTCCTGACAACGTAGATGAGATTTGCTCCAAAGAATCTTTTCTAAACAGGTTTGCTTCCCTGTGTCATAATATCCTTCCTTTTCCACTACCTCTGGTGGGTAGTTGACTGGAACTGAGGTTAAAATATTTAATAACCATTATTAAATGTAGGTTGGGAAAAATTTAAAGCTACCATAACCTATTACTACTATCTTGCTAAATGGGCATAATATTAAGCTTCTAGATTTGTATTGTCTTTATACCCATAGATTACTGTATCTCCCAACCCTCGTTGGAACACTTTTGTTAGGAGAAAGTGACAATTAACACAAAGACCCACAACTAATCAATGAGCATAGGATAAGAGATGTGAAGTCTGAGGGTGATAGCTACATCACACCCCTTTTCCTGAGGCTCAAAGATCTTCATCTTTGATCACCATCTTTTAGATGAGGAACCTAAAGAGCATAAGAGTCAGATCCAGAGGTTGACTGCAGAGAAGCAGTGCTTTCCAGATGCAGCACGAAAGCCCGCAGCACTCGTGGCAGCACGTACGAGAGCTAGATGAGATGAAGACATGAAGAAGTTGCAGCATGGAAGGATGAGATGGTCGTGGGGTCCCACCTGTATCTAAAGAATTACTGGCAGTTGATGGCTGCTAGGGAGAGAGTTCATTTTCTTCGAGGATATCATCCCCATCACACTCCAGTAGATGGTCCTACACAGCACAAAACAAACAAACAAACAAAACCCAAACAAACAAAAAACATGAAATGCTGAAGTGGAGGGGAGGGGTAAAGGAAGCATGAAGGGGAGAAACAAGGAGTAGTCTTGATCAAAATATGCTATACAGAAATTCAAGATGACAAAGTAATTAAAAAAACAGTTATTATTTTTAAAAATAGGGATCATTGATCTTAATGATCTTAGCCACACAATGGTGCTTCTTTGAAATGTATTGGAAAAAAAAAAAAAAAAACAATGAACAAAAAAGAAGTCCAGAAGAAAAGCCTGGAAATGTGTCAGACACATTGTGGATTGTGATTGTGCAAAACTTCCCTATTGCCTTGGTGATTCCTTTACTTCTTGCATCCATCAGATGTAAACTTAAATTTTAATCTTCCATTTTTCTAATTTATAAATTATAATTTAGAAATGTTATCTGTAATGGTTAGCCTTGATTGTGAATATGATGGGTTTAAAATCACCATGCAAACACATTTCTAGGTTTTTCTTTCTTCCTCTCTCCTCCACCCTTTTACTTAGACACATTTAACCCCCAAACAGTAGATAATATTGAAAAAAAAAAAGAATAGAGAGAAAAGGAGAGAATTTTGAATAAAGTCAGAGTTTGAAAGGGGATGGTGTTATCATTATGCTGATTAGGAATGTCAAGTTCCTTGGGGCAGGTTTGAGTTTTACTGTCACATTATCTAATTTCCTCCTCTTGTTGTTGGTTTTTTTTTGTTGTTGTTGTTGTTTTTTTTTTTTTTTTTTTTTTTTTTTTGTGCATGACTACTTCATAAACTGTGACCCATAGCAAGTAACATTCCACAAACAAGCAACCCCACCTCTCAGGGACCTACCTAGCATCTATATACCCTCTGAAAATTCCCCAGAATTTCAAACATCACACAACGACCAAAACTATCATGCCTCTGCCAGAGCATTGTCAGCTGCTATGTAACAGCCTCATATTACCCACCTGGGATTAAAAAGAAAACATATTCATATAATATTTTTGGGTTTATTTTTTACTAGCTCCAACAGTGTTTGGTAAAAACAGTGAGAAAATTAACTAGTATTCTCTATAAGGTGAACACCTGGACTAAACAGTGAAGCCAAGAGAAAATTGGTAGGGGCTTTCTTGTTTTTCTCATATATGACCTATATAGCCATATTTGAAGTCTCAGAAGTAGAACTAGATTTTCCACAATCCCTGTTGTCATCAACAGTTAGACTGAGCAGTTAGTCTGTTAGATGTGAAAGGGACTTTTTTTCACCAGCTAAAGTGGGGTCTTATAAAAGTAGATTCTTGAGATCACTGAAGTGCTGCTAAAAGGCTTTCAGAGAATTGAACTCAACTAATTGAAAGACAACCCAACAGATTTCCCTAGAGGTATACCAGATAGCTTTGAAATGTAAAGGGTTGCTGAATTCCTAGAGGTATCATCTTTTGAATGAACTTCAAAATGGAAGTGTTCAAGTTAGTGGTAAAAGGCCTAATACTAGCTAATGTCCACAGCAGGATAACACAATTAGGAATTTTTTTTATGTATACTTCTAAGACTGAAGGGAATGTTTGCATAGCAAGTTATTTTCTGTTGAAGTTGGTGGTTATTAATAAGTATAAATTTTAAAGTATATTATGCTGCACCAAGATCTCTTTTATGTGTAAATTACAATTTGCTTATAAGAGCATTCAATCATCACACATAAAATGTTAAAAAAGAACTCATTCACTAAGTTTTCATTTCTAAACCCTAGCTCTGTTATCTTGCTAGAATTATCTAACAAATATAACCAACTACCTTATACCTTGGAGAATATACTAACTATTCTTCTGCAGTTTTCTTTGTATGTTGGCATGTGGTAAAGAACGTTAAGAAAATAAGGTAAAAAAACCTAAGAATCTCTGTGACACATATATTCACAATTGTGCCCAAAGTTTCACGTAGTCATTGTTCAGGCCAGATCAGTGCAGAGGAGAGTCTTTAAACAGTCATATCAAGACCCACAACATAACCTCATGGAAGGTGCTGTCCGTGTACTCCAAGATTTAAAAATACAAGTTCACTAATTATGACAAGAAAGGAAAACAAAAAGATGAGACGAGGGTGGGGGACTGTAAATGGTGATAATTGTTAAATTAATTAGAAGAAAAGAAGGTGGTGGAATAAGAAAGGAGATTACAGTGGTGTCAAGTTTAAGCAGCAGGTAAAAGAGTCAGTTCAAGCAATAATGATAAGAATTTACAATGCCTTTGAGGAATCACAAAATGTGAAATGTGCCTAAAGTGACAGTCTTAAGAATACAGGAAATTCCACAGTGTCTTTACATGATTTGAGTGTTTTCAGAAAGGTGAATTTCCAAACAAACCAAACAAATAGTTCTTGAATCTTTTCCAGAAAAGCCCGTAGAGACAAGTGCTATTTTCTTGAACAGATTGGCATAAAAATTGCATGAGAATAAACCTGAAAGTGTTACAGATGATTAGTCACCATGTCATTTTCAAGCATGTTTTTTTCTAATATGTAATATATAAGAGATATTTCTACTTAACTTTTCTTTTTCTTGTATTACGAAAACTACAGGACACTACATAAAATTAAAATCTATTGTCCTTGTAGAAAATTTGGAAGACAATGAAAATAACTTAAGGAAAAACCAACTACTTATACATCTATTGATAAGGATTCCATTATTAGACTTTTAATATTTTGGTATATCCCTATAGACTTTAATATTATTAATTCAAAGCTTTGTTTAGAAACAAAATTATTTTTGAGTGAGATAACCCAGATCCCAAAAGGCAAATATGGTGTGTGTTCTCTTAGTGTGGATGTTAGCTTGTGGGTGTCAATAAGCATCCTACAATCCATATAACTAACACAGTTTAGGTATAAAGTAAAGGGCTAGGGGAGAAGAACGAAACTTTCAAGAGAGAAGAAAAAGTAATATAATCATGGAGTTGTAGAGAGAGATGGGGCATTCTGGCCGCCTTTTCTTCATGGAGGTTGTTGGCCACCAGCCTATGGGGAAAAAGGAAGCAGAGACGGAAATCAGGGTTTGGAGGGCTGTAAGTATGGACAGAATTACCTCAGAGACCACTGCATTGAGACAAATCTAGTCTATTGTTTTGAGAATAGTGTAGGGGCTGAAGAGATGGCTCAGCAATTAAGAGCACTGACTGCTCTTCCAGAGGTCCTGAGTTCAATTCCCAAAAACCACATGGTGGCTCACAACCATTTGTAATAGGATTTGATGCCCTCCTCTAGTGTTTCTGAAGATACTGACAGTACACTCACATGAAAGAAAGAAAGAAAGAAAGAAAGAAAGAAAGAAAGAAAGAAAGAAAGAAAGGAAGGAAGGAAGGAAGGAAGGAAGGAAGGAAGGAAGGAAAGAAGGAAGAGAGAGAGAGAAAATGGAAGAGAGGGGTAGGGACTAAATGAAAGTCATTGGTTCTCTCACTGCCCTGGCCACCTGATAAGGACAGTGTATCTGAGGGCACTTTTTAAGGACCAAATTATCATGCAGGCAGGGATCCATAGCAGCATGTGTGTGCTGAGTTGTGCACTTTACAGAAGCTTTTTAAGAAAGGCCAGACAAAGCCAGCAAGCTGCGTTCAGGTGCACTCTGCAGACAAAGATAGGCAGAGACACAGAAGCCCCATTGAGAAAGAAAGTTGTCCATTTTGCTATGAGCATAGAAAGCCATTTAGTTATAGAAAACTTCCATCCTAGTAGCAACGTTCCTCAACAGGGAGAGACTAGAATGGGAGGATGAGGGAAAAAGAGAGGGACAGCTAACACTGAAGGCCATTTGAGAAGTCACATGGAAATCAAGTACATTAGAATCTTCTTAAAATATACAGATATATGAAAAAGAAAGAGCTAAACAGATGACCTAAGAATGGGGTAAACAAAGTCCCAATTTTGCTACCAAGTGAAATATTCCAATATTATAAATAATTTATGTCTATTTGAGTTATGGACCAAAGAGGCCTAATGGAAACTCCCAAACAAGCAAGGCTATTGCCAATATTGCGTGTGATCCCCAAACTGACCGCAGGCCATACGGCCAAAGACAACATCTGCATATCTCCTTGAACATAAAGAAGTTAAGCTGGTATCTAGCTAAAGTCCTCATTCCTATGGACTAGTGTTCATGCTACTAGAAGGTACTCTGCAATGCTACCCAAAACAACAAAAATGTAATCGCCAACCCAGATAAATACTCTTCAGTCTAGTGATGACTTGTCTGCATGATAAGCTGATACAATGGTGGCACAAACATTGTAGAAGTAACCAATCACTATCTGATCAGATTTAAGCCCCACTCCGTGATATGGAACCCATCCCCAACACTGTTCAGGTGTCCAAAAATATGAAGCTAGATAGGTTATGGAGCTAGAGGAAAAAAATATTACTGTTCTACTAAAGAAACATAGGAATAAAATGACTCCCAATGACATTCTGCAGTGTTCATAGGCAGATCAGTATCTTACTTATCCAGCATCCAAGAAGCTTCATCTTGAAGAATCTGGTAAATAATACAGAGACCCACAACTAGACCAGGTGTAAAACATGAAAGACCTTGAAACATTCAATCTTAAATAGGATGTCTTCATCAAACTCCTCACTTCAAGATTGAGGGAAGTTTTGATGAAGAAGAGGTGGAAAGTTTGTAATAGTCACTGGGAATGAAAGACCCCCAAGGATACAAGGCCTTTCAGAAACAGAAGAAATGACTTGGATATGAACTCACAGAGGACTTACTGTGGTAACGGGCACTGGGCTTACACAGGTCCAAGCCAGATGGGGTCTTAATGCTAAGAAAGGAACTAGACACAAGCTCTCATCCCTGACTCAGAAGCTATCTCCAACTGACAACTGCTCACAAAGAAAAATTCAATTTTCTCCGGTAGGATTTGATTGTGGATATAAACTACAGTTGTGAGCAGTTCCAGAGGCCAGCAGTAGACAGCCATTACAAAACAAACCCAATGATGCTTTTGGAGATATTTTGTCACGTAGTACTTTGGTTTGGTACCTGTGTTGTCAAATGTATATATTTTATTTTTTAATTCAAAATTGGGAGAATTTATTCTATAAATTAGAAAAGTATAGTCTGAGATTTATCATATATAATACATTATAAAATATCTTACCAGTTTTGATCCTATCTGTTATGTCTGATGAGGTTTATATGATGTGCAATAATATTTGTAAGTTCTTGTACTAAAATAAACCCATTTTCCTTTGAAGTGCTACTTGATTTTTCCTCAGTGCTAGAAAAACATGGATAATCTAGTACATATGCAAATGTTACAAATGTATCTATGCATACATGTGTTACAGGTGTAAGGTTTATTTACATGTTTGTGCACTTGTGTGTAGAAACCAGAAATTGATGTCAGATTTTTTTATCTAATACTCTCTACATTATATGTTAAAGCAGGGTCTCTCACTTCAGTCCAGAGCTCATCCCTTCAGCCAGTCTAGCCAACCACTTTGCTGCAGGAGCCCCATCTCTGCCTCCAGATCTTGGATTACAAGTAAAGCTGCCTTGCCCAACTTGCATTGACCTGATTACTGAGGATAAATTCTGGTCCCCATGTATGGTGGTTTGAGTAAGAATGGCCCACACAGACTCAGGTGTCCGAATGCTTGGGCAATAGGGAATGGCATTATTAGGAGTTGTGGCCTTGTTAGAGTGAGTGTAATCTTGTTGGAGGAAGGGTGTCACTGTTGGTATGGGCTTAGAAGTCTCAGATACTCAAGCTATGCCCAGTGTGACACACAGTCCCGATTCTGCTTCCTGCAGATTAGGATGTATAACTCTCGCTCCTTTTCCAGCACCATGTCTGCCTGGACACCACCATACTTCCTGTCATCCACTCAACCTCTGAAACAGTAAGTCAGCCTCAATTAAATGGTTTCCTTTATAAGAGTTGCTGTGTTCTGGCTTTCTCTTCATAACAATAGAAACCTTAAGACACCATGCTTGCCTGACAGCAGGCTCTGAGTCACCATATATCTAATTTTTTTTATATTTCAAAAGCCTATTTTCAAATGATCATACTTCATAAGAATACCTGTGTGTGTATGTGTGTGTGTGTGTGTGTGTGTGTGTGTGTGTGTGTGTGTTTGCTGAGAATTGAATCTGGAGTTTGCACATAAGTAAATAAAATGTATAGTCAATCATAAATAGAAATTTTAACATACTGCACCTAATGTGTTTCCATTAGCAAAGTACAAAACAAAAAAATTTATAGTAAGAGAAATAAAAAAGAATTTAAATGGAAACTTGGAAATCTTAACAGTAGTAATTTTTAAAGTATATTAACTGAGCATTTATTTTAAATTTTAAAGTTTTTTTATACTAGAAAATGCATTTGTTTAAGAAATTTTAGATTCAGAGTAAATTTTTAATCCACTGTAAATATGTTGTTGTCCCTATTAATTTTATTTATATTGTTATTTTTTAAAGTATGTTAACACATAATGTCTCTACATATTAAAATATGTAGACACACTTACACAGCAGATTTTGACAACAAATAGAACTATGTATGGAACAAAAATAAAACAGATACAGCAACCTCAGAATAATGAAGTTGGTCTGATAGAGTATGAACTTAACACTCAGCTTCCTGACTTAAAAAACACTGACACAAGATCAGCTCTATCTGTGCTGTCTCATGACAGACATGGCCCACGGGGCTTTTATAGCCTTTGCCTGATGGCATTACTGTCCCTGAGAGATTCAGTGGAGCGTTTCTTACTTCATCCAGTCTCCACCATTCTCATATTTATTAATAGCAAAGAGCAGCAGGCCACAAACAGAAACAACATTGGAATAATGAAGGTTTTTAAAACAGCCAACAATAGCCCATTTATAAATTGTCCTTCAACTCTTTCTTCCCTTGCTGGGTACACAGTGTGTTCAAGTTTCCTGCAGGATATGCTAATGAGCAAGTACTTCTCAGTTTATCAATTGTAGTTGTTCACAAAAGACTGTTATTTATATGTCTAGTCTCCCATTAGAGCATTGTTCATCTTAAGAAATGTATGGTAAAAATTAACATGTACTTATTACTGCACATTCAATTGAAAATTTCCATGGCTTTGATCTTTAAAAAAATAAGTAGGAGTCACATAAAAATATGCCATGATATTTTCATTTTATGTTACTTATATTGTTATATGCATAAATTAAACTTACACCCCAAATTCTTCCCTTTCAAAAGATCTAGGTTCATCCCTAAATTCAGCAATAAATGGAAGGCATAAAATATTTGGGTAAGTTTTGGTTGTACAGAAGTAACTTTGATCAATAAAAACACCTAAATGAGAAACTATTCTGAATTCTTTAAATTTATTCCATAAAGCAGTAAAATGATAGATACATTTAAAAATTATTTTCAATTCCTCGCTAGAAAAACAGTTACTTGTCTGCCCTCTGCTGGCTTTAGGAGGATAGTTCTACTTTACAAAGTTTGTACACTAGTAGCATAGAAATATGAGAAACACTTGCAAACACTTTAAACATTACACAATTATTTAAGCTATAATTGAAATCTAAGTAAAAATTAACAGTTCATATACTTTCTTCAGGAGTAAAGCACAGCTTAGAGTCATAAGACCTGGAATGTGAGACTATCAGCATGAAAGTTTTTAACCAGGGCAAGGGAAAGACTAAAAGACCCCGAAGAACAGAAAATCCTTTAGTAATTACAAATAACACAGGTTGAACAAAGAGTCAAGCATCTGTTAATAATTTATGATGAGATAACTTCGTATTTGTAGAAGAAAACAGACACCTTATCTACACACCCCAGATAAACTAAATTTTCAGGTGGAAGTCTAAAACTTTAAATATATAAAATCTAAATAGAGAGAAAGACTAGCAGCACTTTGAAAGAATTTCTTATCTTTAAATGGGGACTGTCAAAAGCAAGAAGCTTAGAAAGTCCCAGAAGAAATGACAGTCACTGTTAACTGCAAATGCATTTTTTGTAGGAGGAGCTCTTGGTAAAGGCAGGGGCAAAGATCGTGTCAAAACCTGCAAAAGGCACAGTGTACAAGGGCACAAACTCCCTGATGTGCAAAGTATGGCAAATGAACCAATGAAAACATAAAGATTTAGTTAAAAGAAATCTAGGCTCATCGTGGTGATGCTTGTCTATAAACCCAGCACTCAGGGGGTTGCAGTAGGAGAGTCACAGGTTCAAAGCTAGCTTAAGCTGTTCAAGCCTGCTTTTCTCAAGAAGTGTGGGAACCTAGCAGGGCAGAGAGAAAATGTAAAAAGAAAGCTCTAAAACATCAGTAAGTGTGTGAAAGTTTTCACAACTATGTTACTAATTGTACAGGCTGGTTTTGTGTCAACTTGACACAAGCTGGAGTTATCACAGAGAAAGGAGCCTCAGTTGAGGAAATGCCTCCATGAGATCCAGCTGTAAGGCATTTTCTCAACTAGTAATTAAGGGGGGAGGGCCCAGCCCATTGTGGGTGGTGCCATCTCTGGACTGGTAGACCTGGGTTCTATAAGAAAGCAAGCTGAGCAAGCCAGGGGAACTAAGCCAGTAAGTAATATACGTCCATGGTCTCTGCATCAGCTCCTGCTTCCTGACCTGCTTGAGTTCCAGTCCTGACTTCCTTTGGTGATGAATATGGAAGTATAAGCTGAATAAACCTCTTCCTCCCCAACTTGCTTCTTGGTCATGATGTTTGTGTAGGAATACAAACCCTGACTAAGACACTAATCAAGGAAAATAAAATAAAATGTATGATATATAATGAAGGTTATAAACCACTTATGGGCCAGTTAGGTCAAGTGTGTGCTGACCAAAATTGGAAACAATAAAATCACAGTTAATCTGTTGCAGGAGTTATAATATATTTTGGCACTAGTTATAAATTATAAACACACAGGCATGCACACACACACAACTTTCAGTGAAATAATTCTACTCAAAATTTATTCAAAAAAAATTTCAGTAAGTCATTACCCAAGAATATGAAGATATCAACACATGATGTGATCCATTTGGTGTGGCAAAAAGTAAAGAAATTCAAATATGAAAGCAAAATATGATTAAATCTTTATACAGCCATCCTATTATACAATTATTGGAAGAATATTTTAGATACATATGCACTGATCATAAAGGTGAATCATTCAGATGGATCATAATGAATCAGTATGGAAATTATAGATGATATACCATTTATATATGATTTCTAGAGAGAGAGAAAGGGAGAGAGGGAGAGAGAGAAAGAGAAAGAGAGAACTGGCAGGAAATTACTAGATCCTTTATATTAACCAACAAGGAGGCAAGAATGGGTAGGGTAGAAGTAACTTGCAGCTTTACTTTTACTTATAAATCTTCAATGCTTGGCAATGTTTTAAGTATTTCAGTTAAGAAAGTATTAATATGTTAATGACACCATGGCTTAGTTTGCAAAATCAATAGGAAACACTCATACACCACATATTTAAGGATGTGTGGTTTAATTTTGTAGACTGCTTCTTAATTCCTTGTCTTACCTCCAAGGGAAATAAAATTAATCACCCTGCAATGTATATCCGTAATCTCCCTGTAGGGAGGCATGACAATAGAGCCCTTTAGCTCCTCCTTACATGGCACAACTCCAGTGGCTTGTGGATTCTGTCTTCTAACCCTCCTGCCTTGAGCTGTAGGATTGCAGATTATCCATTGTAAGCATCTCTCCAAGGTTGTGATTCCTTAAGGTTGGCTGTGATCGCAGGTGCTGGTGATACTGATGGATTTCCAAAATAGCTTCCCAAATTATTTCAGAAACAAAACAAAACAAACAAAAAGGTGCAGTGTTTGCTTTCTTCTTTCTTCACCCTTGCTTGGCTCCATGCTAGGATCAACTAGGGAACAAACGACACACCCTGCTTTGACTGCACTTTCCCCATCTTGGAGCTGGGTGAGCTTCTTCTAAGCTACTATTTTTAGATGGCACTCTGGATGATTCTGCAGTAAAGTGGGGATTTAGAATCATTAGCATGCCTTAAACCTGTGTTGGAGAAGTGCCCAGAATCTGCTTGGTGCCTCAGCCAGCCAACTCTGAGGAGGAAGACCATAATAATTCGTAGGAGGAAACGAAGGTTTTTCCACCGTGGTGCTGTGTGCTCATTGCTGTATTTTTTCCCATTTCACACTCTATTAAAATGATTCCATTGAGTTGAATGTATATGGATCTTCCCATTGAAATATTTCATTCAGTGAGTTTCAGTGATCTCATGCTGTTGCACAAATAACCATCGTGACTGAACGACTTGAACGTATCTGATATTGACTACATCACATCTTGATGTGCACTCTACTTGGAAAAAAATTTTTTTTTTCTTTTTTGGTCAGATTATCTGAAGCCAGAGGGCCCTCCTTGAACCTCAGCACCGCCCTCCTAGTGGCGTCACAGATAAAATACCGTGGAGAAGGAAACTTTCTTTTGCCTGATTGCCTTCACTCTTCCTGGGAAGTCTGTCTACTCTGTTGCTGTGGCATATTAGAACTGATGTCTTCTGGGTTCCAAAGTCTCCTTAAAATGAGTAACTCTCAAGGATTCCTCCAGGACCTCCATACAAGATTGGGACTGCAGAGACATCATCCAGCCACGTGGACTGAACAAGCACTGGATTTTTGCCCTCTCCGGCGGGCTGACACAGCCACTGTTGGACTACACAGACCACATTCTGTAAGCTAAACAAATAAATCCTTTTATATACCTGTGTGTGTATTTATACATATATACATATACATGCATGTACACATATAGATACCTACATATATATGTATATATATATATATATATATATATATATATATATATGCATACATGCATACATTCTATCAGTTCTGATGCTTCAGAGAACAGTCCTTGTTTGGATTCCTATTGCTGTAAAGAGACACAATGACAATGACAACTCTTATAAGAGAAAACGTTTGACTGGGGCTGGCTTACAGCATCAGAGGCTTAGTCCATTGTCACCATGGTAGGAGTCATGGCAGCATCCAGGCGGGCATGGTGTGGGAGAAGGAGCTGAGAGTTCTACATCTGAATCGTCTGAGTCGGCAGACAGAAAGAAGAGAGAGACACTGAGACTGGCTTGAGCATTTGAAATCTCTAAGCCCCATCCCCAGTGACACACTTCTCCCAACAATGCCACACCTCCAATAATGCCACTCCCTATGTGTCTATGGGGCCATTTCCTTTCAAACCACCAGAGGAACTCTGACAAACTCAAGAATAATTCATTCACAGTCACTCCCCAAATCTCCCTAGACTCATTTATAATCTATCCCAGCCCCTAAGCCAGTCTGAAATAGCCACTGATATTCTTCTATCTAGAGTTTTCATTTTTCTAGATCAAGGACAGTCTCTTACTTCATGTTTCCTTTTCTTAGCACAATATATTCCACAGTTTGTTTAGTCTCTAGTCAAAAAGCATTTGGACTTTTTCCATTTAGGCAAATGGATGTGTAGATATTTATTTCCTTACTTCATAAATTTGTGTGATTGTATCAACATTGTATGGACTTGCTTCATTGTATCAAAAAGTATGAGCTACACCTTTTAAGAAACTGTCACCATTTTCCAAAGTAGCTATAACTTTTCTCTTCTCACTGGTGGGGTGGATGGGGGCTAGGAGAAGGTTTCTGCTGTGTCTTTAATGTTTCCAGACATTTTACAAGCAGAATCAACTGCTCCTTTGTTTCAGACTATTGTTGTTGTTTATGAGCAATAAACAGTTTTGAAGAAGCCAAGAGTTGCATGGCCTTCTGCCTGCCAGGGTGTCCAGGCACCGTGGTTCACTGGGCCAGGCTGGAAAGAATTGAGCTCATCTGGACGGGTGGATTCACAGAACCTTGGTCAGTGGTGAGTGGCAGAGTATCAGCCTTCTTCCCGAGACAGTTTTCAGTGAAGCAGTTCTCTTTATTGGGGTAACGGGGGCCATATAAACCTAGGGGAGTGGGGAGGGGCTTGGGGGAATGCACATCACTGGCGTGTGCTGAGATTCTGGAAATGATTTTTTTTTTTTTTTTTTTTTTTTTTTTTTTGCATGAAGAGAAACTCCGGGTGCCTGCTGGACATGTCCTTGAAGGAGGAGAGGAAGCTGAACCTGGCCACCAGGCTACGTACCTGTCTCAAGGGTTTCAGAATGTGAGCTGAGACATGCAGGCCCAGAGCTACGAGGAAAACGCTTCTACTGCTGCCGGACTCAGGATGAAAGTTTCAGGTATGGACACGCCCTGACTTGACTTGCTCTGGACTAACTGCCCCAGTCACAGAACTTTCCGGTCTCACGAAGAGCAGTTTTGTTTCCTGTGTAGTATAATAGCATCTCTCTCTCTCTCTCTCTCTCTCTCTCTCTCTCTCTCTCTCTCTCTCTCTCTCTCTCTCTGTCTCTGCCTGTCTCTCTGTCTCTGTCTGTCTCTCTGTCTCTGTCTGTCTCTGTCTGTCTCTGTCTCTGTCTCTGTCTGTCTCTCTGTCTCTGTCTGTCTCTGTCTCTCTCTCTCTCTCTCTCTCTCTCTCTCTCTCTCTCTCTCTCTCTCTCTCTGAGATGAGGTAATGGCAGGCATATTTACTTAGAGTCCCTTAGAAAGAATTTGGATTTAGGGTAGATGTCTAACTCAGTGGTAGAGATCATGCCTGGACTGTGGAAAGACCTGGGTTCGACCTCCCTACACCAGAGTACAAAACCCTCAGACTCTACAAACTGGCAGGGATCTGCTCCGTACGCTACACCCACTGGGCCCTTGGTTTTACTATCACCCCTAAGAATCAGAATTCACGGAACTGGTACAAAAGCAGCAATCATTGAAGGAATACCTTTTGTGTCTGAATAAAGAGTCATGTACATTTTATCAATACCCATAAGATTGAAACGTGAAGTCACCATCAACAAGTAAGGTACAGACTCTAAAGCTCTTAACAGAGGATTCTAATTTCTTCACATCTTCAGCAGCTGTCCAGAGAGAACATTTTGGATTTTCATTATTCAAAGAAGTGTGAGCTTTAATTTCCTTTATTTTCCTACTCATTCGTGATAATGTGCAACTTCTTGTTACCAATCTGTGGGCCTTTGAATCTACCCAAATGGACAAGGAGAAACTCTCCAAGTGCTGGACAGAAGACAGATTAATAGACTATAGAGCTTCACCATTGCAGATCTCGAGAGCCAGAATCTATTGCTCAGACTTTTAGAAGGCAGAGTGGAAGCTGTTGGCTGCCCTATTGGAAGCCTACTTTTACCACTGTGCTTTAACCTTAGCAGCCATATCCTTAGCAGCTTCTAAACCTTCGCTTTAGGCAGTAGCAGCTCCACACCGTGTTCCAGTGTTTGAGCTACTAGTGTTTCCACTCTTAGAAACAGACTTCAACAGCTTACCCCTGTAAGTCTTCTAACTCTGGAGTGGACACTGTAGCATCTAATTTAGGGCAGAGGTTCTCGTCTTTCCTAATGCTGTAGCCCTTTAATACTTTATGTTATGATGCTACTTCATAACTGCAATTTTGCTACTGCTGTAAGTCATAATGTAAATGTCTGTGTTTTCTTAGATGATCCCTAGGAAAGACTCATTTGAATAACTCCCTGGGGGTCGCGACCCACAGGTTGAGAACAACTGGTTTAGAGCATCCAATGCCCCGAGGCCTAAAAAATGGACAATTCTTCGGCCTCGTCTACTGACCAATGCCTGTACTTTCTCTTCTCTGGCTCTTTACAGCTTTTCACCCTTCAGACTTGGCCCACCACCCACTCCCTCCTCCTGCTGCATTTCCCCATCTGCTTTGTCAGTGTAGCTTTCCAGAACTCTGCTACTGTTGCAGTCGCTACTTCCCATCTGGCACTGCACCGCAGCTGCCTCTGCCATCCTCTCTCGGGGTTCCCCGCTCAGCTAGCTCTGCTAATGATGAAGATGAAAAAGCAAAGACTATCGGGAAAAAGTTTGTTGTTCCATAGGTGCAGCACGAGGGAGTAATATGGGGAGAGTAGGTGGCTCAAAAAGTCAGTCAAACATTCAGATAGAACGTGCGGCAAAGGTATTCCACCTATCACGACCGATCTGCATACCTCCGAGGGATTACTTACATCACTTTCAACACTCCGAGGCAAATGGGGATGCACTGTCTTTGCAAGCAAGGCAAAGGAGTTTGCACGGTGTAAGGATTATTTTGCATTGAGTGCTATTTTCCAAGGCCAGCACAAGTCCAGAAGAACTCTTGAGCGGCTGGAGCGTCCTCAGAATGGTTACAATGTATCCAAAACACTGCGGATATCAGTTTTCAATAAAGGAACTGCTTAACGGTTTCCTGCTCGAAGTCACCGGCAGAAAGGAAGAGCCGGTCAAAGGGTCACTGTGGAGATCTGCACAGCTTTAGTGCGTAACTGACTGGGGAGTGAAGAAACGACAGACAGACATACAGAGGGGCTTGGATTAGGTGATTTTGTTATCTGACTGGTGAATAATAGTTTTGATTTAAAAATAAAATGTACCAAAATGATCATGAGTGTAGGGATGTGGCTCAGTTGGCAACTCTGGATTTGATCCCCAGGATCTCATAAACTAGGTATATTGTCACATGCCTGCAATGCCAGCCCACATAGGGAGAGGAGAGGGAATAAAAAAAATTTAACTTTCTTACCCACACAGGAAGTTCCAGGCCAGCTTGAAGTGTTACACAAAATTTTGCCCGGATTCAAAAAGTCTAATATTCAGTTGCTCTGATGAACAGAATACTGACACTTGGTCTTTAAGGAAGGTAATAATAACTTTTGCATGTTTTCTCAAAAGTAGTGCTATATAAATACATGCAAAAAATAAGACTGAGTCAGCCTCAGATTCATTCAAAGCATTGTAGTGTGGGGCGCCGCCCACACATTCCCACGCATTCGCCATTACAAGATGGCGCTGATATCCGGCTGGAGTTAGCAGTAAACAAGCCATGTGCGCACAGGCTGGGTAACTTTTCCGCTTCATGAGTTCCGCCTCTTCATAGCGCCTGGTGAGTTTCAACCAATCAGGGGGCTCCGCGTCCAAGGCAAGGACTGATCCCTTTATAAGGGACGGGCTGGATAGCTCCCTCTCTCTTCTTCCCCTCTCTTCCCCTCTCTTCCCCGCTCGTTGGTCCCGCTCTCGTGTGTTTCCGTTCGTGGTCTGGTTCGTGGGCTCGTCCGTCTTGTTCATCGTGTTCGTCTTTTGGTTTTCTCCGCCTTCTTCGTCTTTTCGTCACGTGAAGCAAGTACTGGTTTCCCAGAGCAATAAAGTTTACCTCAGAAGGATTCTATTTCGTTCTGAAGGTTGCGCGGGACATTGTAGCAGAGTCGTTCTAGGAAGAGTTTCACAGTTTCCGGCTTTGGAGTTGAAGCAGACAATTCTCAGGCAACTTTCACATTGTATCAGAGGACTTAATTGTCAAGTCCTGGGGACCATTTTGGCTCAAAAGCAGATTTCACAAAAGCAGAATGAGAAGAATTAATTAATTTAACAGAGTCACCAGCATATGAATGAGGCATATTTAATGTGAGTTATGGGCTAGATAGTATTGCTATTTTTTTTAATGATTGATGTTTGGTTGACTTTTTAAAGCACTGCCTTCCTTGAGATTCAGTTTTTATAATATTTCAGACATGTACATTCCATGCTTTGCTCATAGTCATCCTGTATTTACCCCTCTCCTCCTTCAAGAAGTACCCCTTCTTCTTATAGTCTCCACTCCACTTTCCCAATGTGTGTGCGTGTGAGTGTGTGTGTGTGTGTGTGTGTGTGTGTGAGAGAGAGAGAGAGAGAGAGAGAGAGAGAGAGAGAGAGAGAGAGAGGGAGGGAGGGAGAGGCAGGGGGGAGAGAGAGAGGTGTGTGTGTGTGAGAGGGGGGGGAGAGAGAAGGAGGGGGGAGGGAGAGAGAGAGGGGGAGAGAGAATGATTTGTCTTTTTGAGTTCATTTTGTTTAATTTAACACTGTAGAGTTATAAGGATGCCTTCCCTGTTCTTACTAATCTATTTCTTACATGGTTTCACAGACTACATTTTTTACAAGTAAATCCTTCTTCAGATGATCTTATTCTCCTCTCGGAACTAAGAAGAAGAAGCATTTGCTCAGTCTTCTTACTATTTATTGTACTGCTTTTATAAGAGATAGCTGACAAATACCAGCGGGATAAAGGAAAGTTATTGCTGTTGTTCGCTGTTTGTTTGTCTTAAGTGTCTAGAGCTCACCATTAAGAAATAATGATTCATTTCATATACAGAACCATTACACGTGATATCTGTAGATTAAACTAAACTCATAACTATTAAATTACTTCCAAGATGCCATTTCTACAACTGACAGGCAACGTCACTTCGGAGGGCTGTTTAGATGGCTCAGCAGGTCAACGCACTTGCCACCAAGCCTAACAACTTGAATTAGATTCCTCAGGACCTACATAGTAGAAGAAAAGAATATATTCCTAAAAGTTGTCCTCTAACCTTTTTATGCATGTGATGGCATGCAAACGTCCCCTTTATCTCACTGTTACACATTAAATAATTAAAATATTTAAAACAAAGAAATGCTATTTCTTAGAAGGTCAGTGAATTTAGATTCTTATGATAATTTTGATGAGAGAGCATATAGCTAAAATTTAAAGAGAATTCCAAGAAGAATTGTAAAAAGAGATTTGTCCTTGCTCTGCTAGATTTGAGCATCAGGTACTATCACATGTTAGCATTTATCTGCCATTCCAGAAGTTGGGGTCCTAAATAAGAGGATCCTTTGAGCTTGGAACAAGATTGGCAATATAGCAAGAAGAAAGAGAAAGAATGGGAGGTTCCTGCCCAGTACAGCATCAGAGGTTCATGTCAAATGAATGTTAGTGTAACACAGATTATTAACACAAAGGCAACAAGGGATGAAGTCAGAGTAATAGAAGGAACAAAGTTTCAAAGGGGATCCTGTAGCATAGTATGAGGTTACTCTCTCTTTACAGGAAAAGCTCAAACAGGGATATCATAGCCATTTATGTCTCTATTAGTCTTGCTTTTCCAATGAATGCTCAGCTTGAGAAGATGCACTAATGCAACACAAGCCAAAAGCTGTGAATTTTAATATGTAGCAATCCAGTTAAACCACCACGAAGAGAATTAGGAGGAAGGAGCTGTAAGCATCCAAGTGCAATTTAACCAGCCTCCTGCTGTGAATTGATAGAATGCAATTTTATGTCTTCATCTCATTTTAGAAACCCTAAGTGTATGTTAAAATATCAATGTATATTATGACCTAGAAATTATACCCTTCAGTACAATTTAGGGAATGCATATATTGTTAGATTCTTTTTAAATACAATGTATACATATTTAATTTGTCTGTTTAAAAAAGTATCAACTGTTTCAGGTTTTTATACATGTTCTGATTATTGCCATCCAATTCTCAACTCTTCTATAACCACTTCTCTTCCCTACTCACCCAAATTTGTGTCCTGTGTTTGCTTTTTTTGGTTATAACCCTTCAAAATGAATCTGTATTGCCCAAATGTTCTTCAGTAGATGGTCTTCCACTGGAGTGTACTTGCCTTACCCAGGGTTACACTCTAGACGGTTTCTCCTTGGAGCAGCTAAAACCAACCAATAGCAAACTCCATGGATAGCGTTGGGATTTCATGTGCCTCTGTGATCCCCTTGCTAGGGTGTGGTCTAGCTTGCTGTTGTGCTTGCTGTCACACTGCTGTATGTTCTATGTAGTTGTGTGGCTATGTCCAGAATACAGTGTCTCCCTGTGGTCATCTATCACCTCTGGCTCTTACACTCTGTTCACCCCACTACAATGATTGACAATGAACCCTGAGTCTTAGGGAAAATTAGCTCATTATGTTTATTCAATTTAGGGCTTAGCATTATGTAACCTCTTATTCTCCACACCTTGACCAATTGTATGTCCCTGTATTAATCACCCTGTATTTACTGAAAGCATAAAGCTTTTTTGTTTTTGTTTTTGATGAGCTGAAAGATGCATTGATTTATTTTTATAATGATAAATCACTAGAAGTCAGTTCAGTCTTGAGTCCATTTAACAGAAGAATAGTAGTACGTTCTCCCTAAGGCCTGTAACCTGTCCAGCTATAGATTCTTGGGCTGATAATCATACCAGGTATAGGTTTTATCTTGTGAAGCAGGGCTTTGGAATGTGAGGCCAACAAAAGTGTACATGTGTGTGTGTGTGTGTGTGTGTGTGTGTGTGTGTGTGTGTGTATGTGTGTGTGTGTGTGTGTGTGTGTGTGTGTGTGTGTGTGTGTAAATGGTAGAAGAAAACAAAGGAAAAGAACACATACCATACCTTTTTTGTTCCTTCCAATAGGGTCTCTTTCCTTCTCCTTCTCTTTTTTCTTTCTTTTTTCTATGCTGGGAAGGAATACATGCTGACAATATTTGATTAAAAAACAAAAATGATATCTACTTGGAAGGCAAAGGCAAGCAGATTTTTGTGAGCTGGAGGCCAGACTGGTCTACAAAGTGGGTTCCAGGACAGCCAGTGTTGTTACAAGAGAACCCTGTCTCAAAAAAAATAGTGATATATTAAATTAAATTTCCAATATCCCCACATCATTTCTGTACTTCACAGAAAGGAACAGATCTATAGATCATTCTATTAAGCAAAATAATCCATCCACACAGTTCAGTTTACTATACCTGTGATTTCTTTCTCTTGGTACCTTTATTATGATTTTGACACTTAGTCTTTTCTTTATGACACAGATTTTTGTCAATAAGCCATGCAAATTCATCCAAGACATACTTGGAATACAAGAGCTAATTTACGTTATATCCTTGTAAACAAAATGGTTAAAATCAAGAGCACCATCTTTAAAAGAATAGATGTACAATGTTATATAGTATGAACAGCATATAAGACCCAGTTACTCTTCTAGGAACTTTGTATATTCCATTTCTCATTTAAGTTACTCTGTGATGTTCATTTTATCCCAGATCTACAGTCTCCATCCAATAGTTTTGAGAATCCCACTTGGTTTCATTTTATTCCCTCATGACAGATATGCTGAACTGACCAATGCCCTCCTTCGCTCTCCAACTACTATAATAATTTATTATAAAACAAGAAGAGTTTGCAGCCATTTACTAAAATTCCAAATGTTCTGGATTCTGACCACATCACATTCATCCAAACAATTTAGAAATACGTTATGAGCCACTTCCTTCATGCCATAGACAAACAAATGGGGCAAAGATAAAGTAGGTAATTAGACAAAAATCACACTGCTAGTAGGCAGTTAAAATGAATTGTTTCCATGTAAATAATCACCGTGAACATAAAAGTTTCCCCCACCCTCTCTTTTTCCACGCATCTTGAAGGTGGGTTATAATACAGAGTGATGATCATTAAGATCCTAAAACTAAATACAATTTAATAAAACATATTAAAATTATGGCTTATAATGTTGCTAGGTAAAAAAAATAATTTTGCCTTTTAGGGAGAAGATCAAACTGGTTATGCAGATGACTCAATATGAAAATATTAACTGATGTGAGTGTGTGTCCTGTTTGTTCTAACGGGGTGGCAAACGCCACGGTACCATGGACCGTCCAACCCCCTGCTGTGAATTACTATATAATAACCAGCTTGAGATATGGAATTACAGAGCAAGCAAAGCTTTTCAAGGGCTTAAATAGATCTGCCTTGATTGAAATTTCCCAGATGCAATTTCTAGAGATCTGTCCCCCAGCAGCTTGAGATGAATGTTAGGAAACAGTTGCTGTTTCTAACTCAGAAACTAAACTGTTGTGTGACCTTGAGCGGAGACTAAGCAGGAATTTTCCATCACTTATTTCCACTCTTAAAGTCTCAATCATGTTTCAAATCCTGCTCTCATGATTCGTAAGGGGGATATTTGAGCAGGCATGCAGTGAGTTGAGACATTTTTAGGAAGTCCTGAGAGTAGCATTGATCATTTCTGTGTCTGGCACTGAAAGTGGTGTGTCCTAGTTTCGCAGAAGTTTCACGTATTTGTCATCTGCAACATGCCCTCAAGACAGAGGACTTAAACTTGTTCTCGGAGACCTTAATAATGTTAAAGGGGTGAGCAATTTCATAATCACAACTCCAATGTCAGAAGCCTGAGTGGTCAAATTGTAGACATGCAAGGTAATAACCATTCAAGAGCTTAGATCCCTTTTGCACTCCATATAAATTCTCAGTCATGTTTCAGAACCTTTAGTCATGGTTGAGACAGCCAAACACTGCAACAGATAAACAAATAAATAATTCCAATCAAGAACCAAGATCAATTCTCACTTTTATACTGGATAGATTTCTAGAACAGTCTATATTCTAAAAGTTCTGTTTGACCAGAAGGATTTCCACACATGATTCATGTGGATGCTCCACTTCCTAAGCCACTGATGTATAACCATTCTTATGAAAGTGAAGACTTTAGAGGAGGATTTTTAGCTATTGGAATAATATATACCCTGTGGGAAATGTATTAATGTCAACCATATTATTTGTGTCATACAATATTTTTAAATGACTAGCCAAGTATTGCCATAAAGTGTCAGCCTCTGTTCTCTGATTCAAGATACTGATTTTCAAATTTGTTTCTATATTATGCTGTTAATAAAGTATACAAAATTATAAAATTTCCTGTAAATATAGTGTCTTAGTTAGGATGCTATTGCTGTGAAGAGACACCTTGACCATGGCAACCCTTATAAAATTAAGCATGACCAAGAAAAGTCTTCTAAAGAACAACATTTCATTGGGGCTGGCTTACAGGTTCAGAGGTTCAGTCCATTATCAAAGGTGTGAGTACAGTAGCATCCAGGCAGGCAAAGTGAAGGAAGATCTGAGAGTTCTACATATTCATCTGAAGGCTGCTAGCAGAAGACTGACCTCCAGGCTGTTAGGATGAGAGTCTTTAGCCCATGCCCAAAGGGACAAACCTACTCCAACAAGGCCACACCTCCTAATAGTGCTTCTTCCTGGGCCAAGCATATACAAGCCATCACACTGGGTACATGCCTTTGTTTTTTATGTGTCTCCTAACATCTTTAGTGATGGTATGAAAGAATGCCCCTAATAGGCTCATATATTTTCATGCTTAGTTCCCACTTTATGAAAATTTATGTTGTCACAGAAGGATTAAAAGATATGGCCTTGTTGAAATAGATATGGCCTTGTTAGAGGAGGTGTGCCACTAAGGGTAGGCTTTGAGGTTTCAATGCTCAGGCCAGACCTAATGCCTCTCTGTCTTTGGATCGAACCAGGATACAAAGCTCTTAGCTACTTCTCTAGCACCATGCTGGTCTGCATGCTGCCATATTCCTTGTCATGATGATAATGCGCTAGCCCGCAGAAACTGCAAGCCCCCAATTAAGTGCTTTTTTTTTTTTTTTGTCTTGGTCATGAGAATAGTGACTTAGACATGCTTGAGTAGAAAAAGATCATTATCAGGGGTTTTCTGAGAGGTAGTTATTTATTTCTATTATTTAAAACAGGTACATAGGCAGTGTAAAGCTGATAGGGTCTCGGGTTTCCAAAAGGTTGCAAGGTGTATTGTTTCGCAAGGAGTGTACGTGCACAGGAAGAGTCTCAGGCTTCCATGAATATTAGTAGACGAGGATATGTACATAACCTAAAGCAAGTAGAGATTAAGGTTGCTAAGATGTTGCTTTGGCCTTATTTATGCAAAGTCTATTTGAGATCTTGCACAAGAAGAGTCTCAAGCTTACACAGTTCCCTGGCTTACATTAGTTTTCACCACCACCAATTCATGAAAATTCCTCAGTTTCATACACTGAACAACGAAAATAATTTGATCTGACTCAAAATAATGGCACCCAAAGCCTATCCCTGTGGTGGTCAATTTTATCTACAGAAGTCTTATTGACATGAGTCAAATATCCTGCTTACACCAGGCCTCCTGCCTTTCTGAAAGTTGGTATTTTTACATATTAATTTGGAAACAACTCATTAATTTTGTAGATAGCAGTGATATTCATTCTACATATAATATCACAAGACATTGACCTTGAAGTTTGGTCTACACATGTCCTTTTAAAATTTTTAGTTTTGAATTACCTTTCAAGCAAAGGGTTTCCATGTGACATTTCCAGGCATACTTTCTAGTCCTCATCCTCAATGTTGCCCCCCCCATCATCCCTCCATCGCCCTGTTCCCACTTTTCCATTTACTCTTTTACCTCAAAGATTACTTCTGTCTTCAGAAACTGAGTGTTTAATTGCTTCTGACTATTGATCTTTTCCTCCTGGTAATCAAAAACTGTGAAGGAGTCTTAAATCCTTTCAGTTTTCATAATGTATCAAAATCATGAGCAGTTCTTAACAGAACATCTACCCACTCTTTCATCTTTTATCTTTTGCACCAGTACAGGTTTGAGTCAGGGCTATTAATTCAGCCTCCTGCAAGGACTGAACACAGTAGAATGGAGCTGTCTGGACGACCTCACTTTCAGTGAATACAACAAAAGAAGATGATACTGCTAGCTTTACGAGTAAAATTCATCAAATGCATATCTTTAAGATCTGACTTGAGTGCACTCAGCTTTCATTATTGTTCAAGGTATTTTCATTATAAAGAGGAAATCCAGTTTCAGGAGTCAGATTTGAACAATGCTAAACAAAGACATTTAACAGATGATACAACTCATTCTATAGCATGGATGGGCCTTCAGTTTGAAATCTTGCTGCCTCAGCTACCCAAGTAGCCAGCCCAGGTCACCAAGCCCTGCTGCAAACACTGTATTAACAGAAGTTTCAAACAGTTTGGCTGTAGCCATCTTATGCAAACGTGATATGTAGACTTTTTTTTTCTTTTCTGAAAGAATATGCTATAAGAGGCAATAGAAAACTTCTGCTGGATTATTCCTCACAATGTGCCATTATCCCCTTCTTAAACAAAGGAAACACTCAGTTGGAAGGTTTTGAATCAAAAAAACAAGAGAAGGCTTCTTCCACCTGTGTATCCATGAGGAGACTTAGGAAGTGCCATCTCAAAAAGTTCCCGAGATGACTATTTGTTTAAAGGGCGTCATTATTTGTTTTTCTTTCAATTACCAGTCAGTCTTTATAGTATTTTCATCCTCTTTTAGTGATGTGGTCTATTCTTTGCCAAGCAGAAAATATCATCATGTGTATAGTGATTCAGGTAATTACTCTAGCTTTAGACAGCAGTGTGGCTTTTTCTAGATTTTTATATGCCTACTCAGCTAATTTTGAAAAAAAATATGTAGTTTCTTATGTTCTATCTAAATCAAGTAATAATAACAATGTACCAACTCCATATAATATGAGCCAGCCCCTCACATAATGTTCAGATGAAACAATATCAAAACATACTTAGAATTTGTTGGAGTGATGTTTTTTATACTATGTAAAGATTATCCTTATTCAAATGCTGTTTCTGTACAGGCAGAGTTGAGTACAGGCTGTACTTTAGAATTGTTACTTTTATGAGACATCACCTGTCTCAATGATTTGCAAACATTCTTTTACATCATCTTTTGATTGGTCAATAAAGAGCTGACCAGCCAATTACCTGAGCAGAGGAAATAGGAAGGCTGAACTTCCAATCCCAGCCAGGGTCTCAGGGAGGGAATTAGGAGAAGGAACCTGTGGAAGATTCACCACAAAGTCATAAGGAGAGAGCACACATGGGGACACACTAGAGTGAGCCAAGGCAAGAGTAGATAGGCAAGTAATGGGCATTTATCTTGTACTAACAGCCTTAGAGGGTTAGAATAGCTCAAACCCTGCTCAACCTAGGCTTGGAGGAAGTGTGTCACTGTTGGGGTGGGCTTGGAGATCTTTCTCTTAGCTGCCTGAGGATGCTCAGTCTGTTCCTGGTTTTCTTCAGATGGAGATATAGAAATCTCAGTTCCTCCTGTACCATGCCTGCCTGAATGCTGCCACCATCAATCCACCTTGATGATAATGAACTGAACCTCTGAACCTGTAAGTTAGCCCCAATTAATTATTGTCATTTATAAGACTTGCCTTGGTCATGGTGTCTGTTAAGAGTATTCAACCCTAAGACAGGAACAGATAAGGATCTTATGCTTAAATTACAATCTACTGAATCCTTTTGTTTAAATCGATTATATTTAAAAGAAACACTAGGAGATTCCCTAAAATTTATGGATGATATAGCCTTCATGCAGGCTCCCAATTTACACCTAAAATAGCAAACAAATGCCAACTATCATTGTATACATATTTACAAAAGATATATTATGTAGCTCTTCAGGAAACTGACAGAACACCTTGTAACTGAGAACTACTACAGTCTAGGAATCTGGTTCATTGCTTCTACTTGAATTTGAATGCTCTTGAATATGAGTTTCCTTCTTTTATTGGCTACGTACCTGAACATTTAAGAGTATTGCAAGGCCTGAAATATACATGTCTATCATTATTCTAATAAAGATTCTCTACTGGGTTTTATTCAGGTTTAAGTGGATACAGGTACAGTGTCCGTGTGGTTTTAAAGGACCCATTTAATTGAAGACAAATATTCTAGTTTAATCTGGAGGATTCCAAAGCCTCATAATAGAGAGAGCCAATATAACAGTACCTCAAGAGAGGCCAGTCCCTGCAAGAAAAGCACTGAGGCTCCTTGTAACAGATGTGCTGACATCTGACGAGCACTCAGCTTGCTAATGCTATTATAAAGTGCGCCTTAGTACATTAGCTGAAGTTGACACATAACTGAAACTGATAAACTTACAGGATTGGTCCGGTTTATAAGTTATCAATATTTATTTAAAAATCCATCACAGTCGTTATCTTGGCATAAGAAATAAAATAGAGATAGTTAAGATCAAGTGCATCCACTAAGAATGAGAAGGTCCACTCTGAGAGTGGACATCCATGCCCAGGATATGATGGTGGTGTCACTGAACTTGGAAAGGCATCATCGTTTTTCTAACTTGACTTTACAGGTTCCTTTGTCATCTCCGGGAGAAGACATTCTCACAGTATCTAATCATTTCACATATGTTGAAGTTCCTAAAACATTACAAACCCTTCTACCACATGACCCAACCATTTGATACCTTCAAATTTACCAAAAGAAAATTAAAGCACTGAACCATACAAGACTTAGACACAAATGCTTAAAAGAAAAAATAGCTGTAGTTTTTATGGCCAAACACTGAGAGTAGCTCATGTATCAACAGATGAATGGATAAAGTATATCTATCCAATAAAATATTCCTGTTTCATTAGAAACAAACTATTTGCAAGCACTGCAGTAACATATAGAAATTGACAAGTATTTGTGTAGACTAGAAAAACTGCAAAAATAGAGCACAGTATGGACTCTCACTGCTTTTTTTGTATATTGTTATTGTTGTTGTTGTTTTGAAAATGCAGACTGGATTGCAACAAAATGTGATCAGGGGCTGCTCTGAGTCAGTGCGGAGACCACTGGGAAGATGGATTACAGAGGCCCAGAAAGGACATTTTGAAGCTGATGCTAATTGCTAGGAGACCGAAGATAGGCTTCATGTGCAGATCTATGTCAGACTCACCAAGTTTTCCACTTACACATTTAATAACACGCCTCAGTGAAGCTGGCAGCCCTACAAATGATTTAATGGTGGTGTTCTTAATAAAAGTTATTCAAATCAAGCAGAAACCCCAGGGGACAAAAAAGGAAAATATTTTGTTTTTCATTTCAGTGTATTTTTGTCCAATCAGGCTCCTGAAATAAAATAAAGTGAAATCTTTCATATGAAATCATCATGTAGATTAACATTCAAATAATAATAACAATAATTACCCCTAGGTTCACACTTTCACACTTCGTATTGTTGAAGGTTTTTTTTTTTTTTTAATTGACATTCTCCCCAGTTCTGTGTTTCATTCCCATGACACACAGCCAGAAGTGTGCTCAGTCCTAGGGCAGAGCTGTCAGCAGGTGTAGCCTCATTGTCTATTTTAAGAATGAACATGAGTCATTGAGCTCCTCAAAAGCTAAATCGATTCAACACTAAGTCTAGAGTGTCTGCTGATTTACAACAGACCCGACAAATTAATGAAACAGCCGAGATTATCACACTTGTCTCATCCACGCACTTAAAAGGCAGCTAGCTATTCTGTACAGGATTTAACTCCTATAACCCAGTCGTTGTTATGGCCAAATGTAACCCATATCAGAACCTGGGAAGTAGAAAGTCGTGGATCCGGAGAAATGGACAAGATATCTGACGATGGCTTTAGGCGCTTACCAGCATGGTGGTCACATCAGCTTCACACTTAAACTAAACTGGAAGGCACCTGTCAATGAGGAGTTAAATTAATCATGCTTGTACATTCCGCATGGCAGACGGACTCTCTCCTCTTGGACAGCATGTATCTGAGATACTGGACCAAGCTTTAAATGGAAAGCATTTGCAATGTTGCTGTATCAACAACTGGGTTCCTTTAACTGCTTTTGTTCTTTCCTACTTACAAAGGTCAAACTCTTGCTTTGGACACTGCAACTCAACAACCTGTATGAACAGGCTAGACCTTGAACTTTTCTGGAGCTCTGTAATGCGCACAGGCCTCTGTCTTGAAGCCATAAAAGCAGCAAACACTGATGAATCAATAATGTCTAGTATACCCAATTATCATCTTCCTTCTGTCATTAAATGTGTTGTGAACGTCTGTTACCTAGTTTTGGAAGCCGCTGATGAGCTCCTGCTGCTCATACAGGAATTTCAAATATAGGTCAAAGTCAGGCCCAGCAGTCCGAATCTGAGGCCGACTCCTTTTGCGTGATACCAGCACACTTAGGAGAGCTTGCCAAGTCTTACCTTGCCTGCCATCTGCTGTGGCCATCCAGGACACCAGCTTTCATGAGCCACAGTCCCAAGCATAATGCCCTAGAGGACTATTTGCTTTTAAGTTTGGCAAGAACAAGGGAGGAGACTCTGCTTTAGTTGAAGGCTGTGTTCAGTACCTTTATGCCACATCTCACCTATTGTCTGAGGACCCCCAATCCTCTTGGCCATCTCTGTAGAATTTTTTTCTTTTTCTTTTTCTTTTCTTTTTTCTTTTTTTTTTTTTTTTTGGTAGATTAGGCTGCTCTGAAGTCAGGTCAGACTATCATCATAATACTTTAAGGATGAATGTAGAAAGCTGGATGTGGTGGCACAAACCTTTGATGCTAAATCTGGGAAGGCAGAGAGCAGGCAGATGGCAGTTTAGGGCTACTCTGGTCTACATAGTTCCAGGACAATCAGGACTACATAGAAACCCTGTTTCAAAAAGGAGGATGAGGATGATGATAGGGGGAGGAGGAGAAGGAGAAGGAGGAGGAAGAGGCAAAAAAGGAAAAGAAGAGGAAGAGGAAGAAGATGAAGAAATGCAATTAAAAGCCTAGTGACCATTTACAAGTTAAAATTATGGCAAAATTTTCTCCGTGTATGGTAAATTCAAAGCCTGAAATCATCTCTGGTCATCTAAAGCTTGTGTTCATAGCTATCCTTTTTAATTTTTCTGTTGGTAAATTGGACCTATGTGGCTTAATATTTTTCTTATTTTTTATAATAATAATAATAATTGTTGTTGTTGTAGCACTAGGGCTTTAGCTTAGGACCTTGACAAGCTAGACAAGTAGTCTTCCATGAAACTGTAACTGCAGCCTACAGAATGAATTCTCAGATACTACATTGCTCAGAACACAGACCTTCCTTCCTGTGTATCTATCCCCACTTTATCTTCTCAAGAGAACTGTTGTTATAATTTATGAGAATGGTTATCAAGAGTATGTGCAATCTGGTCTAGTATGCTGGCACGTCCTTGCAGTGCTACTGGCTCCTAGGGATGTGGAAGATCAAGTCCAGAGGTTGAGGCCAGCTTGGGCAAAATAGCATGAGAATCCATCTCAAAAGATCCGCAGTCAATAAAATGACCCCTGTGCTGTCTAAGCAGGTTGATCTGAACTGGGATTCCCCAGCACCTGCTTAAAAAGGCCAAAATGCTATCCCACCAACCCCAGTACTGGGGGGGGGGGACTCTATCTCAAACAGGTTCTGTGTGAGTGAAGACCTCAACTGTTGATATTCACACCCATGTATACTTGTACATAAAAACATAGATAATACAGTATATGTAACATAAATACAAGTAAGATGGATTGGGATACAGAGAATATACATACTGTAAACTAGGCTGTTATGTTGTCCAAATTTAAGTTACAATAATGCCCCAAGGCAGAACAAGTCAGCCAAAAAGAAGATAATATATTCTCTGTATGGGAGGGACAACTAAGAATAGAGAAGAAATATTATCCCTACTCCTAGTTAACTTTTACATACTCACTACATCTTAAACCCCTTTTTCTCATTTCCTTCTGCTGTTTGTCTCTAGCTTTTGCAACCTTGAAGAGTTTTCTTAAGCATTTACCCAATTATTTGTCACTCCATATAAGGCCAAGGCTAAAAGAACCAATCTCTCTGGCATTGGATTTTATCAGTCTCCACACCCAGCTTCCCTACTTTCTTTTCTTTTTTTTTTTTTTAAACGACTTTATTTTACAAAACAAAGATAAATGTACAGATTTTAAACATTTTTTGCTTAAAATTATACTTTTTTGTCAGTACTGTTTTTTCTGACATTAAAATAATGTTTCACATAAAACAATGTGAATATATTTTTTTTAGTCAGTACTTGATTTTAAACTCCTCCATGAGGCTTTGGCTGAAGCTCTGGTTGGTGTGACCTAAGAGTTAACAGCCATTGTTCAGACCTCTCTAGAGGTTTCGGATGAGCTGAACCTTTTGTTTTGAACCTAATCCTGATTGCTGTCCTAAAGCACCTTTGGATGTAAAGAAAACAAAACAAAAACAAGCAAACAAGGCTAAAATAAAAGCCCTCAACAAGACCTCTTCTCAACATTGTTAATCCTATGTTTCAATTAAATCTTAAAAGGGCCAGATCTCTATGTTTTAGCCTGAAGAATCTAGAACATAGATGTGAATAAAGGAGTCCAATGAAACCGTTTACTGGGTATACTTCCTTCATCAGATTGTGGCTTTCTGGGCTGTCCAAGTGCAATAGCATATCACATGTGTCTAAGCATTATTTTTCTATGCCAAGAGTAAGTTTTGTATTTCCTCAATGTTATTGAACTTTTAAACAGGATGAAGGCTATAATATGCTAAGCTTCTCTGAGACCTTTGAGACAGTTTCAGAATTTATTTGCTAGTGTTCATGAAGCCCAGTTTTACAACCATTATTATGCATTCTTTCGACCTCAATGCCAACGTTTTCTTCTTCTGTTGCAACTGAAGGCAGAAAGGTTCTCTCAGCTCACAAAGGTACCAACAACATAACATGGTGACAATACTCCTCAAAGTGTAGGACCCCTCTAAAGATCTACAACTTGGTTACTGTGAAAATGCTGTGCTTCTACCATCATAAAAGACATTTAAAAAGGTTTCCACTAAACAGAATGCTTGTATAAATTTCAATTCATAAATAAAATTTATTAGGTCTACCTTAGTATGAAAATACTCTTTTAGTATACTTTCAGATAGCCTAGAAAATCCACTTTTCTGTACTATGTACTAAAAATTAATAAATAAAAACTCCAAAGGTGAGTCATTTCTTCCCTTATAATTAAAATGAACAGGAAATAATCTATCAGAGCTGGTGGTGCAGGTCTGAAATCCCAGTCCTCCTGGCTGAGGCAAGAAGAGCACATGGTTAAGGGCAGAGACGTACGCTGCACAGAAACCCTATCTCAAAACTCCCGGGGCCACAGTGTAGCTTAGTGTGAGTGCAGCTGCCACACCAGTGCAAGGGCCAAAGTTTCATTTCCAGTAACCAACCGACACATGTTCATATCACTGAAACATCTCACTGTGAGCTCAGGCCTATTTCAAAGCAGTTTATTTCATACAAATTCCATTCAAGTTTTTAAAGATCTTCAGGATAAAGTCTTTTTTCTTTATGGAGAATATATATAAAATTTTTCTTTCACAAAAACAAAAAATAATTCAGCAATCCATCTGATGTCAACAAACTGAGTTCACCGTTAGGAGGCTCCTGATACATATATAAAAGGGTGCAGCAGTCAGTCAGGATTCAATCCTTAAAGACAAAGTGTCCACTTTAACTGTTCTCTTGTATTTTCTGAAGAAGATACTCCATCTGTAAATTCAGGTTAGGCTGGCCCTTTTTAGTCTTTTTGCTCAGTATTTTGAAAGCTTCCATCTTTTTCTTTTTGTAGAGCCTTTGAGCCTCTTCTCTCTCTTGCTTTCTCATTTCGAATTCCTGTGATCATAAACACACATGATGTTCATTAGTCATAAACAGGAAATACAGAGTCAGGGCAGAGCTTTATGCATTTGTATGTAAGTAAAAAAGAAGTTGAGTCTTTAGCAATTTCACTGAGAAGTCAAATAATTAACAATTTTATTGTTTAAATCCACAAATGAATTTACCCTCTAATTTTTTAACCCCCCCCCCCCAAAAGAGGGAGTCCTTTCCAGAGGTTAACTGGTAATATCCTAGCAACACTAAAAAGTTCATTTCCAGAAAACCATACTTGCATTTTTGTTGTTGTTAACTAATTCATGGATTTAGCCTAGAAAATGCTAACTACCCACCTACTATATAAGCACAAAACACTGTGCTAGACACAAGTTTCACCATTCAAGGACTAGGATGCTCATTTCACTTGCTATGATAAAAATTCAAGTCTAAGTACTAAGGACTATGATTCAAAACAATAGTTCTGAAGTCCCATTGTTAACAAGCACTCTTAACATTCTCACTAGCTTCAATATAACAGCTAAAAAGATGCTGTCCTGTACTAAGTGTGTTCTTCATCTCTGGTCCAGGTAGCCCCAAAATGATATACTAGACAAACATTACACTTATACTTATTTATAACTACAAGTAATTATAATTAGCAAGGAATCTTGTATGCAATTTGTGAAACTATAGTCGCTATCATTCTTCTAAAAAACTTAAGAGTTTATTTTGTTGGTCTTACATCCAAGGACTAAGCTTGGTGATAAGGAGTGTCTTGCTGGGGACCACTCTGGCAGAGCTTAGTTTTAAAAGAAGATTCTCATCATGCTATATCACAATACTTAAAATCAGCTAACCATGTATTTATTTGAAACACACATGAGGATAAGAAGCTGGATGTGGTAGGGCACGAGTCTAATCACAGAACTGACGAGGCAGAGGCAGGGGGATCTCTGAGTTCCAGGCAAGCCAGAGCTACATGAGACCCTGCCTCAAAAAAGAACTAAAAATTATTCATTAATTTTCTTAAATTAAGAAAATCATCAATATTTTGATTACTTAGGTCTCAGGAACGCTAATTTCCAGCTATAAGATTATTTCAAGGAACTTGCTAAAGAACCCAGTTCCTAGGCCATTGTTTAGAAACATTACCACAGACACTCAACTATTCACTTACCAGCAACATATTTTTTGCTTGTTTTTTAAAATCTTATCACTGACCTACTAAACTAAGATTGTCTGAGCTCTGACAGTCAATATTATTTGCCAATGTGTGTCTTAGTATGTTAGAGAGAAACAAGCCTAACGCATCGTAAAGCAGGACTTACAAATTTTTTCGCAGCACGCTTCGCTTGTACTCGTTCATACTCTTCTTGTGCCTTCTGGTTTGAGGTTTTCTTTCTCTTTTTCTTTGGAAAAGCCACAGAACTTGCAAAACAGATTAAGGCAGGTAAGTTAAACCGTTCAAAAAGAATACCATGTCAAATACAGTATCTATATACAAAAACTTCACCAATGCAACTTGAAGGAAGCAGGAAGAGAAATACCAACTACAACAACAAAGGACTATACCCAAATGAGACATTAAACTATAGTTGTAGCCATGATTAAAGGATGGTAATGGGTATCTCTGGGAGAAATATCTAATGAGTGCAGATGGATGGACAGTAAACTGTTAGTAGCAGGTGGACAGAGGTATGAACAAACTTCAACCTGACTGCTTTCCTCACCGTGTCTGTCTCCTCCTCCCACCTCTAGTCATCCCTCCTAGACAGTCTTCAGTTGCCCCACTCTACAGTGAAGCACCCTGAGCTATTGGAAAGGGAGGTTGCTAGTGTGTCACTTGTTACCTGACTTGCTAACAACCTTCCTTCCCCACAGCTCACCTTCTTGTGTCATAACTACAATCTACTTCAGCACCCCTAGTTAAAAACAAATGCATATGTCTTCCATCACCAAAGTCTATCTGCTGGCCCACTACTGTTTAACTTTACACAGTAAATTTCTGCACAAAGAATAAACTAGTCATGACTTCCCAGTCACTCCTTGACTCTCTGACATCCCATTTCTACTCTTCCATTCCACACTGTCCTTACCAAGACAGTCCTGATCTCCTAGCCCAAAATATCCAGTATGCATTTTGCTTTCTTCTATTATCTATGTCTGAAGACTTCAGTGTGAGACAGTGTCATTCTTCACTTCTAATTCTCATACACATGAGTGTTCCTGTAGGTTTGGGCATAGTGTATAGACAGGTAGAGACAGAGGGACTGCTCACCACTGTATGTGAAGCAAGGGCTCTCCACAAACCAGGAGGCTAGCCAATGAGCTCCAAGGATTTACCTGTCTCATCTACTATTTCATGACAGAAGAAACTACCGAAAACAAAACACAGCAAACCCTCATTTCTTCCTATGTCCTTACTATATACTTTGTTCTTATCTGCAACACAAATGATGTTCAAGTTTGTTTGTTTCAAGATGAGAATTATATACGTTCAAAGTATTATTGATCAAATCTACTCATCATTTCTTCTCTAATCCCTATCCCATCCTTTACTTGTGGATACCACTTTTCCCTCCTAGCTTCATGTATCTTTTGTATTTTTTATTAAGCTGAATCCACTTCCTGATGTCAGCACGTGCACACGCATGGGTGTGGAGCCATCTACTAGAGCCTGGGTAGTCTCTCAGCATGTCTGAAGACTGATGCCCACTCCCCAACCATCAACTGTCAAAATCTCCTCAGCTAGATATGGGATGTTGGGAGTCCCTCCCCAATCCATGATGGGATTTTGACTGGCTTGGTCCAGCATGTTTCTTGTGAACGCAATCTATGCTCCAGCTTTGAAAGACAATCATTTTGGTTTATTAAAAAAAAAAGTTAGTACCTAAAGTGCTGCCTTGCTATGCACATGTTAATGTAGTTTTGCTTGACTTGCATGTAGCAAAAGTTTTATAAACTAGCTCTTACAAAATCAAAGTGATAAAGTGGGTTTTAAGATAAAGTAGTGTCAGCTAACCTGAAACTCACCATCTACTC